>NC_058412.1:113910039-114098835 GCF_002201575.2 Neomonachus schauinslandi | reverse complement strand
TTTTTTTTTTTTTTTTTTAAAGATTTTATTTATTTATTTGAGAGAGATAATGAGAGAGAGATAGCATGAGAGGGGGGAGGGTCAGAGGGAGAAGCAGACCCCCTGCTGAGCAGGGAGCCCGATATGGGACTCGATCCCAGGACTCCAGGATCATGACCCGAGCCGAAGGCAGTCGCTTAACCAACTGAGCCACCCAGGCGCCCTCATCATCATATTTCTACCACCATTTTATTTTATTTTAAGATTTTATTTATTTATTTGACAGAGACACAGAGAGAGGGAACACAAGCAGGGGGAGTGGAGAGGGAGAAGCAGGCTTCTTGCCGAGCAGGGAGCCTGATGCGGGGCTCGATCCCAGGACCCTGGGACCATGACCTGAGCCAAAGGCAGATGCTTAACAACTGAGCCACCCAGGCACCCCTCCACCACCATTTTAACAGTCTAAACAAACTAAAAAATTTTCATCTTAACACTGCCTCTTCTGCGGGATGGGAAAGGAGAATGTATTCTTTCTCTTTAAAATTCTCAGATATTATGGGACGCCTGGGTGGCTCAGTTGGTTAAGCGACTGCCTTTGGCTCAGGTCATGATCCTGGAGTCCCGGGATCGAGTCCCACATCGGGCTCCCTGCTCAGCAGGGAGTCTGCTTCTCCCTCTGACCCTCCCCTCTCTCATGCGCTCTCTCTCTCACTCATTCTCTCTCTCTCAAATAAATAAAATCTTAAAAAAAAAAAAAATTCTCAGATGTTATGTTCAGAAGAACATATAATACAGATCAAGAAAACACTTCTCCATTAGGTGTCTGGTAAATCATAATGGGGATAGAATAAAAGAAATGATTACTTTTACTTCAATTTGAGAGAGGATAAAGTATACTGTCAAAGATGGTCTTACCTAAATTATTTCAATTCAATTCTAGAGAGAATGCCTGCAATGGAAGCCATGTTAAAATTGCAGACCAATCTGTTGCAACTTAAAAATTCAAAACTTGAGCTAAGTGTTCCCCCAAACATCTGGGCTCAACAAGAGCACTATCATAAGCGGCTACAAGGAGAGTTTCTTTTTTCTTAACTTTTAAACCACTAAGGAATTCACATCATTATCAGCTTAAGAGCCTCAAAGTGCACATCTAGTGAGCACAGTCAGTAGCTGGAAGAAACTAGATGAGTATTCAGTCAATACTCAATTATTCTGCTGAACATCTCTAGTCATTATGGAGGCTGTGAACTTTTACAGATTTCATTTGCTTTTCTAAAAAAATTTTACTCATATAATTTAAAATTTAGAGACAATCTCTAACAGATCATTAATTAAAAACAAAGACTAAACATTGTTGAAATAAATATAGATGAGAAACATCAGAATGACACTTCTTAAATTTCACTCATTTGCTCAAAATATCATAAAGTACATCAAGATGCCCTAGAATCCAAAATTCATGTTAAAGAACAATTTAGGTATATCCAATTTGTTTTGTCATTTATTAGGAATAAATACTATACACATAAGCATGTATTGTATGAAGAGCATATAGTTTCAAATATCTTATCTCACCATTTAAAAACAAAACTTTTCTTTAGTCACTCGTTTATTTCTCTAGGGGAAAAAATGCAAGAATTCCAAATGTTAATAAAAAATAATTTTTGTTATTTGATGTGGTAATAACCAATGATATTTTGAACTACATTTTAATATAGTTAGTCTCCAAACTAAATATGCTATATTATTTTGAAATCCATTTGTTGATAAATCATGTTTTCTTCCATTTTAGTAAAAACATTAAACTTAATCTATAATTCTCTTCAGTGAGTGTACAATACCAACACATGGGGCTTTGTCAGTAAGTTTTAAAAATTGAGCTATCTGCTACTTCTGTGAATTCATTCCACAGATAAAAACACCAACATACAGACACAGGAACATGGATGTATAATACAATGCTGTGTGATAACACAACATTAAAAACCAAGTGATAACAGGAAACTAGTAAAATAAATAAATAAATAAATAATAAGGAATATTATCTAACTATATAAGGTATGTTAGATCTATATGTATACAGCTAGAGAGATAACCATACCAGGTAAAGTATAAAAACAGAGTTCTAGAATAAATGTATAATTTCTTTTAAAAAAAGGAAGAAAACCCCTGTGTAGGTTCCGTATGGGCATTGTAATTAAAAACACAAAAACAAAACTATTTTTAAAAACTAAACTAAAAAATAAAGTGAGCAGGACACCTGAATGGCTCAGCCGATTAAGCTAAGCGTCTGCCTTCAGTTCAGGTCATGATCTCAGGGTCCTGGGATCCAGCCCCTCGTCTCAGGCTCCCTGCTCAGCAGGGAATCTGCGTCTCTGTCTCCCTCTCCCTGTCCCTCCCCCCTGCCCATGTGAGTTCTCTCTCACTCTTAAATAAATAAATAAATAAGACTAAAGTGAGCTACTGATAGCTCTAAAGTAAGGAAAGAGCTGCTAAGAATCTTTCTAGGCCCATGACCATGGCCTCTCCAGATACTGTTCAGTAGCAATAATGATACCATCATCAACTAAACTAGAGAAGGTAAAGGAGAGATTGGAAAAATAAATATCTAAAGAGAAACAAAAAGGGGACTAAAGAAAGGAGTCCTAGGAATAGGGGAGAAAGAAAAAATGAAAGAGGAGGAGGAGCAAAGAAATTTTTAAAGCTTCATTTCTATTCACCTACTAAACTAAATATACATTACAGAAAATACTTTCAAACCTACACTGTAAGGGGTTGCTTCCATTTGGGACTGTTCGTATTGTTGCACTTTTCTGTCTTCTTTGACTGTCCGTCTACTGTGACTTCCACATAAGGACTTGGTCCAAACCAATTCTTTTTATTTTCTTTAAGTTTCGCTGAAATGACTAGGCAAAAGAAAAGGGAAACTATTTAAATATCTGAAATGTTAGTTCATCCTTCAAATCAATTTAATTTCATAAAGGTTACACAGAACATTATTACTTTTACTCAGAGAGGCAGTTTTGCTCTAAAATATTTACTAATTTTATTCAGTCATGACCTTTGTATTTCCTTCCAACCTAGTAAATAAACATATCACGTCCCCCATATCATGAACCCAAATTACTATTACTATACCCCCAATGTTGGTATCAATAGTCTCAGAACTCTAATGTCAATTAAAAAGTACAACAAACCTGGTCAACAAATATTTGAATGCCTACCATATACCAGATATTGCTCTAAACTGTAAATAGAGTAGTTTACAGTATAGAAAAGTCTCTGGCTCCAGGGAGATAATATCCTAGTTAGAGAAAGTCCATGTGCTGAAAAACAGGCTAACATGGCAGATTATGACTTGGTAGTAAGGAAGGCCTCTGAGGAAGCACTTTTAAGCAAACGTCTAAACGACAGGGAGTTAGCCATTGAGAAGAGAAGTGGGAAGAGCATTCCAGAAAGAAGCAAAAAAAACTTGGCATATCTGAGGAAACTATAGCAAACAGGGAAGTATGGTAAATGAGGTGAGATCACATTCAGCTTTGTAAGCCCAGATAAGGAATTTGGATTTTATTCTAAAAGCATGCTGGAAAGCCACCAGAGGAAGAGAGTTACAAACCAGGATTATTTTTTAGCATCTCATATATCTCATATTAGTAAGAGCTCCCTACGAAGTGCATCTTAAGATACTGACTCCAGGGCGCCTGGGTGGCTCAGTCGTTAAGCGTCTGCCTTCGGCTCAGGTCATGATCCCGGAGTCCCGGGATCGAGTCCCACATCGGGCTCCCTGCTCGGCGGGAAGCCTGCTTCTCCCTCTCCCACTCCCCCTGCTTGTGTTCCTGCTCTCGCTATCTCTGTCAAATTAAAAAAAAAAAAAAAAAAAAATACTGACTCCATCATCTTCACCCTTGAATTAGTCAGTTTTGCCAAAAAAATAACCTTGTCCAAGCCCCTTGGACAGTGTAATAAGTAGATCTGAATCTAGCAGAGCACCTCATGGTTCCCACAAATGAGAACTCACTGCTCCCCAATAAAGGAGGTGATCACAGCCATGGAAATATTCTACAACCTGGATATCTATTCTAGCAGCAAAGCACAGAGAATGCCAGTGCCTATCAAGGTTAAGGGACCCTTGGAGTTGCTAGAGGAGTCTGTATAGCAGCTACCCAAGAAGCTCAATACATAGTTCAAAGCACAGACAGTCTGGGCATCCCAGAAGTCCAGTCCCAGGTAGCAGCCATGAATCTCTTGACTTCACAAGTACCACATACTTCTGTCCTTTGGCACTTATATGCCTTTTTTTGGTAGCATGCAAGCCAGCTACCGGGTTAGTACTCCAACAATGTATGCACATTCTATAAATTAGAGTTTCATCATTATTTTGGAATACTTGGTATAATAAAGTTCAATCACAGATTTGAAATCAATATGCAGTACCAAAAAAAGTATCTGTCAAAGAAAGAAAAAGAGCTGCAAGACATATTACTGAAGTAGGCAATAAGGAGCCCTGAGGAATTTTAAGTAAAAGAGTGCCATTCAACAAATTTACTGAGTGCCTACTACATATATCAGGTATTATGTGGGGCACTGAGAATACAGTGATGATCAGACTAATACTCAAAGATCATTCTATTGCTATGGGAAAAATGAAAGGGAAACAAAAGTAGGAGTTAAGAGACTACTAGAGTCATCTAATCAAGAGATGACAGTGGTTTGGACGAGGATGGTGAACATGGATATGGGGAGGAATAAATCTTTTCTAAGGAGAACCAACAGGATTAGATTACATGAGCAAATTGGGAAAAGAAGCAAGGATAACTCTCAGGTTTCCAGCATGAATAAGTGGATGGAAGACAGTATCATTTAATAAGATGGAAAAGATCTGGGAAACAGGTTTGAGGGGGTGGCATGGGCAAGAAGAAATCAAGAGTATTATACTGAATGTATAAAATTTGAGATATGTGAGACATCTAAATATAAACACTAAGAAGTCTTTTTCAGAATGGAAAATATTCAAGTGGGGACCAGACCTATCTCTGATTAATATGTACTACAAACCTCTAATACTTAATACAGAACAAAATTCAATCACAGATTGCCACAGAAAAAATATAAACCCCTTATTTTTAATATATTTCTGGTGTGAGAAAAGGTGGAAGAACCTAAACAATTATTCAAAGCCCACCATTGTATTTCAGGGACTCTTATGATCCTCTGAAACTGATTAAACCTAGAACAAAGCAATGCAGGCCTGACAGGAAGGAAATGATCTGCCCTCAGGGATTTTTTTGGATTCAAACTTTTGGGGCGCCTGGGTGGCTCAGTCAGTTAAGCGTCTGCCTTGGGCTCGGAGGCTCAGGTCATGATCCCGGAGTTTTGGGATTGAGCCCCACCCCACATCAGGCTCTCTGCTGGGCGGGGAGCCTGCTTCTCCCTCTTCCTCTGCCTGCAGCTCCCCCTGCTTGTGTGCGTGCATGCGCTCACTCTCTATCAAATAAATAAATAAAATCTTGGGGGGAAAAAAGGATTCAAACTTTTGAAGGTTATTTTGCCACATAATCCCATCCAACCCCACTAGAACCATTTTAGGAAACTTTAAATGGGAAAATAAAAAGGGTAAAGGAAACTAACACCAACTATTAGTGTTTGCTATGTGTCTAGATGTAAACATTGTCATTTCAATACTCAAGACTATTCTGTGAGATAGACTATCATCTTAATTTTTATACATAAAAAGACAAACTCAAAAGAACTTAAAAGTTTGCCCAAGGGTCACTTGTAAAGCCTGAACAAGAGATATTAAGTGCTCAAATCTCAGTTTAGAATGCATAAAACTTTTGTTATAGTCCTAATATTAGAAAATAGATCACCTACTACTGCCTGTAATTTAAATTCCTATAGTAAATTAGAAGAATAAAAACAGTAAACTGTACAACAGGGAACCAAAAAATGTCAGTATCATCTGTTACATGGGCTACTGCAAAGGTCTCTAGTAATTTTTCGTTTTTAACCTCACATCTGCAAACTCTCACAACTTCTAGAATTATCTTCCTAAAACAGATGTGATCATGTAAGTACTTTTCAAATACTTCTCTAATGCCTGCAAAATGAAATTTAAACTCTGGGGTATTTTACATTGTTATGTACCTTTTCAGCCTCCTCCTATACCAAATCCCACCCAGCCCCCTGGGATTCTAACCACCCTTAGCTGTTTGCTGTCCCTCACAAGGGCCATGCATTTTCATGTGCTACTCTGGAAGATCCACTCACAATGATCCTTCTTCCTTTTCTAACTAGTAAAATCCTATTTCTTGAGAAACCAGCGACCCCTTCTCTTTTGATTCAATGCTTCTTTAAACCTAAGAAGTTAAATTGCTCCTGCCTCTACGTTTCCACTGCATTTTCATATTTACATATGGTTCCTACAGCTTTTCATTCTGTCTTAGCTTTTAGTAAATTTACTGGTTTTTAGTTTAAATCACCTTGTAATCCCTGTCATGACAAGGATGTAGACAGTCTTTTAATTCCTACAGCACTTAGTAATTTAAACATGAGAGACATTTAATCTATTTGTTGAACCAAATGATTAGTAATGGTAAAAAACAAGTTTCCCTGCTTTATTGTTACATATACACATACAGTATCTATTGTATATAGTGTCATGGCATATATTAATGTTCTTCTGGGGCGCCTGGCTGGCTCAATCAGAAGAGCATGCGACTCTTGATCTCGGGGTTGTGAGTTCGAGCCCCAAATGGGATGTAGAGATTACTCAAATAAAAAACTTTTTAAAAATTTTAAAATTTAATGTTCTGATCCTTTCTGAAGGTCAATGCTTTGACCTGACTTTGGTTCCTCATCTTAACTCTCTAGTACAAAAACCTAGACAATTTAATTTTTTTTAAAGATTTATTTATTTATTTGGGGGGGTGGGTAGAAAGAGAGGGACAGAGAATCCCAAGCAGACTCCCCGCTGAGCATGGAGCCCAATACAAGGCTCGAGATCATGACCTGAGCCGAAACCAAGAGTTGGACACTTAAGCAACTGCGCCACCCAGGCACCCTAACAATTTAAATATAAAGAAATTAAAGTGAATATCCTTAGCTTATCCCATCCTATTTTGAGAACTGGGAGGCTACAGTGAACAAGGTAAAACAAGTAAGGGTGCTGAGACCCGGTAAATTAGCAGTATGAACTGATAAGAAATAAAACCAGTTAAGCAAGGGCTAGCTTTGTGGTCAGAGTTACGACAGGCCACAAGAGGCCTCTGTGGCAGAACTATGTGTTGGCTAGATAGAATTTTATATAAACTCTGAACTTTAAATTTAAGTAAAAAGGGCGTTCTAGTATCCAGAGATTACAGTCTTCTAGTAGATTTGGGAAAGTACAATATTATTTAATTCCAATTAGTAATAAAATCAAGATGGTTTCTCCTCTTCAAATGATCAGTTCTAAGTAAAGATTGAGGCAAAGAAAGTTCTAGGAAATACCAAAGTTACTTATTTTGCCACATAGTATAATGCTAGCACACAGCAAGCATGAAATAAAAAACACAGATGAGTTCAGAATAATAGCTGAGGTTATGTGTAAAACATAATCAAACAGGAAATGGCTAAAGACAGGGAAGGACATAAGAAAACAGACTTATGTCCAAGGTAAGGGACCAGGCCATTCAATTAGAGAAAAAGAGGACCCAAAAACTCCAATTGTCAAAATCAGCAGACTCTGATGACGGACAGAGATGTGAAGGATAAAGGACAAAGAGGTAAAGAAAATTTTAAATATGTGATCCACCAGTTATCCTCCTCATAACAATGTTAACACTTCCATTCTGCCCATAAATTAAATTTTTACATAAACATCGATGATCTTTCACAAATACTACCATTCTTGTCATTCATTCTGACAATATTCTTTTAAATTTGGGGTGCCTGGGTGGCTCAGTCGGTTAAGCATCTGTCTTTGGCTCAGGTCATGATCTCAGGGTCTTGGGATCGAGCCCCGCATTGGGCTCCCTTCCTCAATGAGGAGCCTGCTTCTCCCTCTGCCTGCCACTCCCCCTGATGGTGCTCTCTCTGACAAATAAATAAAATCTTTAAATAAAAAAAAAAAAAGACAAGAAACTAGAGCAGAAGCAGAGTAGGATTTTAACTTTGACACTCAATTCTCCTATCAGTCTTTCACACCAACTTTCTAAAACACAAATACAATTGATTACTGTTTGTTAAAAGCCCTGATTACTTCCCATCTCTTCCAGCAATGATTTTTTTTTGTAGCCCTGACACATATCTGAAGGAGATGACCCACTCACATAAAATTTTCATGGCTTCCCACTCTGCAGCAGTGGCTTTTAGGGGCACTGGCAAAGTCTTGTGCATTTCCCTGCTTCGTGCCTCTTTTTTTTTTTTTTTTAAATAAAGATTTCATTTATTTATTTGACAGAGACACAGCGAGAGAGGGAACACAAGCAGGGGGAGTGGGAGAGGGAGAAGCAGGCTTCCCACGGAGCAGGGAGCCCGATGCGGGGCTCGATCCCAGGACCCCGGGATCATGACCCGAGCCGAAGGCACATGCTTAACGACTGAGCCACCCAAGCGTCCCCTGCTTCGTGCCTCTTGCTCATATTCTCTCCTAAAAAGATTCCTTCTACTCCCCTACATTTTTTAAAAATAACTTCCTACATTTAAATAGCAAGATACTTTAAGCACCGCCTCCTTTCACAGCAACTCTGGTCAAATACTGGTATCTCTCTTTCCTGACCAAAGTTGTTCTCTCTTCTTGCCATTACCATATGCCATGGCATTTATTTTTTACACTTGAATATTTATGCCCTCCTTGATTCTAGAAAAATGTTGAGGCAGCTTACAAAAAAAAAAAACAAAACAAAATACTATAACTGATCCATTAACAGAAAAAAATACAATGTCATTAAAGGGATTTGTGCAAAAAACTTAGTTCTGAGGTTTCTAGCATCAAAAGCAAAGAACTAAACAATGACTTATGAAGAACAGTTAATTTATTCAACTTGGCACATTACTCTTTATAATCTTATGCTCTCTATTTGTCTCATATCTAATGATATATTTGCCAAATATATAATTTTTATCCATTCTTCATGTTTTGTTTTTTTTTAAGATTTTATTTATTTACTTGACAGAGAGAGACACAGAAAGAGAGGGAACACAAGCAGGGGGAGTGCAAGAGGGGGAAGCAGGCTTCCCATGGAGCAGGGAGCTCGATGTGGGGCTCGATCCCAGGACCCTGAGATCATGACCTGAGCCGAAGGCAGACGTTTAACGATTGAGCCACCTAGGCGCCCTCTTCATGTTTGTTTTTATTAAATTGTTTTTGCCTTGTATTTGTGCATTCTCAGAAAATGTAGAACCAAGATTAAAATCTTATAAATGGCAAGAATTTTGTCTTCTTGAGGTGCATTCAGGCATTTATTAAATGTTCTTCCTACTATAATAATGATGATAGCAAATATGATAAACAGTATGCAAAGAAAAAAGTCAAAAGGAATATAACTGAAACCTAAAGGAATAACAGTATCATCTCTAAGGACTAAGATGATAAATAAGACCCCTATTATTTTACCGAGTTTTTAAAAATAAAAAACATGTGTATTACTTATGTAACCTGAAAAGGTAAAGATTTTTTTTTAAAGATCATTCCAATCCAAGGTTTCAACATTAATCTGCCCAAAAAAAGAAAAGTAATTAAGAAGCTGGCTCAATTTAAATCAGCTACTCAGGCTAGCTTCAGGATGGGGAGCAGGGGAAAACAATCAGAATCTTGCTTAACAAAAAAATATTAGTATCTTTCACTGAGAATCAGACAGTGCTAAGGAAAGAGACTAGTGAAGGAATCCCCCAAAATAAGTTCTAAGATACTGTCACCTTACAAAAGTGCTATTTTTATATAATTCAATCACTTTTAGGTTTTGAGGAAGATAATAATAAGGATATGGTTTGTGGCCTAATATTCATAATCCAGAGGTGGATATAAGACAGGTGTAATAAAGGGGCTCCTAGATGGCTCAGTTGGTTAAACATCCACCTTCAGCTCAAGTCATGATCCCAGAGTCCCAGGATCAAGCCCTCCATCAGGCTCCCTGCTCTACAGGGAGTCTGCTTCTCCCGCTGCCCCTTACCCTGCTCGTGCTCTCTCTCTCTCAAATAAATAAATAAAATGTTAATTAAAAAATAAAGACAGGTGTAATAAAAGCTAAAACAGTGGGGTGGCTGGGTGGCTTAGTCAGTTGACCATCCAACTCTTGGTTTCAGCTTGGGTCATGAACTCAGTGTCCTGGGATCGAGCCCTGTGTTGGAGTCTGCTTGAGATTCTTTCCCCTCTGCTCACCACACCCCTCACTCGCTCATGAGCTCTCTCTCTAAAATAAATAAATAAAAATTTTTAAAAAGCTGAAATACTATACAGAGAATAATTGTCCTGTAAGAAATAAATGCCATTAAAAGGATAAAGACTAAGGTTTCACTGTGTGATACAGATACATGCATGTCTGAAAAAACTCCGGTGACTCACCAAATAATTTATCTATAAATACCTACAAAGAGACCATATGGAGCCAGACTGTTAAAGCTCTTAGCGCAGGCTACAGAAATTCTATACTATAGCCAAATAGAAGCACCAAAGGTTTTTGAGCAGGAACTGTTACATTCCATAACAAATGGCATATTAGAACATTAGGAATACTAATGTGAAAGTGATACACTTGGTTAGTATGGTTAGAGAAAGACAGATTTATTAAATAATAATAGCAACCAAAGGATTTAAATAGACATTTCTCCAAAAAAGATACACAAATGGCCAATAAGCTCATGAAAAGATGTTCAACATCAATAACCACCAGAGAAATGCAAATCAAACCCACAGTAACATACCACTTCATACCCACCAGGATGTCTATAATCAAAAAGACAGGTAACAAGCATTGACAAGGATGTGGAGAAATTGGAACCCTCATACATGGCTGATGGGAATACAAATGGTGCAGATGCTTTGAAAAATAATTTGGAATTATTCCTCACAAAGTGAAGCATACATACTATATGACCCAGTGACTCTACTCCTAGGTATATACTCAAGAGAACTGAAATGACAAACCTTCACAAAAACTTGTACACAAATGTTCATAGCATTATTCATAATAGCTAAAGAGTAGAAACAACCCAAACATATATCAACTGATAAATGGATAAATAAAATGTAGTATGTTCATACTTGCAATATTACTTGGCAATAAAAAGAAATGAAATACTAATGCATGCTACAATACAGATGAACCTTGAAAACATGCTAAGTGGAAAAGAAACAAAAAGCCATACATTTTATGATTCCATTTATATGAGAGATCCAGAATAGACAAACCTACAGACAAGAAGTAGATTAGTGGTTGCCTAGGGCTGAGGGTGGCTAGGAGACATGGGAAGTCCTCCAGTAATGGGTAGAGGTTTCTAAAATTGACTGTGGTGGCAGTTATTCAACACTGTGAACATACTAAGGATCAGCAACCCTCTATATGAGTAAACTGTGTGGTATGTGAATTACCTCTCAATGCTGTCAATACAAAACAAAAAACAATAGCAACTGCCCAGACACCAATATTTAATAGGAGAGAAAAAACAAAACCTGCAAAATACCCAAGAGTATCCGAAAATAAAAGCATAATTTTTATACAACTGAACATTCTGTTCATTCATTCATTAAGCAAATACTAATTCAACACCTGATATAAAAGAGCCACTGAAGATTTTCTTAAGATTATTTTTATCTTGGGGGAAAAAAGTATAGCAGTAGATCTTTTTAAGACTTACCAGTGATCTGAAGTTGTGATTTCATGGTCAGGCTACCCATTGAACCAAGCTGTGATCCACTGCCAGACATACCACACCAACAGTACGGCAAATCTGAGCATGGAAAAGGAGACACTGTAAACATCAAAAGATCCCATATAAAAAACATGTATAGCGCTAACCAGGCTATTTCCATGTCTCACTGAAGACCACACAATAATAGTGGCCTTAGCATTGCTAAATAAAATCTTCAATTCTAGTATTCATCCTGCCTAACCTATCAACAAAATGACATTGCTTATCATTCCTTCTTCCATGGTTTACATTCTTCCCTGGAGCTCCCAAGACACATTCTCTAGGTTTACGTCCTACCTCACTGATTGTTCTTAGGCTCCTTTGACAATCCCTCCTGTTTTCTCCCCTCTCTTAATGTTGGAGTGCCCTAGGGCTCAGTTCTTGGTTCCCTCTTACCTCTCTATACTCACTTCCTCAAGGATATCATCCAGTGTTATGGCTTTAAATGTCAGCTATATACCAGTGAGTCCCAACTTTATATTTCTATCCCAGATGTCATTCCTAAACTCCAAACAAGTTCCCTTGGGTATCTAAAAGACCCCCCCCCCCCCCCCCCCAAACCCCCCCCACAAAAAGAACTCCTGCTAACAACCCCATCCTTTCAGATGCTCAGGCTAAAAACCTGGAGTCATCCTGCCTTTGTTTTTTATTTCCCTTCCTAACTTGCCAGCAATTCAACAGTCTTCATTTGCAAAATATATCCAGAATCCAACCATTTCTCACCAACTCTACCATCAATCTGTTCATAGTGGCCACTGACAGCCTGACTTTTTTTTCATGGATTATGCCTCCCTCCTAAGGTACTCCAAGTATGAACAGGTCTCCCTGTTTCTACCTGGTGTCTAGCTTCTCCCTCTTCCTCTACCCCTCTCCCCTGCTCGTATTTTCGCTCGCACATAAATCTTAAAAAAAAAAAGTTAGATCATATTCTACTCTGCTTAAACACTCAGTAACCTCTTATCTCAGTTAAAAGAGAATCCAAACTCCTTCCCCTGGCTTACAGATGCCTGACTCCATTCCACCCATGACTGACTCTCTGATCTTACCTCATATCATTCTCCCCCTTACCCATTAAACATCTAGCTTTCTTTCTAATTCTCAAACACACTAGGTCATTCCAGCCTTTGTACCGAACTGCTCCCTCTGCTTTTTCCTCTATCTTTAAATAGAGGCACCTGAGTGGCTCAGTTGGTTAAACATTCTGCTCTTGATTTCCGCTCAGGTCATGATCTCGGGGTCCTGGGATCAAGCTCCACATGGCTCGGGGGGAGTCTGCTTGAGGATTCTCCCTCTGCCCGTCCTCCAGCTCATGTACACACGCTCTCTCCCTTGATCTCTCTCTCAAATAAATAAATAAATCTTTAAAAAAAAAAAAAAAAGCTAACATCTTGTATTCAGGCTTCAAGTTAAATATCACCTCGTCAGAGAGGTCTGGACTTATCCAACCTAAAGTAGCCATCCTATCACTTTCTATGACATCACTGAAAATTTTCTGGTTTATTGACTCTAAAGTCCACAAAAGTAGGCACCTTCTCTACCTTGTTAATCAGTGCCTGGAATATTCTGGAAGTTTTTTTTAAGTCCACAATTTCACCTGTCACAATACCTAGTATCAAAAATACAAGAAATAACAAGTATTGGCAAGAATGTTGAGAAAAGGGACCCTTGTGCACTGTTAGTAAGAATGTAAATTGGTACAGCCACTGTGGAAAACAGTATGGAGGTTCCTAAAAAAATTAAAAACAGAAATACCATATGATCCAGTAATTCCACCACTGGGTATTTATCCAAGAAAACTGAATACATTAATTCGAAAATACACGTGCACCTTATTTTTACTACAGCATTATTTACAACAGATAAAATATGGAAGCAACCTAAATGCCCATCAGTAGATGAATGGATAAAAATGTGGTATATATATATATATATATATATAATGGAGTATTAGCCACAAAAAAAAAATAGGATCTTGCCATTTATAAGAGCATGGATGGTCCTAGAAGGTATTATGCTAAGTGAAATAAGTCAGAGAAAGACAAATACCATATGCTTTCACTTATATGTGGAATATAAAACACAAAACAAAGGAACAAACAAAAAAAGCAGAGGCAGACCCATAAATACAGAGAACAAACGGGTGGTTGCCAGAGGGGAGGGGGTAAGCAGACAGGCAAAATGGGCAAAGAAAGGGGGAAGTACAGACTTTCACTTATGAAATGAGTAAGTCACAGGGATGAAAGGTACAGCATAGGGAACACATCGATGGTGTTGTAATAGTGATGTATGGTGAGAGATGGCACTTACACTTGTGGCGTGTATTATAACATATAGAGCTGTCAAATCACTATGTTGTATACCTGAAAATAATGTAACATTGTGTGTTAACTATACTTCAATTTAAAAAAAAAGTCCCAGGGGCACCTGGCTGCTCAGTCAGTGGAGTATGTGACTCTCGATCGTGGGGTTGTGAGTTTGAGCCCCACATTGGGTATAGAGATTACTTAAAAATAAAATCTTTAAAAAAATTAATAAAATTTTTAAAAATAAAAATAAATAAAGCAAGTAAGTAAATAAGTCCAGGGGTGCCTGGCTGGCTTAGTCCGCAGAGCATGCTCGAGCAGTCAATAGAGACTCTTGATCTCAGGGTTGTAAATTTGAGCCCCACACTAGGTGTAGAGATTACTTAAAAATAACATCTTAAAAAGTTTTGCTTCCTCCAGAACATCAGGTAGGTGGAATCATACAATTTGTGGCTTTTTCAGATTGCCTTCTTCTACTTAGCAATATTACCAAAGGTTCCTCCATACCTTTTCATGGCTTGACAACTTTTTTTTTTAATTGCTGAATAATATTCCATTGTGTGTTTGTACCACAGTTTATCCATTCCCCTATTAAAGGACATCTTGCTTGCTTCCAGTTTGGGGCAATTATGAAAAAAGCTGCTATAAATATTCACATACAGGTTATTAACTTAAGTTTTCAATTCAATTTAGTAAATAGGTATACAACTGCTGGATAATGGTAAGCCTATGTTTTAACCCTGTAAGAAACTGCCAAATGGTATTCCAAAATAGTGGTACTATTTTGCATTCCTACTAAGATTGAAGGAGAATTCCTAGGCAGCTAGGTGGCTCAGTCAATTAAGTGTACCTAAACTCAGGTAGTGATCTCAGGGTCCTGGAAATGAGCCCCAGGTCGGACTTCCTGCTTAATGGGGAGTCTGCTTCTGCCTCTCCCTCTGCTCCCCTTTCCACCAGCTCATGCTCACTCTCACTCTAATAAATGTTTTTTTAAAAAAAAGAATTCCTATTGTTCTCTATCTTCACCAGCATATGGTATTATTAGCTTTTCAAAATTTTGCCAATCTAACAGATGTGCCGTGACATTTCACTGATGGTTTAATTTGCAATTCCCATGACATGAAGTTGAACATCTTTTCATATGCTTATTTGGAATCTATGTATGTTGTTTGGTAGGGTATCTCTTCAGATCCTTTGCTCACTTTTTACTTGTTTTCACATTATTACATTTTAAGAGTTCTTTATATATTTTAGAAACAAGTCCTTTACCAGATTTGTGTTTCGCAAATATTTTCTCACAGCCTATGGCTTCTCCTTTCATTCTCTTAACAGTATAAAGGTTCCAAAATGTGGGTGTACGTGGGGGATGGGGGTGGTTCCCTCACAACAACGAGCAATTCTCCGACACCAGCCAGGTGTCCTACAACTTAATTCTGACAGTATCCACCCAGAGATAGCATCAGATCCCACAGGTTAAGTGATCAGTCCTACAAGCTCCCCCACCCCACTTCAGATGCTAGTCCCAACCAAGTCCAGGATGCCTTGTGCTGACTAACCAGCTACAGATTGGAGGTTCTAATGATTACCACCTTGGGTCTGATTAATTTGTTAAGAGTGGTTCACTGATTCCTAGGTTACCAGTTTATTTATTATAAAAGGGTATCACTAACAGCCAGATGAAAGAGATGCATAGGGGAAGGTATGGGGAAAAGGTGTGAAGCTTCCAGGTCCTCAGCCAGTGCACCACTCTCCCCAAATTTTCCTATATTCACCAACCTGGAAGCTCTCTGAACCCCGTCCTTTCAGATTTTTACGGAGGCTCTGTTACACAGGTGTGGCTGATTAAATCACTGATCATTATCAACTGAACTCAGATCTTCAGCCTTCTCCTCATTGTGGGGGTGGGACTAATCACATGGTTAGCTCCAATGGCAACCCGCTTCTATCCTTAAGACATCTTCTAGGGGCGCCTGGGTGGCTCAGTCATGAAGCGTCTGCTCAGCAGGAAGCCTACTTCTCCCTCTCCCTCTCTCCGTTTGTTCCCTCTCTGGCGGTCTCTGTCAAATAAATACATAAAATCTTAAAAAAAAAAAAAAGACATCTTCTAAAAGTCACCTCATTAACACAACAAAAGACACCTTTATCACTCTCATCACTTAGGAAATTCCAAGAGTTTTAGGAGCTCTGTGTCAGGAACAGGATTGAAAACCAGATATACATTTTTTATTATAAAATCACAGTATCACATAGTGCATTTTAATAAAGTCCAATTTCTAAGTTTTGTCTTTCACAGATTGTGCTTTTGGTGTCATATCTAAAAACTCATTGACATCTCTTCAACAAACGGTGCTGGGACAACTGCACAACCATATGTAAAAAAATTAAGTTGGACCCCTACAAAAGAACTGTGGTTGTATGTTTTGACCTGTCTAGAAGTTACATGAAGGATTGGCTCAAGAACTTCTCTTGCCTTTGTTCTCCCTGCCTGGGAGCTTCCTTCGGGCTGAGATAGCTTCCCAGGCAGTGTTTGTCAAAAGAATTTAAAAGCAAATGTATTAACCACTGCCACCTGGGGCAAAGGATAATAGGTGGAGCACACAATAGATATACTGAAAAGACTGGGAAGGAAGAGACTAGCGAACAAGACATTTGGGGGAATGAGGGCTTTGAAAAACTCTTGGGTATTATGTTAAATATAGAAGTCCTTGCACAGGCCCAGGGGTGGATGCATGCTCAGAAGGGTCAGAAGATCCTGGCTCTTAACTCTGACCTTCAGGATCCATGCAAACAGGAAGTAAAGGCTAAGACAGTTTTAAACTGCCTGGCTAAGCACAGGAGTGTCCAAACATAGCCAATCTGCAAACATGGTAGTGTTTGGGGGGTTTTTTGGTTCCAAGTTTTTAAGGATATCTGTCAAATCACTAGCTGACCACTAATCTAACAGAACACAGACTTTAGTGGCCATACATAACAAAGAATACAGACTATACAAAATTAGTTTGGAAATGTCACCAAATAAGCAAACAACCACAATGAGCAGCAATAAGAAACCATGAAGTGGGGGGCACCTGGGTGGTTCAGTCGGTTAAGCGCTGGACTCTTATTTTGGGCTCAGGGTCATGATCTCAGGGTCCTGGGATCGAGCCCTGCAATCCTGGCTCATGCTCAGCAGAGTCTGTCTGAGGATTCTCTCTCCCTCTCCCTCTGCCCTTCCCCCTGCATGCACATGCTCTAAGATAAAGAAGTAAATCTTATAAAAAGGAGAGAAAGAAGAAAAGAAACCATGAAGTGAGAGAAGAATCTGATTTCCAGAACATTCAAAATGTTCAGTTTTTCATACTAGCAAACCAAATTCAACAGCACATTAAAAGGCTTACTATACTATGACCAAGTGGGATTCATCACTGGGTTGCAAGGATGGATCAACATATAAAAATCAGTGTTATAATTAAAAGAAGGCTAAAAATCACATGATCATCACAACTGTTGTAAAAAAAAAAAAAAAAAGCATTTGACAAAATTCAAGAGTCTTTAATGATAAAATCTGCCAAACTAGGAATAGAAGAAATTTACCTTACAAAATGAAGGATATACATGAAAAGCCCACAACTTTCACTCAGTGGTGAAAAATTAAAAGCTTGTCCTCTAATACTAGAAATAAGACAATGCCAACTCCCACGGCTTCTATTGAACATAATACTGTAAGTCCTAGCCAGAGTGATAAGGCCAGAAAAAAATAAAACAATCCTACTTACAATAGCACCAAAAATAAAATACTTAGGAATAAACTTAACCAAGGAGATGAAAACTACAAAACTCAGGGTGTCTGGGTGGCTCAGTTGGTTAAGCATCTGCCTTCGGCTCAGGTCATGATCTCAGGGTCCTGGGATTGAGCCCTGCCATCGGGCTCCCTGCTCAGCGGGAAGCCTGCTTCTCCCTCTCCCACTCCCCTTGCTTGTGTTCCCTCTCTCGCTGTGTCTCTGTCAAATAAATAAATAAACCTTAAAAAAAAAAAAAAACTCTAGCAAAGAAATTTTTGAAATCAAAAAAGTAACTATAGTAAAGGTTAAGGAAAAACAGAAGTAGAGATAACAAGTAACTTCAGTAAGCTACAAAGCAGACAGACCAATGCTAATTGACAGCACACTCAAGAAAGTTGACTCCTATGTTGGTAATAGAGAAAAGCCTAGAACCAAGATGGTTTACACTGTAGCGTCTTCAAGAAAGGCACCAGGTAATCCTGGAAGTAGGGCGTAAAGTTAAGATACATAAGCAGGATGAAAGCTATCTACCAAGGAGTTTGATTCCTAAAAATCCCCTACTTCACACCAGAAGGCTCAGGGGTTTTTTTCCTCTAGAGACGGTAAAGTAGAGCATCTCTGGAATGGGAGATGCCAGGCACAGTGTAAGGATGGACAATAATATCAAAAACAGGAGAATTAAAAGAACATACTCAAACTGAATGACAAAACTCCCATCCTCCTTTCCCACTGGCTGTAGCTCACTGTAGTTAAGACTTAACCAACCAGGGCGCCTGGGTGGCTCAGTTGGTTAAGCGACTGCCTTCGGCTCAAGTCATGATCCTGGAGTCCCGGGATCGAGTCCCGCATCGGGCTCCCTGCTCGGCAGGGAGTCTGCTTCTCCCTCTGACCCTCCCCCCTCTCATGCTCTCTCTATCTCATTCTCTCTCTCAAATAAATAAATAAAATCTTTAAAAAATAAAAAAAATAAAAATAAAAAAGACTTAACCAACCAGGCAGTAGATAGGATAAGTCTTTTTATGAAGTACCCCAACTTCATAAAAGGTTATGCAACAGATAACCCTATAGTGAGGTTCTCTGTTAACAAGCTTCTCCTTCCTACACGCACACTCAGAGCTCCCAGCCTGATTCTTAGTCTCCCATCCTTAAACATGATAAAATACTAGCAGGCAATATGAAAAGCTTCTATCAGGAAGTGATGCCAAAGAAAAACAAGGAGAACTTTAAAAAATGTATTAACATCCTCAGAGAGATGAAAAGATACAACATTCATGAAACAAAAATAGGATGCCATAAAAAAAGAACATTCAGGGGGGAAAAAAGGAATTAGGATGAAAACTGTTCCCAATAGGAACAGCCTATACGATGGAGATGGGCTACACCAATTTTGTAAGCTCGAGTAGTCTGAAATTGCCAGTTCTGTACATAGGTTGTCAAAACACTAGAATAGGGATCAGCTGATACATGCTGCTGCCAGACTGACAAAATAATTTGGTTGCCAGAGCTATGATGTAATTTTAAATAATCTTGCAGCTTTAAACTATTCTTTGGTCCCTGTTGGGACGGCTAACAACATGTCCTATTTTTCCTATGAGACTTGACTGCAGAGTTGAGTTTTCCATTCTTTATTTTCATAAACATCTTTACATTTAAAATCCCGTTACCTAAGAAACCTTGCAATTTGGGAAAGGTTAACTAATATAATTTCCAAATACATTAAGGAAGTAATGTAGATTCTGAATGACAAATGTAGTTAATGTCACCTAACTAACCATGACCAATATGATATAATATTCATCATTTTATTCATTCATCACATTCATTTTAGTTATTAGATAACAAAATATCTTCAATCTGATGCTCTGAAATAGGGAGTTTTTCTGTAAAGGACCAGGGAGTAACCATTTTAAACCTTGTGAACCATATGATCTCTGTTAAAACTACTCAACTACCTTTTTGTGTGACAGCAGCCATAAACAACACATAAAATGAATGAATGAGACTGTGTTCCAGAAAAACTATTTACACAAATAGGCAGAAGGTCAGATTCCTTCAAGCATGGGCCATAGTTTGCTAACCCCTTGTCCTCAAGAATCAAAGTGAAAAATGGAGGTACTATTTAAGAACACCCTACTTGGGGCACCTGGGTGGCTCAGTTGTTAAGCGTCTACCTTCAGCTCAGGTCATGATCCCGGGGTCCTGGGATCAAGGCCCATGTCGGGCTCCCTGCTCAGCAGGAAGCCTGCTTCTCCCTCTCCCATTCCCCCTACTTGTGTTCCCTCTCTCACTGTCTCTCTCTGTCAAATAAATATTTTTTAAAAATAAAAAAGAACACCCTACCAGGGGCACCTGGGTGACTCAGTCAGCTGAGCGTCCAACTCTTGATTTTGGCTCAGGTCATGATATCATGGGTCATGAGACTGAGCCCTGTGTCAGACTCTGCACTCAGCGGGGAGTTGGCTTGAGTTTGTCTCTCTCTATCCCCCACCCATTATATAAATCTTAAAAAACAACAACAACAACACCCTATACACATCACCATTACAGCTGAAAACTGGGAAATATGAAAGGGCAAAATTCCTTGAGACATTAGGATAAAACAATTGGATATGAGTGGAAAATCTTGTAATTAACTGTTTTACATTTTCTTCTTTATCCTCATCACTACTCCCTTCATTTGGCTCTCCTTATACTTACCATACTAATTTCAAAATTTCTCCTTATCTAACCCCAATCTGTCCATATGGTGTTGTCAAAATGATTTTTAAGATGAATTTTCTACACCTCTAATGACCCTCACTTGCCTGTTCTCTTAACTCACCTTCCACTCTCTCATATATACCCCATGCTTCAACCATATAGAATTACTTATCCGACGCCAACACTCCATCTGTTTAATACTTCTGTGATTTACTTATCCTGTTCCTTCTATTCAAAATGTGCTCTGCTCCTTCCTTAACTTCCCATTCATCTGGTCTTCCTCTTATCCTTCAACATTCTTCTCAAGCATTTCATGTGGTAGCCTTCCCTCAACTCCAAAGCAGAAATAATGAATTTCTTCTCATCAACCTTACTGCATGTATTCCAGGAGATATTATTAGCATGGTAATTAATTGTGCAGGCTTTGGAGTCAGAGCTAGATCCACATATCATCACTGTTATTTACTGTGCAAAATTGAACAAATTACTTAATCTCCGAGCCATGCTTTCTTCATCCAAAAAACAGGGATCATTTTATCGTAGTTTTAAAGACTGAGATAATACCGTAAAGTGCTATAAGACAGCTTTAAACCTAACAAGTGTTCAATAGCTGTCCCTTAATATGTTTGCAAATCTTTCTCCTCTTTCAAACTGTTTTCTTGAGATCAGGGGCCATTCATCTTTACATTGCTACAGCTGGACACAATGCCTGAAGCACCTAAATAGTAAGCCCTCAAATATCTGTTGAATCCAATCAACAAATATGTAAAACTTATGATAGTCAAGGTGAACTTTTCTCTAACACCTCAAAAGAATTTAGGATACCTTTCTTATTAAACATTAAAAGGCTTAAAAATATCTATTACAATCCAAAGGACTCACCACTGTCTAATATTTCTCTAAATAAATGGGAGCACTAGTAACCTGTACAAAAGAACCTCTACTTGTAAATAAATGAGGTTACAAAAGGGTGTTTTTTGTTTTTGTTCTTAGGTTTATAATAACAGTATAAAAGCAACCAATGAATACATGCTGCAGAAAGTTTCCCAATGTAACAGTAAAACCCACAGATTTAGAGACATTTGGGTGGCTCAGTTGGGTGAAGTGTCTGACTCTTATCTCAGTTCAGGAGTTCAAACCCTGCACGGAGCCTACTTAAACAAAAAACCCACAGATTTACAAAGATAAGAAGGCTTTTGCCCTACTAGAATTTAAAATGTGAAAAAGAGCCAAAAGTAATTAAAATTATAGAAAATTGACACTGTGTTCTCTATATGTGCAAGTAACATAAGTAAGGAAATACAGGCTGTAGTAATTAATTTTGACTTTGTAGGCAGGGAGAATTCAGACAAGATGCCACAGAAGAGAAGCACTTGTGGGTGAAAAAGGGAATAGGAAGAGAACAGATTTGCTTAAATTTGGCCAACAAAGAAGGCACAAAGGGGGAAATGATACAATACTAAAGAATGGACTACAAAAATCAATACACTGGGCACCAAGCCCTAGCTCTGTTGTTACAAACATTAGAAAGAAAGAAAACTTGTAATTAACCAGCAATGTGAATGTCTTCCTAGAAAACCCATAAGCCTCTATATAATACAACTAATAATAAACCTAGAAAACTGACCAGTTATCATGGACAAAGTGGAAAGCAGAAAACCTTTAAGTGAAAAAAGTAAAAAATATTTATCTCAAAAGCCAACTATTTTTGGGTAACTATACAAATGTGTAAACATAAAACATATTCATAACAGGGCAACACAAAGAGAAAACAACAACAAAAGCTAGGAAATGAAGCCTCCCACCAAAAGCCAGCACCAATTTGCTAACCATGAGTGGGCGACCTTGGAAGTAGATATTCCAGTCCCAGTCAAGACTAAAGATCAATGCAGCCTGATATGTAACAGATATCAGGAGGTACCAAGAGAGACCTTAAGCCACAACTGCTCAGCTAAGCCACTCCCAAATTTTTCACCCACAGAAACTGCAGAAGATAATAAGTTATTTTTTTTTAAAGATTTTATTTATTTATTTGACACAGAGAGAGACCGCGAGAGAGGGAGCACAAGCAGGGGAGTGGGACAGGGAGAAGCAGGCTTCCCGCCGAGCAGGGAGCCCAATGCGCGGCTCGATCCCAGGACCCTGGGATCATGACCTGAGCTGAAGGCAGATGCTTAACAACTGAGCCACCCAGGTGCCCCAGTTATTATTATTTTAAGCCCTGAACTTCAGGATAATCTATTGCATAGCAATAGAACACTAACAGAGAAGCCAAGGTATAATCTTGGCTAAGTACTAGGGTAACGTAAGATCTTTGCTCTAAATTACATGAAGAAAACTTACACTGAAGTACCAACCTAACATGCTTAGAACTTATCCTGAAGTTCTTACTAATCAAATAGAAGGGTGCATACTTATTTTACATTTGGTAATCATTTATTTCTTAAAAGGCAAAATAAAGGATAGGATGAATTATGGGAGGGTGACCATTTAATTTTTCACACAAATTGGGATGGCTTTGATTGTGAACAGGGACAAGATGAAATGCTATGTCAACAGGAATAAACCAGATCTATACTAGGCAAACCATGACATAAAGCCACACTAATTGTGGATGATAGGTACGGAAATTTAAACTGCTAAAATAAGGTAGTATAAAAGAAAAAGTATTAAATTCAGGAGGCTGCAATAAACTACAAGCATCATCATCATAAAAAATTATTAGTTTGGGCTCAGTTGGTTAAGCATCCAACTCTTGATTTTGGCTCAGGTCATGATCTCAGGGTTGTGAGCCCTGTATCAGGCTCTGCAACAGGCTCTGCCCTGGGCTTGGAGCCTGCTTAAGATTCTTGCTCTTTCACTCTGCTCCTCCCCCACTTAAAAAAAAAAAAAAAAAAAAAAACTAGTTTGGGGCACCTGTTGGCTGTCAGTGGAGCATGCGACTCTTGATCTCAGGGTTGTGAGTTCGAGATCCACTTGGGTGTAGACATACTTAAAACTAAAATCTTTCAAAAAAAATAACTAGTTTGCTGAATAATCATGTGCTGGGAACTGTTGTAAAGAATTTTACATGTAGTAACTCATTTAATACAATCTCCCCATAATGAGTTGAGTAGTGGCTCCCAAAATACTATGTCCACATCTGATTTCCTGAAACCTACAAATGTGACCTTACTTGGAAAAAGGGTCTTTACAGATATAATTAGGAATTTCAAGATGATATCATCCCGGATTATCCAGGTGGACCTTAAATCCAATGACAACTGTCCTATTAAGAGACACACAAAAAGCAGAAGAGAAAAAGGCCACGTGAAGACAGGCAGAGATTAAAATTATGCAGCCACAAGCCAAGGGACACCTAGAGCCACCAGAAGGTGGGAAAAGGAAGGAAGGATTCTCCCTAGAGCTTTTAGAGCAAATGCAGTTCTTCTGACATCTTGACTTCAGACTTCTGGCCTCAAGAACTGTGAGAAATTCTCTATTTTAAGTCACCAAGTTAGAGGTAAGTTGTTATAGCAGTCACAGGAAATTAATACATTCCCTATGACATAGATACTACTATCCACATTTCACCAACGATGAAACAAGCACAGAAATGTTAAGTAATCTAATAAACCAGAAGATCTGGGGATAAGAATAAAAAGTAATAAAATGTAATAAAAAAAACTGGTTTGGAAATAGTATTTGGAGGCTGGTCATGGGGACTGACTTTCCCTTTAAAATTTAGCTGAGCTTAATAAATGAAGAAGAAATGAAAGAACCATTATTTTGCAACCTCTAATGTAATAATTGAGTCAGGCAAGAATCATCAATAGATGATGGCATTTTAAAATATATCCATAAACTATTTGATACTCCTCCCTTCAAAAGATGGAACCTAATACCCTGCCTCTTGAATGCAGGCCAGATTTAGTTACTCTCTTCTAATGAATAGAATGTTCATGAATAGAAAGGACAGTATGTGACTTCCAAGGCAAGGTCATAAAAAGCAATGCCACAACAATGTGTAAAGATGTAATTTTGTAACATCAACAACTAAAATGGGTAGTGACAGAGCTCTAAAGTAACAGCTTTTTATATTATTGAAATTAAGCAGTTATAAATTCAAATTAGAGTATTATAACTTTAGGACTTTAAATGTAATCCCCATGGTAACCACAAAGAAGTTACAGAATATACACAAAAGGACACGAGAAGGCAATGTAAATGTTTCACTATCAATTAAACACAATGACAGTAATGAAGGAAATGAATGACAAAAAAAGCTGTAACACATATGGAAAACAAAGAGTAAAATGAGGAAGTCCCTCTTTACCAGTAATTACTTTACATGAAATGGACTGAACTCTCCAATCAAAAGACAGAAATTGGTAGAATGGATTAAAAACATCATCTGATCATATGCTGTCTACAAGAGACTCATTCTAGATCCAAAGACACAAAAAGGCTAAAAGGATAGAAAAAGATAATACATGTAAATTATAAATAGTAACCAAAGGACTGCTGAGGTAAGTCTACTAAAGTCAGACAAAGTAGACTTTATTTTTTTTTTAAGATTTTATTTATTTGAGACAGAGAGAAAGAGTACGAGCGGGGGGGGGGGGGGCCGCGGGGGGGGGGAAGAGCAGAGGAAGAGCGAGAAGCATACTCTCCGCCGAGCAGGGAGCCCAATGCGGGACTTGATCCCAGGACTCCGGGATCATGACCTGAGCCAAAGGCAGACATTTAACCAACTGAGCCACCCAGGTACCCCCAAAATGACTTTAAATCAAAAAAGGTTATGAGACAGGGGAGCCTGGCTGGCTCAGTTAGGGGAACATATGACACTTGATCTCAGCGTAGTAAATTCAAGCCCCATGTTGGGTATAGAGATTAAATAGATAGATAAACAAACAAACAGAACTAAAAAAAAAAGGTTATGAGACAAAAGATGTTACAATATTAATAAAAGGTCCAAAACAGCAGGAAGATACAGCAATTATAAACATTTACACAACTAGTAACAGGCCATCAAAATATATGAAGCAAAAACTAACATGTTTGAAGGTAGAAATAGACATTTCTCAGCATACTGAAAGGATTATACACCAAGTAGGTTTATTCCTGGCATTCAAGGATGGTTCAAAATATAAAAATTAATCAATATAATACACCATATTAAAAGAATGAAGGGGAAAAAAACCATGATCATCTCAATTGACAGAGAAAAAGCATCTGACAAAATTTAATATCTTTTCATGATAAAAACATTCAACAAAGTAGGAATAAAAGGGAACCACCTCAGTATGTTAATAAAAGCCATATACGAAAAACCCACAACAGACATCATACTCAATGGTGAAAGAATGAAAGCTTTTTCTTTCTTTTTTTTTTTTTTTAAGATTTTATTTATTTATTTGAGAGAGAGAATGAGACAGAGAAAGAGAACACGAGATGGGGGAGGATCAGAGGGAGAAGAAGACCCCCCGCCAAGCAGGGAGCCCGATGCGGGACTCGATCCCGGGACTCCAGGATCATGACCTGAGCCGAAGGCAGTCGCTTAACCAACTGAGCCACCCAGGAGCCCGAATGAAAGCTTTTTCTTGAAGACCAGGAATAAAGCAAGGATGCCCACTCTCATCACTCCCATTCAACACAGTCCTGGAAGTCCAA
Source organism: Neomonachus schauinslandi (assembly GCF_002201575.2). Lineage (NCBI taxonomy): Eukaryota > Metazoa > Chordata > Mammalia > Carnivora > Phocidae > Neomonachus > Neomonachus schauinslandi. Next base: position 114,072,551 of record NC_058412.1, on the reverse strand, counting down.
ACCAAAGCAATTAAGCAAGAAAAAGAAATAAAAAGCACCCAAATTAGAAAGGAAGAAGTAAAATTCTGTTTGAAGATAGGATCTTTTATATATAGAAAACCTTAGAGATTCCACACACACACAAAAGCTGTTAGAACTAATAAATTCAGCAAACTAGCAAGATACAGAAATCAACACACAAAAATCTGCTGCATTTCCATTCATTAACAATCAACAATCCAAACAGGAAATTAAGAGAACAAATCCATTTATAAATTTAGTAGGTTAAGCATCTACTTTCCACTCAGGTCATGATCCTGGGGTCCTGGAATCAAGCCCCAGTCTGCCTCCCTGCTCAGCGGGGAGCCTGCTTCTCCCTCTCTCTGCCCCACCCCCACTCCTGCTTTCTCTCGCTCTCTCTCAAATATATAAAATCTTTAAAAAGAAAACAAACAGTAAGACACTTATGAATTAACCAATGAGGTAAAAGACTTTTAACACTGAAAACTATAAAACACTGCTGAAAGAAATTAAGACACAAATAAATAGAAAGACATCCTGTGTTTATGGATTAGAAGTCTTAATATTAAGATGTTAATACTACCCAAAGCAGTCTACAGATTCAATGCAACCCGTATAAAAAACCCAGTGATGTTTCTTGCAGAAACAGAAAATCCATCCTAAAATTCATATAGAATCTTCAGAGACCTTGAATGGCCAAAACAATCTTGAAAAAGAACAAAGTTAGAGGACTTATATTTCCTGATTTCAAAATTTAGTACAAAGCTGTAATAATCAAAACATTGTGGTACTGGCATAAAGACATACAAACTTATTCCACTGGACTAGAACAGAGAGCCCAAAAATAAACTCTTACATATAAAGTAAAATGATTTTTGACAACTGCCAAGACCATTCAATGGGGAATGGTGCTGGGAAAACTGGATGTCCACTTGCAAAAGAATAAAGTTGGGACCTTTACCTAACACCATTTACAAAAATTAAAAATGGATCAAAGACCTAAATGCTAAGACCTAAAAATATAAAACTCTTAGAGGAAAATAGGACAAATACTTCACAACATTGGATTTGGCAATGAGTCCAATGACACCAAAGGTATAAGCAACAAAGAAAAAAATAAACTGGACTTCACTAAAATCTAAAACTTTTGCACAAAAGACACTATCAACAGGATGAAAGGCAACCTACAAAAGAGGAGAAAATACTTGCAAATCATTCATCTAAAGGATTAATATCCAGAATATACAGAGAACTCCTAAAACTCAACAACAATAAAAACTTAATTCAAAAATGGATAGTGTTTGAACAGACATTTCTCCAAAGAATGGCCAGTAAGTACATGAAAAGACACTCAATACCACTAATCATTAGGGAAATCCAAATCAAAACCACAATAAAATACCAACTCATACCCATCAGGATGGCTACTATCCAAAAAAACCAAGATAATAACAAATGTTGTCAAAGATGTGGAGAAACTGTAATCCTTGTGCACCGATGGTGAGAATGTAAAAGGATACAGCTGCTGTGGGAAACAGTATGGTGGATCCTCAAAAATGTAAAAATAGAATTACCATATGATCCAGTAATTCCATGTCCTGCTATATACCCAAAAGAATTCAAAGTAGGGTCTAGAAGAGGTGTTTGTACACACAAGTTCATAGGAGCCTTATTCATAATAGCTAAAATGTGGAAGTTACCCAAGTGTCCATCAATGGATGAATGGATAAGCAAAACGTGGTATATACATACAATGGAATAGTATTAGGAAGGAAAATAAAAGGAAGTACATTCTGACACAGGCTATAACATGGACAGACCTTGAGGACGTTATGCTGAGTGAAATAAGCCAGCCACAAAAAGATGATTCCATTTATATGAGCTACCGAGAGTAGTCAAAATCAGAGACCAAAAGTACAGCAATAGTTACACCAAGGGCTCAGGGGAGGAGGGGATGTGGAGTTATTGTTTAATGAGGTAGAGTTTCAATTTTGCAAGACGAAAAGAGTTCTAGAGATGGATGGTGGTAATGAATGCACAGTGATATGAAGTGGTACTCAGTAGAGTACCACTGAACCATAGACTTAAAATGGTTATGATGGGGACGCCTACGTGGCTCAGTTGGTTAAGCGTCTGACTCTTGGTTTCAGCTCAGGTCATGATGTCTGGGTCCTGAAATCAAGCCCTACATCAGGCTCCACACTCAGTGGGGAGTCTGTTTCCCCTCTCCGTCTCCTTTTGCCCCTCCCCCGACTCACCTATTATCCCTAAAATAAATAAATACATCTTTTTAAAAAATGGTTATGATAGGGGATGCCTGGGTGGCTCAGTCAGTTGGGTGTCTGCCTTCGGCTCAGGTCATGGTCCTGAGGTCTTGGGATCAAGTCCTGAGTCAGGCTCCTTGCTCAACGGGGAGCCTATTTCTCTCTCTGCCTGCCGCTCCCCCTGCTCGTGCTCTCTCTCTGACAAATAAATAAAATCTTTAAAGAAATCCTTAAAAAAATGGTTATGATGGTAAATTTTACTGTTATATGCATTGTACCACAATTAAAAAAGGGGGGGGGCGGGTGATGCCACTTTCCCGGGTTACTTGCTTTCAGGGAAGCCAGCTGCCAATTTGTGAGGAGACTCCAGCAGCCCTATAAAAAGGTGTATGTGGCAAGGAACCGGGGTGCTTGAGTGGCTCAGTTAGTTAAGCGTCTGCCTTCGGCTCAGGTCATGATCCCAGAGTGCTGGGATCGAGCCCCACATGGGTCTCCCTACTCAGCAGGGAGTCTGCTTCTCCCTCTCTCTCTGCCCCTCACTCATGCTCTCGCATGCTCTCTAATAAATAAAATCTTTAAAAAAAAAACAAAACAAAGAGACATAACAACAAATGTGTAAACCTTGATTGAATCCTAGATCTGAAGGCAAAACCATAAAAGACTTTTGGGGGCAACTGGGAAAATCTGAGTATGAGTATTAGTTGGTATTATGGAATTAAGGATAATTTTCTTTGAAGTAATAACACACTTATGGTTAGGAAAAAATCCTTTTTCTTGGGAGAAGTAATGCAAAAGTGTTTAGGGGTGAAATATCATGATGGCTGCAACTTACTTCCTTATGGTTCAGCAAAATCAAAAGTATCTAGAGAGAGAGAGAAAGTAAATGTGAAAAGATGTTATTAACTGGTCAATCTAGGCCAAGTGCTCACAAGTATTCACGATACTATTCTTCTGATTTTTCTGTAGCTTAGATTTTTTTCAAAATAGCTGGAGAAGAGGAGGAAGAGGAAGAAGAATATAAAGAGTACCCCATCACAGTGAGATACCATGACATTCCTATTAGAATGGCTAACAACAAGAAAATACTGACAATAACAAGCACTGACAAGGATGCAAACATCCTTATATTGCTGGCTGGAACACAAAATGGTAAAGTCAATATGGAAAATATTTTGCCTACTTTGCCTAATTTCAACACATTTACCATACAACCCAACAATCCCATTTCTAGGTATTTACCTTAGAGCAGAGTTCTTAACCGAAGGCTATTTTGTACAATGGGATTTTTTTCTTTTTTTTTAACAACTGGCTTGGAGGTGCAGGTGGCTGCTGTTACCTAATGGATAGAAGCAAGGGATGCTGCTAAACATCCTACAATCTAGCTCTCCACAACAGAGAATTAATTACGCAGCCCAACATGTCATAGTACCAAGATTAAGAAACCCTACCTAGGGGTGCCTGGGTGGCTCAGTCAGTTCAAGTGGCTGTCTTCGGCTCAGGTCGTGATCCCAGGGCCCTGGGATCAAGCCCCGCGTCCAGCTCCCTGAACAGCAGAGAGCCTGCTTCTCCCTCTCCCTCTGCCTGCCACTCTGCCTACTTGTGCTCTCCCTCTCTCTGTCAAATAAATAAATAAAATCTTTAAAAAAAAAAAAAAGTTACATATGTATTATTCCGCTTACAGTGACAATCTCCAAAAGACAAAACAAGAGAGATAGATAACAAATCTATTGCTGTTAAGAGTAGAGGGTGGGGGGCGCCTGGGTGGCTCAGATGGTTAAGCGTCTGCCTTCGGCTCAGGTCATGATCCCAGGGTCCTGGGATCGAGTCCCACATCGGGCTCCCCGCTCAGCGGGGAGCCTGCTTCCCCCTCTGACCCTCTCCCCTCTCATGCTGTTTCTCTCGCTCGCTCTCTAAAAAATAAATAAAATCTTTAAAAAAAAAAAAAAAAGAGTAGAGGGTGGGTAGAACTACAAAGTGCAGTACAAGGGAGGTTTCTGGCGTGAGGGAATTGTTCTATATCCTGATTATGGTGTTACAAAAATCTGTACATGAGTTAAAATTCATACAACTGTACACCAAAAATAAGCCAATTTTACTGTATTTTTTTAAAAGTAGCATTAAAAACATTTTAAAAAAACACATTTTTAAAAAAGATTTTTATGGGGCACCTGGGTGGCTCCGTCGTTAAGCATCTGCCTTCGGCTCAGGTCATGATCCCAGAGTCCTGGGATCGAGCCCCGCATCAAGCTCCCTGCTCGGCGGGAAGCCTGCTTCTCCCTCTCCCACTCCCCCTGCTTGTGTTCCCTCTCTCGCTGTGTCTCTGTCAAATAAGTAAATAAAATCTTTAAAAAAAAAAAAAAAGATTTAAGAGAGCATGGGTGCATGCATGGGGGCGGGGGGAGGAGCAGAGGGAAAGAGAATCTCCAGCACACACCCAGCTGAGCACGGAGCCTGAGGTGGGGCTTGATTCCACTACCCTGAGATCATGACCTGAGCCAAAATCCAGTTGGACGCTTAACCAACTGAGCCACCCAGGTACCCACCAAAAAACACATTTTTTTTAAAAAACTACATACCCTATGTGCTATGCTGAATAGTGTCTCTCCAAAATTTATGTCCACCTGCAACCTCAGAATGTGACCTTATTTGTCTTATAGGATCTTTGTAGATGTAATCCTTATGATGAGGTCATACTAGATTAGAGCGGGCCCTAATTCAATGACTTGTGTCCTTTTAAGAAGAAAATTTGGACATACAGACATGCACAGAGTAAAGATGATGTGACAACACAGGGAGAATGCCACACAAAGACAGAGGCAGAGATTGGAAAGAAGCATATACAAAGCCAAGGACTGCGAGGATGGCCAGCAACCATCAGAAGCTACAAGAGAGGCATGGCACAGATTCTCCTTCTGAGAAGTTCCAGCCCTACTGACATCTTAGTTTGGTCTTTTAGACTCCAATACTGTGACAGAATAAGGTTCAGCTGTTTTAAACTAACCAGTATGTGGTAACTTGTTACAGCAGTTCTAGGAACTGATATATCCTATGATTCTATTTATATGACATTCTGTAAAAGGCAAAACTACTGGGACAGAAAACACATCCGTACTTCTTAGAAGTTAGAGCTGGGGAGAAATATATGACCACAAAGGAACACAACTGTTTGTCAAAATTCAAAGACCTGTACACTAGAAAAGGATGAATTTTACTATGTGCAAGTTACATCTCAATAAACCTAACTCCAGGGGCGCCTGAGTGGCTCAGACAGTTAAGCGTGTGACTTCAGCTCAGGTCATGATCTCAGGGTCCTGGGATCGAGTCCCACATCAGGCTCCTTGCTCAGCGGGAGCCTGCTTCTCCCTCTGGTTGCCACTCCCCCTACTTGTGCTCTCTCTAACAAATAAATATAATCTTTAAAAAAATAAATAAAAATAAAATTTAAAAAATAACGGACTTTTTTACATGACTTTTAAAAAAACCTTCACCATCGGGCGCCTGGGTGGCTCAGTTGGTTAAGCGACTGCCTTCGGCTCAAGTCATGATCCTGGAGTCCCGGGATCGAGTCCCACATCGGGCTCCCTGCTCAGCAGGGAGTCTGCTTCTCCCTCTGACCCTCCTCCCTCTCATGCTCTCTGTCTCTCATTGTCTCTCTCACAAATAAATAAAATCTTAAAAAAAAAAACCAAAAACCCTTCACCATCAAGTACAGTAGAGTCTCTATCTTCACCTGGTAAACCACTGTGAATTGAACCACTCAAGATATCAGTTTGAATCTAAGATCTAGTACAATATTAAAATAATCTATTACGTATTAGTCTGTCAGTTACAAAGAAACTTAAAATAGGGTCAATTCTTAACACTTCTGTATCGTTTATTTCGAGTAATATTTACTATCACACTAGAAAAATGTGACAATGTCTAATGTAGAAAGGAGGTGCTAAAACACTGCCAGAGGTAAAAACTAACCTTAACATCTTCCTGAAAGGCAAGAGAAATAAAAATGTGGAAAGAGAAAGACACATTTCACAAGATTATTTCAGTAATATCTTGTCCCATAAGCAACAAACAGCAAACTACATTTCTAGCCTTACTTTAAAACATTTATCTTATTTATAGAAAAATTATTAGTCAGGATATTATGAAATTTGCTTGGTTTATTTTCAGAAATAACATATCTAACATAATCCGTTATTTTTAGAGGCCACAACTATTCTGACCTAGAAAATTTTTCAGTAATTTAATATGGGCCTATTATTCTTAAAAAAAGCCATCAAAAAAGACATTTCAGAAAATACACTAGGGGCAACTCAGTGGCTCAGTCACTTAAGCATTTGACTCTTGATTTCAGCTCAGGTCATGATCTCAGGGTTGTAAGACTGATGCTCCCCATCGAGCCCTGCATAGTCAGGCTCTGCACTTGGCGTGGCGCCTGCTTAAGATTCTCTCTATCCCTCTACCTCTGCCCTTCCCCCCCACCTCTCTCTCAAAAAAACAAAAACAAACAAGCCCCAAAAAACCACACACTAAACTGGTAAGGAGAAAAACTGCTTGTTGAAGCACAAGTACATAGCTCAAAGAGCAAAGTACACCGTGGTATTCAGAGAACTAAAACCTAAATAAGTCAAACTCTCAAACAGCCTTACTACAATATGGAAATGGGGCACCTGGGTGGTTCAGTCAGCAGAGTGTCTGACTCTTGATTTCAGCTCAGGTCATGATCTGAGGGTTGTGAGATCGAGCCAAGTTGGGCTCCGCACTCAGTGGAGAGTCTGCTTGAGATCCTCTCCTCCTTTTGCCCCCCCCCCAAATAAATATATCTTTAAAAAAATAAAATAAAATAAAATACAGAAGCATACATAGTAACTGTAAATACTGAGTAGTCTCCTTTGGACAGGGCCACTTAGCCATGTTCTCAAACCACCACTTAAGTGAAATAGCTGTGTCTAAAAGGATCGGTTTTTAAAAGTCTGTATTCATTCACTAGCCACTACTGTGAAGAATGGAGCCTCAATCCAGATGGAAGTAGAACCATGGAGATGATAATGGTTCTTGTGTATGCAACCAGTAGTCACACTACCCAGCTGGGTTGAAAACTAGATCCTGCTCTCTCCAGTCATAGTAGCAGAGACTAACTAGAAGGAACAATGTTTAGATCCCATTCTCTACTAATGATGGAAAGGGAACTGAACTTGATGTATGAGTTGAAGGTATTATCAGAGGGGATAAGAGTTCTTTGGGTTGTAGAAGGCAAATGCTCATTTCCATAACATTCTCAATAAAGTAAGAGGAAATGGAATTCAAACCCACTGACGATGGGGAAAAACTGCTTTTTTTAAAAATTTTATTTTATTATGTTAGTCACCATACATCATTAGTTTTTGATGCAGTGTTCCATGATTCATTGTTTGCATATAACACCCAGTGCTCCATTCAATACGTGCCCTCCTTAATACCCATCACCGGGCTAACCCATCCCTCCCCACCTCCTTCCCTCTAAAACTCTAATTTTGTTTCTCAGAGTCCATAGTCTTTCATGGTTCGTCTCCCCCTCCAATTCCTCCCCCCTTCATTTTTCCCTTCCTACTATTTTTTTTTTTTATTTGAGAGAGAGAGAATGAGAGACAGAGAGCACGAGAGGGAAGAGGGCAGAGGGAGAAGCAGACCCCCTGCTGAGCAGGGAGCCCGATGCGGGACTCGATCCCGGGACTCCAGAATCATGACCTGAGCCGAAGGCAGTCGCTTAACCAACTGAGCCACCCAGGCGCCCTCTTTTTTTTTTTAAACATATAATGTATTATTTGTTTCAGAGGTACAGATCTATGATTCATCATCAGTCTTACACAATTCACAGCGCTCACCATGGCACATACCCTCCCCAATGTCCATCACCCAGCCACCCCATCCCTCCCACCCCCCACCACTCCAGCAACCCTCAGTTTGTTTCCTGAGATTAAGAATTCCTCATATCAGTGAGATCATATGATGCTTGTCTTTCTCTGATTGACTTATTTCGCTTAGCATAATACCCTCTAGTTCTACCCACATTGTCGCAAATGGTAAGATTTCGGTTTTGTGGGTTTTTTGATGGCTGCATAATATTCCATTGTAGATATATACACCACATCTTCTTTATCCACTTGATGGACATATTGGCTCTTTCCATAGTTTGGCTATTGTGGACATTGCTGCTATAAACATTGGGGTGCATGTGCCCCTTCGGATCACTACATCTGTATCTTTGGGGGTAAATACCCAGTAGTACAACTGCTGGGTCATAGGGTAGCTCTATTTTCAACTTTTTGAGGAACCTCCATACTGTCTTCCAGAGTGGCTGCACCAGCTTGCATTCCCACCAACAGCGTAGGAGGGTTCCCCTTTCTCCACATCCTCACCAACATCTGTCATTTCCTGACTTGTTAATTTTAGCCATTCTGACTGGTGCGAGGTGGTACCTCACTGAGGTTTTGATTTGTAGTTCCCTGATGCCGAGTGATGTTGAGTGCTTTTTCATGTGTCTGTTGGCCATTTGGATGTCTTCTTTAGAGAAATGTCTGTTCATGTCTTCTGCCCATTTCTTGACTGGATTATTTGTTCTTTGGGTGTTGAGTTTGATAAGTTCTTTATAGATTTTGGATACCAGCCCTTTATCTGATAATGTCATTTGCAAATATCTTCTCCCATTCTGTTGGTTCTCTTTTGGTTTTGTTGACTGTTTCCTTTGCTGTGCAAAAGCTTTTTAATCTTGACGAAGTCCCAACAGTTCATTTTTGCCCTTGCTTCCCTTGCCTTTGGCGATGTTTTTAGGAAGAAGCTGCTGTGGCTAAGGTCGAAGAGGTTGTTGCCTGTGTTCTCCTCTAGGGTTTTGATGGATTCCTGTCTCACATTTAGGTCTTTCACCCATTTTGAGTCTATTTTTGTGTGTGGTGTAAGGAAATGGTCCAGTTTCATTCTTCTGCATGTGGCTGTCCAATTTTCCCAACACCATTTGTTAAAGAGACTGTTGAAAAACTGCTTTCTTATTTACTAGAAAAAGTTACCTTAACAGAGAGGTAGAGCGTAGACCATTCTCTCTCGTTCTCAAAAGTGACACCTTGGCTCTGAACATCATGTAAATGATCTCAGATCACTGAAAGCTCCTTTCCCATTTTCCAACCAAATGTATGTGTGTGGATCTAAAGCATATGCATAAAAAGACAATTATCTTATTCAAAGAGAAAAAGAGAAAGATGTAACTTTCAAGGTTCAAGAGTATGACAAAAGAATTTAAGAAAATTGGCACTAGAATCAAACCTTCAGTATTCATTTGCTGGTTTGAACTCTGTACCCACTATTTCAGAAGACAATTTTCTCCCTGTTCTCCCAAACAGCTGATAAACATTTTTTTTTTAAAGATTTTATTTATTTATTTGAGACAGAGAGCATGAGAGACAGAGAGCATGAGAGGGAGGAGGGTCAGAGGGAGAAGCAGACTCCCTGCTGAGCAGGGAGCCCGATGTGGGACTCGATCCCAGGACTCCAGGATCATGACCTGAGCCGAAGGCAGTCGCTTAACCAACTGAGCCACCCAGGCGCCCTAAATCTATATTTTTATTAAAAGAAGCCAAAACCCATTGTTATTCAAATTGTATCAAAAACCCAGAAAAAAACCACGGAGAATCATTTACATCCAAGAGCCCTAAATAATTGGGGGGGGGGGAGGGAAGGAGAGACAAATCACCACTTACCCATTAGGAAACAAATAGGATTATGAAAGCAGAGCCAATTCTATATTCTAATATGGGTCTGTAGATTTTCACCTTAGTATTCTATCCCAAGACTACCTCCTCTACTTTGAATCCAAAAAGGCACTGAATAAAAATACTATTGCAAAGAAGTCAAAATACACACACATCTTATTTGTTCTTACAGGTAAACAAATTGAAATCCAGGAAAGTTAAATGGATTGCCCAGTTAGGCAAAGATTTCTTACATATGGCAAAAGTACAACCCATAAAAGAAAAAACTGAGAAATTAAGCCTCAACAAAATTAGGAACTCTACTTTTCAAAAGACATTATTAAGAAAATGAAAAGACAACCAAAGGCTAGGAGAATATATTTGTAAAATGCGTATCTAATAGAAGACTTATATCCAGAATTTACAAAGAATTCTTACAACTCAATAACCCCCTAATCAAAATGGATTGTCCAAGGTCAGAACAAAAGATGTGGCCAAAAACAGAGATCTCTAGCCTTGTTCAACATTAATTTCACAATTTAAAACCATTGTTCCTTAAAGGAAACAAGAAAGACAACAAGAAAACTCAAAGAAACAGGAGGGGAGGGAGGTGGAGGGATGGAGTGACCGGGTGACAGACATTAAGGAGGACATATGATGTAATGAGCACTGGGTATTAATAAGACTGATGAATCACTGACCTCTACCTCTGAAACCAATAATACATTATATGTTAATTAACTGAATTTAAATTTTAAAAAATGAAAAAAAAAAACAAATTATACTTATGTCATTGTTATACTTGAATTTATTCAGGTTGGTCCTTTTCAAAATTATTAACATCTATATTGAGTCTAGGATCACTCCTAATCCCCTCTTGTCTAAAACAGAAACAAAAATCCCTAATAAAGAGCAGCCTCAAAATAAGAAATTCCAAATCATTACACAATAAAAAGTTAAGTAAGAAGTGAATCACTGAGAGGCACCTGGCTGGCTCAGTGGTAGAGCATCAGACTCTTAATCTCAGGGTTGTGAGTTCGAGCCCCATAATGAGTATAGAGAGTACTTAAAAAAAAAAAAAAGAATTACTGAAATGATTAAAACAGGTTTTCTTCCTTTGAAATCACAAAAGTAAAATCCTTCTTTGGATACCTCAAGCTGACTTATATTTTCTTAGATAAACAGTAATCATAGCAAGCTTCTCAGAGAAGAATCAAATTTCTTTTAAGAAGATCCTATATTTTCCTTCTCTAAAATGAAATCAAATGACACATGGACTTCTTCCCCTAAAAGCATAATCTTTCATAAATGTCTACCCAACCAGGGGCGCCTGGGTGGCTCAGCTGGTTAACATGATCTCAGGGTCCTGGGATAGAGCCCCGCGTCAGGCTCCCAGCTCAGCAGGAAGCCTGCTTGGGGATTCTCTCCCTCCCTCTCTCTCTCTGCCTCTCCCCCGTGCTTGCTTGATCTCTCCCTCTCAAATAAATAAATCTTAAAAAACGGGAAAAAAAAAAAAAAAAAAAGGTTTACCCCACCAAGTAAATGGTTAAGAGAATAGGGAACTCCAAAACTAGAGAAAAATGTAATAAGGTCTTGCCCCAACCAACCTCTACCTTTCCACAAAGCCCTACTTTTAACCTTTAATCAAACATTTACTGAGGGACTATACATTGGAGAGAATGGTTCTAGCTGCTCTGTCAACAATAGGAAAGGAGGAGAATAGCAGTAGACTAAGAAACAGAAAAGATATGGGCAGAAGCCTACAAAATTATTAGGATACCAAATACGAAACAACCCTAATTAAAAAAATGGGAAAAGGACTTGAGCAGACATTTCTCAAAAAATATACTAACAGCCAATAAGTACATGAAAAGATATTCAGTATCATTAATCATTAGAGAAATGCAAATAAAAACTATAATGAGATACCGATTTACTCGTCAGGATGATTTTTAAAATAAACAGCAAATAACAAATGGTATGAGTGTGGAAAACTGTAATTCTTGTGCACTACTGGTGGGAATGTAAAACGGTATAGCTGCTGTTGAACAGTATGGTGCTTCCTCAAAAAATTAAACACAGCATTATCACCTGATCCAGAAATTCCATTATTGGGAATATACCTAAAAATACTAAAAGAAGAGACTCAAACAGTTATTTGTGCACCCACATTCACAGCATCATTATTCACAAAAGCCAAAAGGTGAAAGTAAGCTAACTGTCCATCAACAGAAGAATGAATAAACAAAATGTGTTCTTCACATTAAGATGGGGTATTAGTCAGCCTTAAAAAAGGAATGAAATCGGGGTGCCTGGGTGGCTCAGTCGTTAAGCGTCTGCCTTCGGCTCGGGTCATGATCTCAGGGTCCTGGGATCAAGCCCCACATCAGGCTCTCTGCTCAGCGGGAAGCCTGCTTCTCCCTCTCCCAATCCCCCTGCTTGTTTCTTCTCTGTCTCTCTGTCAAAATAAATAAATAAAATCTTTAAAAAAAAAAGGAATGACATCCTGACACATGCTACACCATGAACCTTGAAGACATTATGCAAAGTGAAATAAGCCAGACATAAATGACAAATACTGTATGATTCCACTTACATGAAGTACTTAAAATAGTCAAATTCTATACAGAGACAAAAAAGTAGCATAGTGGTTACGAGGGGTTAAGGGAAGGGAAGTGGGGAGTTATTTTTTAATGGGTACTGAGTTTCAGTCTGGGATGATGAAAAAATTCTAGAGATGCACAATGGTAATGGCTGCACAACAAAGTGAACATACTTTTTTTTAAGATAGATTACTTATTTACTTATTTATTTATGAGCACAAGCAGGGGGAGCAGCATGCAGAAGAAGCAGGCTCCCTGCTGAACAAGGAAAGGAGCTCAACCTGGGGCTCGATCCTGGGTTTCCGGGATCATGACCTGAGCTGAAGGCAGATGCTCAACCCACTGAGCGACCCAGGCGTCCCAAAGTGAATGTACTTAATGTCACTAAACTGAACACTTAAAAACGTTTACAATAGTCAATTTTACGTCATGTGTATTTTACCACAAAAAGAAAGAAACAAAGGGGCACCTGGGTGGCTCAGTGGGTTAAGTAACTGCCTTCAGCTCAGGTCATGATCCCAGGGTCCTGGGATCAAGCCCCACATCGGGCTCCCTGCTCAGCGGGGGCCCTGCTTCTCCCTCTCCCGCTCCCCCTGACTGTGCTCTCCTGCTCGCTCTCTGTCAAATAAATAAAATCTTAAAAACAAACAGATAAACAGAACAGATAAGTCAATCATTTTCATTGTCCCTTAGAGATGAAAACATCAACTGATACAGTAAAATCAACTAACTGGGCTAAATGAACATAAGCACTCCATCTCCATTCCCTCTTGAAACACCAGCAAAATAAAGTCAAAATCCTCAAGGACAAAGACAAAGGGCAAGGAGATGACAGCAGATAAATGTCAGCAACATTCTAGACAATGAAGAGCAGTAGTAACTAGGTTCTGCACATTTCAATATATACATAGAATATAGTTTTTAATTAAGACCTGTAGTTAAATATCTTTCCTCCAAAAATTTCAAGAACAGAAAAAGATAATCTGCGATTTCCTTTTCACTACTGACTTTTCACAGAAACAAATGCAGCTAATCCCTCTCATGTTCCTTACCTTCCCACTTCCAGAGCAAATCTATAATTAAATGAACCACCTGAAAATGCCTTTCAATATTCAGAACAAATGAATTCCAAAAACTAGGTTAGACCATGCTTTAAAAAAAAAAAAAAAAAATCCCTTCTCCATTAAACAGGTTTAGATTTAGCTCAAATCTATTTGACCCTATTGCTGCATCTCTCTGACAGCAGCAACTTTTTGTACTTTTCAGAGGCTCAGTTCAGTACTTTTATTCATCATTGAGGGAAATACTGCTGCATCTCAACTATTCTTAATACTCAGGCTACACCTAACATACTACTCAGCTTACTTATCAAAAAAACTACTTACAATAACTACATTTGGCATTTTAGCCAAGAATAAGAAATAACTTCCCCGTGTATGTCAAAATTTTCATGAGACAGTATAAACAGGACAAAAGGCCTGGTGAAAATAAAATCCTAAAAATCACTTTCTCAAGTTACACAGAATAAACACATTCCACCTTTCTACAACATTTATCAGTTTCTTTAAACATTCTAAATCATGAATTATTGTGTCAAGTTTCTGCAGCAAAATTCTACATCTTTTCCATGAGCAAACTGTCAGTATTTCCAAACTTTGATAAATACAAAAATCCATGTATAAAGTCTAATGAAACTTATCAGAGGTTAACTGAGATTACCAAAAACCCAAAACTAGAAATGTGATAAGCAGCTGAAAATTTCTTCTTTTTTCTATTCTATGTGTGCAACCTGGGAAATCATAAGACTATGTATATGATCCATCATTAAGGAGGGTGCTGGGGTGGAGAGAGTGATAAAGATCTACAACACAAAAAAGGAGGGATAATAGTATTATTCTCACATACCCAAGTTTTTACAAAAGAGTGAACAGGGGAAAAGCTTTCAAAATTGGCTATCTTTATCTACTGCAGGGTCCCACTGTCACAAGGTGACCCATATATATGCTTTTGTCTCTTATACAAGCTTTTGTCCCTTCCTTTCCATTCCCACTACCACCTACCTCCCTAGCCTGTTCTCCCTGCCTCCAAACCCTACCAGCCCTAGTAAATACTGCAGACCTCAGTATTACCTAATAAATCACCACAAAACATCATTTTATTCTGTCAGCCAATAGGACTTAAGGTTATCCCAAAACAAGAAGGCTGGTCTCTTAACTTTTCCAAACTTTCTCCTATTACCAGGCCCATATAAACCCTCTTCAGACTAATCTAAACTCCAACTAATCTATTCGCTGTACTACCACCATCTCAAGTCCATTCCTGCCTCCATACCTTTGCCCATTCTAAATCCATCTTAAATAACTTTCTTCCTCCTCCTCTCTGCCTTAATAATTATTCTGCATACCTCTCATTCAGCCCTAGACTGAGGTATTGCCTGAATTGTTTTAAATCTTTATGTGGGTAAGGACTTTCTTCCCGGAAGGCAGGGAGCATGGGCTTTGATGCAAAAAGTCAAGCTCCAGAACAGAGGTTGCAAAGCGGCAACCCACAAGACAAATCCTGCCCGCAGTGGTGATTTGCTTGGCCCACAGTGTTTATATTATGATTTTCAAAAGTTGCCAACATTTAAAAATAAAGATTTCTCACAAAATCTGGATTCCCAGCTTCTGTTTAGAAAAAAGTTAAGATGTTCAGTCCACACTTGGTTCTATACTCCCCACTAGATCAAGAGTGAGCCAACACTGAATTAGGTATTTTTTAATGGTTAAAACGGTCAATTAAAAAAGTAAGCCTAAGAATAAAAAAAAAAAAAAGTAAGCCAAAGCCACTTAACAGCTACCCTATTAGAGGAACATGAATTCCCTAGTTCACTTAAGTATCAATTTGATCTTTACTACTTAAAATGTTCCATTTAAATTTACAATGCTCACCCTAGATAAGTTTACTTAATGAATTAAAGAATTCAGACAAAAATTTTAAGACAAGGTTGGTGGTAATAATGATAATAAAACAATTATAGCAATGAACACCTCATACTTATTGTGAGCCAACTATTGTTCAAGCAAAAATACATTATCTTATTTAATCCACACAACAACCCTATGGATATATGCAATTTCTAGTCCCAATTTACAGATGAGGAACTTGACCAAGGTCATACTCCCAGTACACGGTAGAGCCAAAATTCAAAACCAGACAATCTAACTCTAGTACATACTGTTAATCCCTACAATATGATTCCTTTAGACTAGCATCCTCTCCTCTGTGACCAACTGAACTGATTCCCTGGAACAAAGAATCAAGGCTAAATTTTAGATACCCCTCTTTCTCTGAATGAATTAAGAAGCAAACGAAAGTTCACCTCAACATGCCATCCAGATGGCATCTGGATTTTTTCCTTACCCTAAAAGAAAATTTCTGTCATTGACAGAGAAAACATTACAGATCCAATAAAATAATACAGATTTTCTCAGAAAGCAAGTATGTTATTAAACATTTCTGGAGTGAGGCAAGCTCAATATGCAATGAATTCTTAGTTTAAAACTATGAAGTGATGATACAATACAAAACTTCTTTCCTGGGACAGAAGGGTAAATCTATTAGGGTAAGCAGTTTCCAGACATGAAAAAAAACCTGCAAGTTTCTTGAGGGCAGGGACTTTCTTTTTCATCCTGAGTCCCTGTAATACCTAGCATAGAGCAGCACTTAGCACATATTCAATTACGTTAAAAGAACTAAGAAATCTAAAGTTACTACCTTAAATTGCAATGCAATGCAATCCTTATTATAGCACTTATCACCTTGCTTTTTACAATAATTACTGGTGAGCAAGTTTGTTTTCCTGACAAAAACACAAAATCCTTGAGGCAGGGGTTTTATATTAAGTACCTGTTGGGACCTAGCAAAACAGGAGCTCAGTAAGTGCTTGCTGAATATTACAAACATTTCTATACTTGGGTTTTCTACAAGTCTCTCTTTCTGCCAATGTTTAAAGTAGAATTTAAAATATAATGGCTTCTCATTTATAAGGTAATGGATACTATGAAGTTCTACTATAAGATATTTCTAAGACCAATCTTATATTGTGGTATCAACAAAGCCCTGAAAAATTAGTGAGACAGAACATAAAGCACAAAATATAATCAAAGAGTGAGAAAACGGAGAGATCATCTGATACCTTAACGGACAAGTGAGGAAACGGAGGCCCAGAGAGATTTAAGTGAATTGCCCAAGATTATAGAACTAAGTAACAAGAAATACCAAGGCTAGAACCCAGGTCTCCTGAATTTTGCCTTAGTTTTCTTTCCACAAAGAACTACTCTGTGAGTTCAGGACGTAGGGGATACTTTTAGAACTATTTTAAAGATACTTGGTATGGGGGCAACTGGGTGGCTCAGTTGGTGAAGCGTCTGCCTTCGGCTCAGGTGATGATCCCAGTGTTCTGGGATCATCAAGCCCCACACTGGGCTCCCTGCTCAGTGGGGAGCCTGCTTCTCCCTCTCCCTCTGCCACTCCCCCTGCTTGTGCTCTCTTCCTCTCTGTCACATAAATAAAATCTTTAAAAAAAAAAAAAAAAAAAAGATACTTGGTATGAAGAATCTTTCCCAGCACATAACTTTTTGTGAGGTATTATGTCACCATTAAAGAAATGAAAGCTGCTTTGTTCCTTTACTGCAGATAACACCATCTCCTTTTCCCCTTCTCTTTTTGCTCTATGTATTCTTCATTTTCATGTATTTCCTTTCATTATTTTTTGAGAATTCTTCTTACCATGTCTTATTTATCTACTTTCCCTCTTAGCCACTTCCTTTCCTACTATCTCTCACAAAGCTACCCCATCTCCTTCCTTTCTCTCCATAATTATAAAAAAACAGAGTAAGCACACATTTGATTATAACAATGGCCTGGGACACCATAACAAGTAAATCATAGTCTTGGTTTCTAAGCATTTATAAGATAATTAGTTAACAAAAATATAAACTAAACACAAAGGGTCACATAGAGGTATGAATAATAAATACTGATGTTTACAGTGAAGACAGGAATCTAAGTATGGAATCTAGAACATTTATGTGAAGGTAGTAATGACAATGACAACGAAGAATTGCAAGGTTAGAATTAGTGAAAGGGACCACTCTCTATCCTATTCAGCTTTCTCACCTACCAATTCAATAGTTCTACTTCATTCACTCCTTACTCTCTTACTGCTTGAGTTTTTTCATGCTCTACTTTTTTTCTTACCCAGTAGAGTCTTCCTTTTCTCTCTCCCGATCTTTTAAAGTCAATCTGTCCTGTCCTCGTGTTTTCCTTCTCAGTATTACTGCCAATATCTCCCACCTTATAGACCTAGATAATGTCTTAAGTTGTGAATTCATTGTTTTCTAAAGCTTTAGCATGTATTATTTTATTTGAACTTCACAACAATGTCAGGAAGGCAGGCAGGAATCAATACATGTATTTTACAGATATATAAACTGAGACCAGGCAAGATTAAATAACTTGCCAAAAGTCACAGTTTGTCAGTGGCAAAATCAAATCAGACCTTTTCTTTCCAAATTCTCTTTCTCCACTGCATGTTGCCTTCTTTTTACTTCTTACACTTTTTAACCATAATGCACGTATCTGGACAAGTATACAGAGAAAAACATTTATAAAACAGCACAAATGGGAAAAATGTGTGTATGTCCAGGAAAAACAAAAACAGAAAAGTCAGAAGACCCAAAGTAAGAGCAAAGTGTGGCTCACAGGCTAATCCTTATAGAGGAGACTCTGAGTTTCAAATCCAAGTGGAAAATGCCTATTTCAACCAACTGATGTAGTCAGTATCAACATCCTCTCTCCCCATACCTCCCCACAGCAGTTATATGAGTAGAGCTCACCCTCTGCACCATTTCTGTCCCCCAATCTCTTTCACAGGCCTGCCACCATACCTGAAGTTCTCACCGTTCAAGTCACTTCTTTGGGTTAAGGCGCTGTCTCCAGAAGGCCACTGTTAAATGCATGTTACCTGAGAGGGAAAGGAGGGTCCATTAACACATTATTCCTATGGTTAAACACATCAGATTAGCATTGACCTTGGGAATCTGACAGCACAATGTCTTTTTAAGTTTCATGGGATTAAGGGTGCCTGGCTGGCTCAGTTGGTAGAGCATGTAACTCTTGATCTTGGGGTCATGAGTTCAAGAACCACGATGGGCACAGAAATTACTTTTTAAAAAATAATAAAAATAAAAGTTCCATGTGATAGATAATTTGGGGGGGAGAGATAATTTTTGATGGGGCAAGCAGGGTAAGAAGGTGAGTCAGGGGAAAAATGACTCCTACAGTGTATGGGGTGATGCCCACCTGAGTATGATGGCTACACGGCAAAATGAAGATGGCCATAAAACACACACTCTACCTACGGGGGTCACTGTAAGAATGGTCCCTGCAACTTGGGAGGCTCCTAAGGATAGGAAAAGAAAAAGCACTTCAAGGATCAGAGTACAGTCAGTTCTGAAAAGAAAAAAAGCTGAGGTGGCAGCAGTTTTCCAAGGACAGTGCACTGCTAGACTGAAGGAGAACAGCTCTTGGTTAATGGCTACTAGTTGTGAGGCTATTTCCAACCCAGTATTTTTAGCTGAAGGCCGACCTACCAACCAGATAATGCTGCAATTCAATTCTGCACACTCCCCCACCCGCTAATTTATGTTAACTCAAAACCAGTATCATGTACAGCCACAAAAATCAACATGCCTTTACTAAGAGCTTATTATGAGCCTAGAATTCGGCAAGGTGCTGTAAATTCAGGAAAAAATAACTTTATACACTTTTGCTTTAACTCATATAAAGAAAACCAATCCCCAAAACCCAAAATTGAGAGAGACGTAAGGAACAAGAAGTGAGGGGTGAGGGGGGGAAAAAAAAAACACACAAGCAGGTGACTATTTCCTGTAACAACAAATTTCTTAAGCCAGAATAAATAAAATTCACTTCTAGGCCAAAGTTCCTTGTTAAACTCTTGCCTCAACAGTTAAGAGGCACAAGCTAGAAATATCTTTTTTCTTTTGGTCTAATACCAAAAGCTCTTGAGCAGCACACATTCATCTTGACACACTGGAGAATAACAAACTAAACTCAGTTCTAATTCTAGCTCTAATTCTTAACTAGTTCTAGGTAAATTATTGAACCTGCTTAGGATTTTTTTTTAATAAACAAACAGAAAATTAATAGTTTGGAATAGTCTAAGGATGGCATATACCTGGCACATATATCACCTACTAGATAACTATGTCCACACGAAGCATCACTAATCAATCGTAACTCCCTTTCCCAGAGAACACAAATGACCAAAATCCTTCTCAATACAGTGCTCTGGCAGCTACTTCAAAGCACTCTGCTGGTCCATAAGCTAAAATATATTTGCCACTGTGGACTAGATAATCTCTGCAATCTCTTCCAACTCTAAAATTCTAATACCAAGTTTCTGAGTATGAAAGAAAAACACTTCAAACAAGCTTAGAGCAATAGTGTTGATAGTCATAAATTGCAGTCTAATCTCCAAGTTCTCCTCCAAATTGCAGCCAATCTGATTCTAATTTTTCAAAAGTGCTAATTAACAATATACTCTGATACCATCAATATATATAACCTGGCAAATTATTCAAATTTGCTAGTGGGTTCTTTTTACAGAATAAGAGCCTTTTTACCCAGTCTGGTCCTAAAAATTCTCATCCAAAAATATGGCAACAATATTGCACTAGTAAACTAAATCTAATCGCTGCAGCCTCTCTCCAACATCAAGCCTTTTCACCTCTCACCTAGACCTCAGCAATAGCCACTCTGCCACCCTTTCACTCACCACTAGAGCCATTTTTCTACAACATACATGTAACTCGTATCACTTCCCTGTTCAAAATCTTAATCTACTGCTAACATAAAACTCAAGTCTTTTAGCATTGTAACTTTTCATATAGTTACCTCCTTTTACCTTTCTGACCTCACGTCCCACAATGCTCTCCTTCCCCATCCCACTCCCTGCTCCAAGAACCCTTTTTCTCCCACAATCTTCTGCATTTACACAAAGCACTAAGGGGTTTTCTCTGTCTGCCCTGTCCTTCCCTTTCCCCATCCTCATCACACTCCTACCCGTCATATAAGACCCAACTTAGGACCAGGGGTAGGTCCTGCCACCTTCTGTGGCCAAACCCCAGACAGAACTGGTCAGTTCTGTCTCATCAAAGTTTTTTGAGCATTCCTCAGTAGTTTCACAGTATTGTTTGCCTCATTGGTTCCCAAGACCATGAGAGCTGCCTGAGGCATGTTTTAAAAATAAATTCTTCAGGGCCAAAGCAGACCTACTAAATCAATCTCAGAAAAGGAGACCCTGGAATTTCTACCTTTAAAAAGCTCCCCTAATTATTCTAATGGACAATTTTGGGAATTATTGGTTTGTCTATCTCTTCCAATAGGTGAACAGATGTGTTTTTTTAAAAAGAATTTAGAAATGATTCCCTCTAGAATACTGTGAAAAAGTATTCTACACTCGTTTATTTCATATCCTTCTTGACTTGATTCTTACACTGAACATGAAAGAATTCCTTCTTTCACAACCAAAAAACTTACTTTCTCTGTTGTAACTGTACCTCCAGTAAATCTATGAATACATAGTGCAGACTCTCAGCATTATCTGCCATGAGAATTTTATTTCAGCTGAGAAATCCTTAGCCGATTTTGAGGGTGGAAATACACTGCCTTTACACTACTTCCTTAAAATCTAGTTATATTAGGAGTAGATGCGGGAGACCCCAACTAGATGCAATGATAAGTGGCTGGCTCCAGTGCCTGAATAATTTCCAAAGAAAAAAACCCCACTTTTCCTTCCCCAAAAGTACACTGACGCTGTAGAATTATGGCAGAAAATGTAACAAGATGAAGAGGCGAATGTAAGCAAAAAACCAAGTTAAGTTGTGACTGGGGAATCGTGAATTGCGGGTAGTTTGCACGTTCACCTGGTTACATCTCTAACTTTAGGCCTAACGTCTACCTTGAGTGCAGAAACCCGGCGTTTCTCTTTAAGTCGTGGCCCGGGACTATGTCTGAAAACTTGAGTTCCCCACTTAGTTCCCGCTAAGTCATATCCTCATCACGTTTCGACCCTTAGAATACGTTCATGGCTACTTTTTTCTTTTCTCGGCTAAAGAAAAGGGCACTCAAGGGGGAGGGCAGTGACAGCTCCACGTCTGCAAAACTCTGCGCCGGGAGGTGCCGGCGAGGCCGCGGCAGCGGGCGCGGAAAAGGGCGCCCGGGCGGGACCACCACGATGGGGGACAATGGAGGGAGGAGGGGAGTGGAAGAAAGAGGAGGCAGCCGCTGTGCTGGGCCCGCCTCGCGACTGGGAGCTCCAAAAAGTCTCGGGAAGGCCAGCCGAGTGGCAGGTGGGCCCGGCCGCCGCCCCTCACAGGGCCACGTCGGCCGCTCCGGCCGCTGCCGCCGGGCCCCGCGCGTAGGCCGGGCCGCAGGAGAGTGGCCCCCGGGCGGGGCCGAGGGGCGCGGGGCCGGACCCTGCAGGCCCCCGCCACAGCCCAGCCCTCTCACAACTTGGCGCCCGCGAGGCGAGGGGCTCCACCATACCCCGGCCAGACAGTGGTTGCTCGGCGCCTCCGGCCAACCCACCCCTCGGCCACTAGCCCGAGCTCCCCGCGCCCCCCACGGGCACCGGCTGTGAGGGAAAAGAGAGCAGTTCCGGCTCTGGGGTCCTCCGCCCGCGCGCCGCACTCCTTCACCCCTGGTTCTCCTCGGACACTCTCATGCAGGCTCGCCCCTCTACCCAGAACTGCCCCCAGTCCGCCCGCGAATGTTTACCGGGACTCGGGGCGGCGGCGACTCTTCAGTCCCTCGACTAAGATGGCAGCCGGTCCCGAGCCCCGACCACAGCAACTAGAGCGAGTTGGCGGCCAACGCGCAGGCGCCTCTAGCTCTGGAGGTATTTGACCACAAGCCCCAGAAGGCCTTGCGCGCCAGCCGGGAGAGTTGGCCGGAGCTGGGGAGCGCTTCTAAACAGTTTACTCGCCCTTAGGTGGGAGGGGCTCTGGGATTGCTCCCAGCCACTCTAGGCTTTTTGTTTGTTTGTTTTTAA
Organism: Neomonachus schauinslandi; assembly: GCF_002201575.2. Classification (NCBI taxonomy): domain Eukaryota; kingdom Metazoa; phylum Chordata; class Mammalia; order Carnivora; family Phocidae; genus Neomonachus; species Neomonachus schauinslandi. The sequence goes on along the minus strand of NC_058412.1, from coordinate 114,049,849 downwards.
AGCACCCCCCCACCCCCGAACCTCTGAAGACTGTAGCTGTGGTTCCCAAACGCTAATGTGCATCAGAATCACCTGAGGGCTTGTTGAAATTTAGGGGCCCCACCCCCAGAGTTTCTCTTTCAGCAGGTCTGGGATGGGATCTAATAATTTGCATTTCTAACTCTGGTGTGCTCCTGGTGGGGGATCACACTTTCAGAACCACTGGGGATTATAGTTTATTCCTCAAGAAAGTACACTCGGGAGTTAAATTGATTGGGTTCAAATCCACCTTTTAACAGGGTGCGCTCAAGGATGATGAAATAGCCAACATGTAAGTGGTGCCAATGTGGCAGGTGTTCGAAGAACTGATCAATAAGCTTCTTTAATCCTCACAACAGATCTATGAGGAAAGTACCTCCATTATCCTCACTTTACAGATGCATAAACCAAGTCACAAGCTGGATACAAACCCAGGCAATCTGGCTTCAGAGTCCATCCTCTTAACTTCTTCATGGGTTGTTTGTGAGAATTAATAGGCTGTGCAAGTAGACTCAGAGGCCCAGCTAAGTGCCTAGTAATTAGTGACCTTCACTATTATTGTTTAGCCTGTTTCCTCCTTGTGAACTTATTTTACCAACTGGAACGTCACTTGCGATTTTCAAAGTACATTCAAATCTCTATGTCAATGTTTCCTGCAATATGACTTAGGAGAGCTTGTTAAAGGTCCAGACTCAGGGACCCTACCCCATTCAGAATCTCCAAGGCAGTGGTTCTAAAACTTTAGTGCCCATCAGAGTCTCCTGAAGGATTTGTTCAACCATAGATTGCGGGTCCCCACCCCCAGAATTTCCGATTCAGTAGGTCTGAATTTGCATTTTTAACCGCAGACCACACTTGGAGAATCATTGCTATAGGGCAGTGTTTTTCAACCTTTTTAAAAAATTATCAGCTCTCTAAGGAACATTTTTAGACATTTTTCTCTAATTATTCCCCCCATAAAATTTTAATATCACAAATATACTATATATCTATTAATGTACCATATGTATATACGTGCTTTTACATAAGCAAGGAAAAAAAATTTTTCCTCTCTACCCACAACCAATTTTTGTCCTATTAAGAATGTATGCCCTGGGGAATGTGGATTTTTTTAAGTAGTTCCCTGGGTGATTCTTGACAACACACAAGTTTGAGAAACGCAGTGTCCCTTTAAGGTTTGAGATATTTCTATGACCATTATACAGAGAAGGAAATGAGTCTCAAGGAAATTAGATGACTGGTTCAAGATCACTTTACTAGGAAACCAGGGATCCAATCAAAGTCCTCTGGGTCCAGATTCTGTCTTCATCTACAATTTTTTTTTTTAAGATTTATTTATTGGAGAGAGGAAGGGTGGGCAGAGGGAGAGAGAGAGAGTATCTCAAGCAGACTCCCTGCTGAGTGGGGAGCCCCAGTCAGGGCTCGATTTCACGACCCTGAGATCATGCCCTGAGCTGAAACAACAGTGGGTCACTTAACCGACTGAGCCACCCAGGTGCTCCATGTCTTCATCTGTAATTTTTTAAAACATATAATGTTAGGCAAAACTAATCTATGGTGTTTGAAGTCAGGATAGTGATTATCCTTTGAGGAGAGGTAGTACCAGGAAGGAGCACAAAGGGGCTTCTCCAGGCTGGTAATAATGTTCTGTGTCTCCATCTGGGTGCTGGTACATAAGCATCCTCACTTTGTGAAAGTTCACTGAGCTGTATACTTATGATTTGTGTCTTTTTCTGTATTTATATTATATGTCAATAAAAGTTTATTTAAAACAGGGGCGCCTGGGTGGCTCAGTCATTAAGTCTGCCTTCGGCTCAGGTCATGATCTCAGGGTCATGATCTCAGGGTCCCGGGATCGAACCCCGCATCAGGCTCCCTGCTTGGCAGGAAGCCTGCTTCTCCTTCTCCCACTCCCCCTGCTTGTGTTCCCTCTCTCGCTGTGTCTCTCTCTGTCAAATAAATAAATAAAATCTTAAAAAAAAAGTTTACTTAAAACAAATATGCTTTAAATATATAATTTAAAAAAAATGTACCTCTTTCTACTATACACCAAAATTCTCAAACTTAAGAGTGCATCAGAATCACCTGGATGGCTTATTAAAACCAGATTGCCAGGTATTAGCCTCAGAATTTCTGAGTCAGAAGGTTCTGTTTTCAGGCCCAAGAATTTAAATTTCTTTTTTTTTAATATTTCATTTATTTATTTGAGAGGGAGGGTGAGAGTACAAGTAGGGGGCAGGCAGAGGTAGAGGGAGAAGCAGACTCCTGCTGAGCAGAGAGCCCGATGTGGGACTCGATCCCAGGACCCTGGGATCATGACCTGAGCCGAAGGCAGATGCTTAACCAACTGAACCACGCAGGTGCTCAAGAATTTACATTTCTAACAAGTTCCCAGGTGATGTTGATGCCCGGGGATCACATTTTGAGAACCACAGGACTATGCTATCCTAACTTGCTAATGCCAACAGGGTGAATTAGCTCTGATCTGGGAGGCAGTACCTAGCAGAAGTTAATAATTTAGGTTTCTTCAGAAACATATGGATCAAGGATCTAGTCCTGACTGTCAACAATTTACTTTAGGGATCTTAGGCAAGACCCTTAACCTCAGTGTCCAAATCTCTAAATGGAAATAATAGATTCTACCTCAGGATATTGTGAAGATTCTGGGAAATCTATGGTAGGTAGTTGGTGGTTCTCCAGGGAGAAGCTGAATTGGTGAGAGCAGTGAATCCCAGTGTGGCCACTTCTTCATCTCCCATGCCGTGGCTCTGGCTCCCAGGTTCCCTGATTCAGAAGTCAGTCTAGACCTGATAAGAATGCAGACCCTGTGATTGATAAAGCCTTGAACCACCTACACCCTCCTTCTGCCTTGGACACCCAGGTCAGCCTGGGACAGGACCCAGCCCTGCCAGAGCAGGGCTGGAGGAGGCCCCAACCAGCAAGGGAAGGAGCTTTCCAGGCCTCTGGGGAGAGAAGGAGGGAAGGAAGCAGGGATGCAGTGCTGGAAGGAGTGGGAAGAGAAACCCCAGCAGCCCACATGCCGCCTGTCGCTGGCTTTCCCTGCAGAACACTTAGTCATTTCTGCTGTCCCTCTCTTCCCTGAAGCTACTCGGCATTCAACTGCCAGAGGCAGGGGAAGACTTGAAAAGTGGCAGAGCTTCGCATTGATGAAGAGCAGACACGGGATGGAGCTTCTAGGAGCCCAAGATCTGGATCCAAAGATCTGGATCCACTTAAGACCTCATGGCTCTCTCATTTGCCCTCTTTAAGACTTTTTCCTCATCTGCAAAATGATGTACACAAGTTCTGTCCCTAGTTGCCTTAGTCACTTGCCAGGCTTAGAAAATAAAAATATAGGATGCTCGATTAAATTTGAATTTCACGTAAACAATGAATAACTTTTTAGCATTAATATGTGACAAATTTGATGTAACATACACTAAAATTATTTTGTCTATCTAAAATTTAAATTTAACTGGACATCTGCATTTTATCTGGCAACCCTATTCCCAGGGTTTTATACACTTTCTCCATTAAGAGTAATAAACTTAGGGGCGCCTGGGTGGCTCAGTTGGTTAAGCGACTGCCTTCGGCTCAGGTCATGATCCTGGAGTCCCTGGATCGAGTCCCGCATCGGGCTCCCTGCTCCGCAGGGAGCCTGCTTCTCCCTCTGACCCTCCCCCCTCTCATGTGCTCTCTGTCTCTCTCATTCTCTCTGTCTCAGATAAATAAATAAAACCTTAAAAAAAAAAAAAAAAATTAAAAAAAAAAAAAAAAAAAAAAGAGTAATAAACTTAAATTCCACTAAGAGGGATGCCTGAGTAGCTCAGTCTTTAAGCGTTTGCCTTCAGCTCAGGTCATGATCCCAGGGTCCTGGGATGGAGTCCCACATCAGGCTCCTTGCTCAGCGGAGAGCCTGCTTCTCCCTCTGCCCACCACTCTTCCTGCTTGTGCTCACGCAAGCGCTCTCTCTGTCAAATAAATAAATAAAATCTTTTTAAAAATATTTAAAAATAAATAAATAAATAAATTCCTCTAAGGGCCAGTAAGAAGAAAAATAACAGTTAATGTTTACTGTCTACATTGTAGTTACAATGTAGAGTCTCAGGTGCTTTACATGCACTAGCTCATTGAATACTCCTGGCAACTAGGTGGGGTGCTGGGTTTCCAAATCTATAAAATGGAAACAGTAATAGATACTGTCTTGTGGGTCATTATGAGGATTAAATGAATATGTAAAACACTTGGAACAGTGCTAAATGGGCACATGGCAAGCATTCAATAAGCAATAGCTGTCAGTTTTCCCATTATGCAGATTGCGAAAACTGAATCTCAAAGAGACAAAGTAACCAGCACATAGGCACATATCTAGCAAGTAGCAGAGCCAGGATTTGCAGCCAGACATACAACACTGGCAACTGCAGCCAGACATACAACACCGGCAACTGTGTGTTCCATCAACAGGAAAATTGATAAACTGTGTTATAGTCACTCATAGAGTGGAATACTACTAGGCAATAACAAAAGTACTAATACGCAAAAAATAGATAAGCCTCAGACATCATGCTAAAAGAAAGACACCTTATACAAAAGAGTATACCCTCTATAATTCTATTTGTATAATGTTCTAGAACAGGTAAAACCTAATCAATGGCGAAAAAAATCACAGTGGTAGTGGCCTTTGGCAGGAGGGAATTTTCTGCTGTTGAAATGTTCTCTCAGTAACTTGTGAGAGGTGTGGATTACACAGTTGCATGCATTTGTCAAAACTCCGCAAACGGTATACTTGAAATCTACGCATATCACTGTATGTAAATTGAACCTAAAAATAAAAACAAATATCGAGGTCTAATGATAGGGGTGCTGAAGTGTCTAGAGGGAGAGTGAACTCTGCAGCTTCTTTGAATTGCATCAAATAAGATGGATGGATGGAGAGCTAGATAAATGAATAAATACATGACAAAGCAAATATAGCAAACAGCAACTGTAGAATCGAGATGGTGGAATAGATGGATGTTCACTGTACAATCGTTTCAACTGTTCTATATGTTTGAAAATTTTCATAATAAAATGTTGGGAGGGGAGGGGAAAATCCTGCACAAACAAAATGAAGTCCACCTTCAGGGCTGGATTTGTAACCCTTGATTCATTTACACACATCTCCATCTCCCACCTGTCCCCCCCCCCCTTTTTTTTTAATAGGCTCTACACCCAGTGTGGGGCTTGAACTCAGGAGCCTGAGATCAAGAATCGCATGCTCTACTGACTGAGCCAGCTAGGCAAGCGCCCCTGTTCCTCTCTTTTGAACTACAAACTGGCATGATTTTATTTCCAAAATTCCTCTCTCATTGCTTCTGTCACAATAGTCCTCTTAACTGTGTTCCAGTCCCCTCCCTACTACTTACTTGCTCTATTTCTTGGCCTCTCTGGGCCTCTGCTGACATCTGAAAATTGGAGTCACGTGCCTATTTTATCAAAAGGCAGCTGACTGGACCATTTAATCTCTCCTTCCCCAAACCATAAGTTCTTCAAGGGCAAAGACACAGTCTTATCCATCCTTATATTTCCTCTGGCCTGTAATAACACCTTAAAGATGCTCAGAAAATCCTTGAATGAGAATTTCTTATAAATTGTGAAAGAAGGAGACAGAGACACACTGAGTGCCCACTGTATGCCCTGAACTAAATGTGCCTGTATTCATCCCCAATGAGGGAGGAGGCATTGTGAGTACCACTTTTCTAGAGGAGGAAACAGAGGTCAGAAGGGTTGGGTGACTTGCCAAACTTCAGAGAATGTAAGAAACAGACCTGATATTTAAACCTAGGACTGTCTTTTTCACCTACTTCACAACTCCCTCTTCTTGAATCAGTGCAAAAAAAGAGACTTTGTGCTTCTCTGTATCCTTCAGATTTTCTGTACTGAATATAGAAGTAGGAAAAAAAAAGTCATAAAAATAAATAGCCATAAGGAGCTCTGAGCAACTCCTCCTGCAGTTTTTGGGAGGACTAAAATTTGGATGAGCAATTGTAGGCCTGAAGAACTCCCTTGGATAATAAACAGTATGTCAGAGCTTCTACTCCTGCTCATTATCCCCAGTTCCCTCTTTTCTTGCTTTCAAACCTAAGGTTGTCCTTCTCCCAGTAAAGCCCCATTACCCTATCTCTACAGATTGCAGATCAGAATCATTTCTTGCCTATAGTACTGGAAATGTCTGTCCTAAACCAGAATTCATATCTCTTTAAAAAAAATTTAAGTCATGCCTGCAGTTCCTCAGGCAAAGACAGAGTCAAGCAACAAGCATCCAGGTCACCTTATGCAAGCTGGGAAGATGTCAGGCCAGAAACAATCCTGGGAATCTTAGAACTCAGCCTCCATTTACGTAAACTTCTGAGGTGGCAAGGGGCGCAATCAAATATACAGGGAGTGTGACTTTATTTTCAGTCCTTGAGGACCTTCTAAGGTTGGAGGGAAGGAAGGGCAGGTCCTGCAAGTTTAAATGGTCCAGTCACACTGCATTTCATGGTAATGTATGCTGAAGCAATAGGTAGCTAATACACGGAGCCAATATATTTCACAGTAGTGCTTAGGTTGTGGCTAAAGTAGGAATTCAGCAAGTAAAGCTATGAGATGCTATATTTTCATGATTAGATTGGTCAAGAACAAAAAGTTTGATATCTCAGTTGTGTTAGCAAGGGTGTGAGAAAACAGCCATGCTCACTGCTGATTGGTGTGATGTCAGGTGTGTGGTGGGAAGACAATTTGGCCATATTTATTGAAATTTAAGATGTAAAAAGATGGACTTATGACCCTACTTTACACCATACACAAAAAATAACTTAAATTGGATCAGAAACCTAAAGAGAAGAGTCAAACTATAAGACTTTTAGGAGACACTGGAGAAAAATCTTTGAGACCTTGGGTTAGGAAAAGTGTTCTTAGATATGACACAAGCATTATCTATTAAAAAAAATTTAATAAATTAGACCATCAAATTTCAATTTCTTTCTTCAAAAGTCACCATTAATGAATTGTTCAATTTTTGTTTTTAAGACTTACGTATGTGTATATTCTCTACACCCACACGGGATTTGAACTCAAGACCCTGAGATCAAGAGTTGCATGTTCTTTCAACTGAGCCAGCCAGGTGCCCAGAATTGTTCAATATTAAATGGTTGATTTTATGTTTTGTGACTTTTGCTTCAATAAATTTTTTTTAAAGACACCATTAAGAAAATGAAAGGGGTGCCTGGCTGGCTCCGTCGGTAGAGCATGTGACTCTTGATCTCAGGGTCATGAATTCAAGCCCCACATTGGGTGTGGAGCCTACTTAAAAAATAAAAATGGGTGAATACGTCTTAAAAAAAAAAAAGAAGGGGCGCCTGGGTGGCTCAGTTGGTTAAGCGACTGCCTTCGGCTCAGGTCATGATCCTGGAGTCCCGGGATCGAGTCCCGCATCGGGCTCCCTGCTCGGCAGGGAGTCTGCTTCTCCCTCTGACCCTCCCCCCTCTCGTGTGCTCTCTCTCATTCTCTCTCTCTCAAATAAATAAATAAAATCTTTAAAAAAAAAAAAAGAAAGAAAAGAAAAAAATGAAAGATAAGCCACAGACTGGGAGAAAATATTTGCTCAGAACACATATATTGTAAAGGATTTGTATCCAAAATATACAAAGAACTTTCAAAACTCAATAATAAGAAGACAAACAACCCCATTTAAAAAAATGAGCATTTTTACCATTTCACCAAAGAAGATACAGGAATGACTAATAAGCACATGAACAGATTCCCAACATCATTAGTCATTAGTGAAATGCAAATTAAAACCACAATGACATGCCATTTACACCCACTAGAATGGTTATAATAATAATAATAAAAAAAAAAAAACCAGACAATTACAAACGTTGGCAAGAATGTGGAGAAGCAGGAAGTTTCATACATTGCTGATAGGACTATAAAATGGTACAGACACTTTGGAAAACAGTTTCTTGGTTTCTTAAAAAGTTGAATATAAATTTATCACATGATCCAATAATTCCACTTCTATGTATCTACCCAAGAGAAATGAAAATATATGTCTACCAATGACCTGCATGTAAATGTTTACAGCAACATTATTCATGATAGCCAGAAAGTGAAAATAAAAAGAAACAACTCAAATATCCATTAATTGGTGAATAAATTAAAAAATGTATTATATTCATACAATGGAATACTATTCAGTAATAAAACAGAATGAGTTATCGATACATGCTATGTCATGAATGAACCGCAGAAACATTAAGCTAAATAAAAAAACCCAGACACAAGAGATGACATATTGTATGATTCCATGTTCAGTATATGAAATGCCCAGAAAAGGCAAATGTGTAGAGACAGAAATGTGTAGAGATGAGTGGTTGCCCGTGGCGGAGAATGGGAATGGAAAGTAATTGCAAATGACCATGAGGGATCTTATTGGAGTACTGAAAATATTCTAAAAATAGATTATGATGATAGCTGCATAACTCAATGAATTTGCTACAAATCATTGAATTGTACCTGTAAAACGGGTGAATTTTATGGTATGTTAATTATACCTCTATAAAGTTTTTTTAAAAAAATGCATTATGTGGGGGCCTCTGGGTGGCTCAGTCGGTTAAGCTTCCAATGCTCAGGTGATGATCTCAGGGTCGTGAGATCTAGCCCCGAGTCGGGCTACCCCCTCCCCAACCCGGGGCTGCAAGCCCACGGTGGAGCCTGCTTTAAGATTCTCTCTCTGCCCCTCCTCCCCTACTAGGCGCACATGTGCACTCGCTCTCTCAATCTCTTCCCTCCCTAAAAAAAAAAAATGCAAAAAACAAAAAACCCACATACGCCAGTTGTTTCAGCAGTTCCATCTCTAGGAATTTACAGATAAATATGCAAAGAGCAAAATAGCAAATGAATCTGGTTATTTATCATAACATTGTTTGTAATAGGAAAACACTGGAAATAAGGTCAATGTCCATTAGTAAGGGATGAGATAAAGCTTGGTACTGGAAAACTATGCAACCTTAAAAAAAAAAAAAAAGCGAGGAAGATCTATATACACGGATATGAAACAGTCTCCAATTTATTTTATTTAGGAAATAAAGTCTAAACATTTGGTAAAAAATAAAAGTAAATAGACTATCCCATTTGTTTATATATGCATAGATCATCTCTAGAAGACACAAAGGAAATTAATAAAGTGGACATCTCTTAAAGGAATTGGGTGGCTGGGAGATAAGGGCAGGAGAAAAACTTTTCCCTTCTACACCTGTTCGTACTCTTTGAATAATGTCTCAGATGCTTATATTAGCTATTTGAAAAATTCAAATTTTGAAAATAACTAAAATTGGTTTTTTTTTTTGAAGGACAGTTTTTTTTAAAGATTTATCCATTTATTTGAGATAAAGAGAGAGGAGAGAGAATATTGGGGAGGGGAGTAGGGGAGAACCCCAAGCAGACTCCCCGCTGAGCACCAAGCCTGAGGTGGGCATCGACCCCATGACCCCGAGGTCATGACCTCAGCCAAAACCAAAAGTTAGGCACTCAACTGACTGAGCCACCCAGATGTCCCTAAAGTTGTTTTTGAAAAGGGAGTTGATTTAAAGAAAATAAGAATAAGTCACATCACAGAGTATATACAAAAGAGGACAAACTGCTAAGGCAGATGATGATGAGTTCAGCTGGGAGCCAACGCAAGGCCATGCATCAGGGTGGCCAGCCTCAGCCTGCCTGCCTGGTGACTCCACAGCCCACTCTGCCCGACCTAGGGTTGGAGAGAGACAGAGGCTGGGACCCTGAACCTTGAGCCTTCCAAACCTTGCCTGACACCATGGTTGGGAAAGGGGCTGTCAGGAACTTGCAGCTGCTGCCTGAGAGGGTAAGAATAAGCTCATGTCACAAACACAGAGCTCCCAGCCACCAAGCTGCATCACAATCCTCTGCCACCAGGGACGGTCAGGCCACCTGGGTCGTTTGGACACCCATGGCAATCCCCCAGTCCCAGAGGGTAAAAAGAGGAAGGGCCTTTATTCCACTCCTCTGCAGCTGAGATGCAGAACTTAGGAGTCAATCCTGGTTCTACTGCTTATTTGCTGTGCAACTTCAGGCAAGTCACCTAACTTCTCTGAGCCTCAGTTTCCACAGTTGTAAACATGGAGATGACACTTTTTTTTTTAAAGATTTTATTTATTTATCTGAGAGAGAGAATGAGATAGAGAGAGAGAGCATGAGAGGGGGGAGGGTCAGAGGGAGAAGCAGACTCCCCGCTGAGCAGGGAGCCCGATGCGGGACTCGATCCCGGGACTCCAGGATCATGACCTGAGCCGAAGGCAGTCGCTTAACCAACTGAGCCACCCAGGCGCCCTGGAGATGACACTTTTAGAAATACATATAGATGAAATAAAGCAATATGCAAAGGAAAGTAAGAGAACAACCCAAATGTTTTCAATAGGAGAATGAATAAATTATGGCATGTTCATACAATGGAATACATATAACAATAAAAAGTACAAACTACCACTACACGTGAAAACATAGATGATTTGCACAAACATAATGATGAATGAAAGAAGCTAGACAAAAAAAGAATTTACACCCATAAAAAGTATACTTTTTCTTTTAAAGTTTAAGAACAGACAAAACAAATATAAGGTAATAGGGGTAAGAATACTGGTTTCTCTGGAGCATCAGGAATTAGATGGGAGGGGTCATGAAGGAGCCTTCTGGGACATGGGTAATATTCTGTATATTGATCTAGTTATACAAAAACCTATACAGACATATAAATTTGAATTGTACACTTGATATTTGTGTACTTTACTGTATATATGTTACAATTCAATAGAATTTTTTTAAAATAAAAAGAGAGGGAATGATGAACACAGGGTTCAGGAGGATGGTCACTGTGGTCGGGGAAAGGGTTGGGTGGGGAGGAGGACAGACAGACACAGGTTACTGTGAGGTTCTGCATTTTATTTTGGGATGGTGGATTCACAAGCACCTATATTATTACTTTAAAACATTAATTAAATAACTCAAAAATACTTTTAATACAAAAAACACACGTACCTGATAGAGTTGCTATGGAACATATCAATCAGAAAGCTTAGTTGCAGGGGCGCCTGGGTGGCTCAGATGGTTAGGTGTCTGCCTTCGGCTCAGGTCATGATCACCAGGTCCTGGGATAGAGCTCCATGTCGGGCTCCCGGCTCAGTGGGGAGTCTGCTTCTCCCTCTCTCTCTGCCTCTCCCCCTGCTTGTGCTCTCTCTGTCTGTCTGTCTCTCCCCCAGATGAATAAATAAAATCTTTAAAAAAAAAAAAAAAAGCTTAGTTGCAAATAAAAGAAACCAACTCTCTTCAGTTTGAGTAGGAAAGAAATTCAATAAAGGATGTTGGGTGGCCCATAGAATGTCCATGAAAGCCAGAGCACCAGGCCTGGGGACTGTGTACAGTTAGGAACAACTCCCCATATCACACTGAGAATTCAGGCCGGGAAAGATGCCAGGATCACTACTGCAGGGATGGACACTACAGCTTGTTTTTCCAACCCTGAGGTCTGGATGCTACCAATAGCTACCCACCTTACTTCTCTGTGCCTCATTTGTGAGGGAGAAACAGTATTTTTTATATTTATATATATAATTTGTTTATATTTTATGTAGGTATATTAGGGGTGTGTGGACATGTATATGAAATCATGTGCATAGAATGCTAGGCCAGATGCCAGGCACACTCTAAGTACCTACTCAATTAGGGTGAGCAATGGTAAGGTCACGTGGCAGCCAACAGGATCTGTTTTGGAACACAGGAAAGACACCCCCAGAGAATTCTAAAGAATTCTTGAAGGAGATTTGACAGGGAATGCCAGCATGCTCTGGCAGATGGAGGTCAGGAAACATGCAATTCTTTCGAAAAGTTATTTTAATAAAAATGTGTTCTACTGGAACAAACACTATTATGCCCATTATTTAATTTAATTTTTTTTTCTTCAGAATTTGCAAAGGACAAGGACTTTGAGAGCTAAACATTTTCAGGATTAACTCCAGCTCTGCAACTTCCTGGCTGTGGGGTCATAGACAAGTGACTTTATCTCTCTGAGCCTTTGTGTTCTCATCTGTAAAATGGGTACAACCAGATGTCATGAGGATCAAATAAGAGGGGACAGATACCAAGTCTGGTGTAGAGTGGGTGCTTGTGAGGGTTCACAGAAGCAGGTGCTGTTATTTGCTTTATGACTATCATTTCCCTCACAGTCCATGTCAGAAGAAGGCCTGGCCATGGGACAGGCTGTGTCATGAACAGCATGATCTGGAGCTATTGACGCAGCCTCCAGGGTAGAACAGGTTCTGCAGACAGATCAGCTAAAGGGGAGGAGAAAAAGTCCATGACAGTGAACAGAATGCAGAATTCAGAGAAGATGGGGGCAGGTGGCTGGGGTAACCCATGCTGATGGTTGGCATGAGGTGGCCTGGCAAAGGCTAGCCCTGCAGGAGAGGAGACAGAAGCCCTCAGGGCCCTAGCCTCAGAGGCTGAACTCACTGATTGAGCAGAGTAGAGGTGTGACCCACGCTCCAGGGTTAGGTAGAGGGTGGCCTCAAATCCCAGCTCCCCTGCCATCATCACTGTGTGATCTTAAGAATGTTCCTCAACATCTCTCACCTCCATTTCCTCCCCTGTAGAAAAACTGGTTGTTTGGGGCGCCTGTGTGGCTCAGTCATTAGGCGTCTGCCTTCGACTCAGATCATGATCCCAGGGTCCTGGGATCGAGCCCCTTGTCGGGCTCCCTGCTCAGCGGGAAGCCTGCTTCTCCCTCTCCCACTCCCCCTACTTGTGTTCCCTCTCTCGCTGTGTTTCTCTCTGTGAAATAAATAAATAAAATCCTTAAAAAAAAAGAAAAAGAAAAACTGGTTGTTTTACTTCTTACCTCTATTCCTGATATACTTCTAGGATGATTGGTTCAACATCAGAGCTTTCCTTGGTCTCCTCTCCTCCAATGACCTTGGTCTCCCAGGTCATATCTGAAAGCCAAGTCTGAACCCTTGATTTCCTTTTACCACCTCCTCTCCTTTGATCTGTAAGGGCCAATGGCAGACCACCCAAAATGTACCACAATAACACCCTGATTATTCTGAATTGAAACTATTTGGGAAGCAACTGGTGGAAGGACACTTCCTCCTCTGTCCTGCTGAAATCAGGAAACAAATCTCCCATATGAAAAATACTCTCCCTGTACTAAGAAGTAAAAATACCTCATCACCAGAGAGAGAAACTTTAAAACCGAGAAAGCTGTAGAAACAAACCTTGTTAATTTTTTACTAATTTACTACCTCAGCACAAATTCCACTTAGATTTCCTTATTAATTATGGGGTGCCTGGGTGGCTCAGTCTGTTAAGCATCTTCCTTCGGCTCAGGTCACGATCCCAGTGTCCAGGGATTGAGTCCCGCATTGGGCTCCCTGCTCAGTAGGGAGCCTGGTCCCCCTCTCCCTCTGCCCCTCCCCTGCTTGTGCTCTCTCTCTTTCCCTCACTCAAATAAATGAATAAAATCTTCTAAAAAATTCCTTACTAATTAAACATCTAAAACATCTATTTTCTTTATCCTGTCAATTCCTCACAAATTTATCGTCTCTTTGTCTAAACTGTGTAAAAACTGCCTATGATGGTCATTTGTTTAGGTCTCAATTTCACCATCGGGCCTCTGTGTGCATATAACAAAACTGGTTTTTTTTTCTCTGTTAATCTGTCTAATGTAAATGTAATTCTTAGTCCAGGTGGAAGACCTTGAAGGGAAGAGGAAGAATTTTTCCTTCTGTACATATCGTTGACCTCCGTGAGACCACAAATCCACTGGCCCTGACACACTGCCCACCCATCCCCTCTGTTTCCATGTGCCTCCTGGTCCACCTGGATTCCCTGCTCCATCACTGTGATGGATGAAGGATCCTTGTCCCATCCTCTCGTAGGTAATTCCCAACACAGAATGAGCCCATCATTTATCTGCCTTCTCTGGCAGCCATGTTGAACACAGCTGGAGAAAATGATATGTCTTAGCTTTGTTTTACTTTTGATTCAAGTACACAAACCCCAGTGGGGTCTCAGCCTTACCGAGATAACTCTTTTGGCTCATTCTATCAGACAACTGTTTCATACATTCTCCTCTCCTTCAAACCTCTCTCAAGAACTCTCTCCACATTCAGTTGGCAATGTTGTCTCAAGCTTCTTGAAGAAATGGAAGTCAAGAGAACTCACTTACTTTCCCCTCTGTCCTGAAGAGATATCTCTCACCCTATCTAAAACCATCTCCACCGTTGACGCTCTGGGTCTCAGGGTCCCATGCCTTTCACCTTCTCAATTCTACCCTCTCTCTTGCTTCACTAATTTCGCCCTCTCTATTGGCTTATTCTATCAGCAAATGAATATCTTTTGGATCCTACCATATCAAAAAATAAGTAAGCAACTCTCCTTTGATTCTACATCCTCTTTCTCTGCGTTTCTATCCTCTGTTCCATTTCACAGCCAGACTTCTTCAAAAATCTGACTCAGTTCAGTGTCTCTGCTTTCTTCCTCCACATCTACTCTACTGTACTCCAATCTAGCTTCTCTCCCCTTCTTTCCAATGAAATTGTTTCTTTTTTAAAAAAATATTTTATTTATTTATTTGACAGAGAGAGAGAACAAGAGCAGGGGTGGCAGGCAGAGGGGGAGGGAGAAGCAGCCTCCCAGTTGAGCAGGGAACCCAATGTAGGGCTCAAGCCCAGGACCCTGGGATCATAACCTGAGCCCAAGGCAGACACTGAACCGACTGAGCCACCCAGGCACCCCTGAAATTGCATTTTTTAAGGAGACTGACAACTGCTGTGTTTCCAAATCCATTGGGCATTCATGATTAAGAGCTTGCTCTAGAGGCAGACTGCCTGGGTGAGAAACCAGATCTCCTCGCTTGCTGTGTGGTCTTGGGGGAGTTGTTCAATCTCTCTGTAATTCAATTCCTCATGTGGAGAATGGACATGGTAATAACGTCGACTCCATAGGCTTACTACAAAGATTAAATGGGTAACAGTGTGTAAAGCACTAAACACAGTGCCTGGCTGTGTAGGAAAAACTCACTATTTTCCTTTACTCTCACACTACAACAGCCATACTCACAACACTTCTGACACTACATGTGTGGGTTTTCCACACCAAGCAATTCTGACACCAACTGCCTGGAGTTAGCACAGTTCCTACAGGTTAAGGGCTCAGTCCCAGAAGACTGCCCCTAACTTCAGATACCAATCACAAGCAGTGGGTCCCCGGGTTACCACAACTTCTGTCACACTTGGCTACAAACTGGAGGTTCTCATGACCCTGTTTCCTCAGGTTTGGTAATTTGCCAGAATGGACAGAACCCAGGAGAACAGAACCCAGAACTTACTATTGCTGATTTATTACCAAGAATATTTTAAAGGATACAAATGAACAACCAGATGAAGATACACATAGTGTGAGGTCTGGAAAGGTCTGTCCCAGGGACTTGGGGTGCACCACTGTCCTGGCAGGTGGATGTGCTTACCAACTCAGAAGCTCCCCAAACCCCAAACTTTGGGGACTTTTATGGAGCCTTTATCACATCATTAATGATTCTTTTTTTTTTTTAAAGATTGTATTTTTAAGTAATCTCTACCCTCAACATGAGGCTCAAACTTACAACCCTGAGATCAAGAGTTGCACGCTCCACTGACTGAGCCAGCCAGGCACCCCTTCATAGTTAATGATTCTTTTTTTTTTTTTTAGATTTTATTTATTTATTTGAGAGAGAGAGAGAATGAGAGAGAGCACATGAGAGGGGGGAGGGTCAGAGGGAGAAGCAGACTCCCTGCCGAGCAGGGAGCCCGATGCGGGATTCGATCCCGGGACTCCAGGATCATGACCTGAGCCGAAGGCAGTCGCTTAACCACATAGTTAATGATTCTTGATCATTAACTCAAACTCCAGCTCTTCATTCTCTGAGGTTGGAGGATGGGGCTGCAAATTCCAAGCCTCTAATCATGGCTTGGTCTTTCTGGTGACTAGCCTCCATTTCAGAAGCTATCCAGGAGCCCACCAAGAGTTGAACCATTAGAATAAAAGATGCTCCTATCACCCAGAAAATTCCAATGGGTCTAGGACCTCTGTGTTAGGAACCAGGGTTAAAGGCCAAATATTAGAACAAAAGATACTCTTAGTGTTTTTATCACTTAGAAAATTACAAAGGTATTAGGAGCTCTGTTCCAGGAACCGGGGGCAGAAACTTATGCATATATATTTTTTCTATTTCACACTGGAATATAGAAAACTATTCCCTAAATATGTTTTTTTTTGTTATTATTGGTAGCATCTATCTGTCTGTGTCATGTTTGAGCTCTAAGCTGCTGTCAATGCAATTTTGGGCCCTCCAATGGTAGTGAAAAACTATCCTGAGTCCCTGTGACACCTCAAATTCCTGCTTTTCTTCCCACCAACTGTTCTCCTCAGGGACCAGTTCTCTTCTCCATCTAAGTGATAAAATTCATTCTCATGACTTAAAATGAATAAGGAACAATAGAATGACCTTTGAACACAGGAAGTCTATACACTTAAAGGGATGTATTCTGAAGACCAAAACTTCAACTGGTGTTTTTATTGTTACTATTAATATTGGTATGGTAATTTTGAAACTAGTATATGTATAGTACAGAATAAAGCAAATAAGTAAATATGTGATTATCAAGAGTAAAAATATTCTATACAAGAGAAAAAAAGATCCCAATATAAAGTCAAAGAACTTCAGAAAAACACTTATAAATTGGAAATAACAATATAACCTCAGGATCATATATATTCCTAGATTTACCCAGTGAAAAGGAGGGCTTGGAAGTAATAACAAGCCAGTAGCAATGAACCCAAACCCAAATCTTAGTCTTTAAGTACCTTTCCCCACTGGGGAGCCTGGCTGGCTCAGTCAGT
This sequence comes from Neomonachus schauinslandi, assembly GCF_002201575.2. Classification (NCBI taxonomy): domain Eukaryota; kingdom Metazoa; phylum Chordata; class Mammalia; order Carnivora; family Phocidae; genus Neomonachus; species Neomonachus schauinslandi. Next base: position 114,032,860 of record NC_058412.1, on the reverse strand, counting down.
AGAGCATGTGATGCTTGATCTTGCGGTTTTAAGTTCAAGCCCCACATTGGGTGTAGAGATTACTTAAAAAAAAATAAGATCTTAGGGGCACCTGGGTGGCTCAGTCAGTTAGGCATCTGCCTTTGGCTTGGGTCATGATCCCAGGGTCCTGGGATCCAGCCCTGCGTCAAAGGCTCCCTGCCTCCTTGCTCAGTGGGGAGTCTGCTTCTCCCTCTCCCTCTTCCTTGCCTCACCCCTGCTTGTGTTCGCACTCTCTCTCTCTCTCAAATAAATAAATGAAATCTTTATTTTTTTAAAGATTTCATTTATTTATTTGACAGAGAGAGCACAAGCAGAGGGAGCTGCAGGCAGAGGGAGAGGCAGAAGCAGGCTCCTGCTGAGCAGGGAGCCTGATCCAGGGCTCCATCCCAGGACTCCGGAACCACAGCCCCAGCTGAAGGCAGACGCTTAACTGACTGAGCCACCCAGGCATGCCTAAATGAAATCTTAAAAAAAAAAAAAAAAAGATCTTTAAAAAAAAACACCTTTTCTCATTAAAATTGGCCAGGGCTCTTTGGAGAAATCCCTGATTCTAGAACTTGGGCAGAGAAAGTATAAGTAGAGCCTAGAACATTTTGTTGTGCCAAAAAGTAGGGATGCACTCAAGATTAATAAGGGTATGTCAATAAGAAACAAAGGCAGCTGGGGCGCCTGGGTGGCTCAGTTGGTTGAGCGACTGCCTTCGGCTCAGGTCATGATCCTGGAGTCCCGGGATCAAGTCCCACATCGGGCTCCCTGCTCGGCAGGGAGTCTGCTTCTCCCTCTGACCCTCCCCCATCTCATGTGCTCTCTCTCATTCTCTCTCACACAAATAAATAAATAAAATCTTTAAGAAAAAAAAAAAGAAAAGAAACAAAGGCAGCTGAAGAGGCTTTCACTGCCTGAATTTGGGACAATTTGAGTATCAACAACAAAAAATGAATGTAACTGGGGTGCCTGGATGGCTCAGTTGTTAAGTGGCTGCCTTCGGCTCAGGTCATGATCCCAGGGTCCTGGGATCAAGCTCCGCATCAGGCTCCCTGCTCAGCGGGGAGCCTGCCTCTCCCACTCCCCCTGCTTGTGTTCCCTCTCTCACTGTGTCTCTCTCTGTCAAATAAATAAATAAAATCTTAAAAAAAAAAAAGAATGTAATTAATGATAAAACATTGAATAAATAAAAATCTATGGGTTTATAAAATGAGAGAGAGAGAGAGAGAAAGTTATTTGCCATTGTTGGAGATGACTATTATAGTGGCTCTTTACTCTGATTATTGGTTATTAGAAGGAGTTAAGTGTTTAACCCATCTTTCTAGTAGGACCTGTAATTCATCCTCAAGAGAAAGAAAACTCTTCTTTACCAAAGAGTGATGCTAGTAAGCACAGAAAGAATGATAGAATAAAAAATTTTTTTTTAAGATTTTAAAAGATTTTATTCACCCATTTGACACAGAGAGAGAGAGGGTGCGCACAAGCAGAGGGAGCAGCAGAGGGAGAGGGAGAAGCAAGCTCCCCACTGAGCAAGGAGTCCGATGCAGGACTCGACCCCTGGGATCATGACTGGAGTTGAAGGCAGACGCTCAACCGACTGAGCCACCCAGGCATCCCGAAAAAAATTTTTTTTAAATTAACATTTTGCAACCCCCAGTGAAATAATTGATGAAAGATCATCAATGCCTGCTAAAACTTAGATTTTAGCTATTTGACAATAGGCTATTTCCACTGTGACAATGTATCACCCCACAGCTTATTTGTTAATTGCAAAGGAGAAACAGATCTTTTTTCCAATAGTGAGAGCTGGCTATCTGTCACCCCCTCACTGGTTGATCAACATCAGCATTATTTACAGAGAGACCCCTGACATGATGTGTCTATAGAAATGATACAATGTGAGGTACCCCAACATGACCTATGAAGCTCTGTATTTTGCCCCAAAATATTTATCCCAAATATAATGAGGACTTGAGACCTAGTTTCCAATTTATAGGAAATACACAAGACAGAGGAGTAAGTTAAATAACACCACAAGCAATTAGACAATGACAGAATGTAAGACATTACTCAAGACAGTTGGCCTTGTTACTTCAAAACATCAGTGCCATGGAAGATAGGAGGGAGGGGGCACTGCTGTTCTAGGTTAGAGGAGACTGAAGAGCTGTAAGACCAAAACACTTTATGTGAAACGTCAGTGGATTCTTGTTAAAAAAAAAAGCTATAAAATGGGCAATTTTGATTATCTGATTAGGGGGCTGCCTTGTGGCTCAGTCGGTTAAGTATCTTAGTCTTGGTTTCGGCTCCAGTTATGATCTCAGGGTCATGAGATCAAGCCCTGCATGGGGCTCAGTGCTCAGCAGGGAGTCTGCTTGAGATTCTCTCCCTCTGCCCCTCCGCCTCCCCCTCTTAAATAAATAAATAAATAAATAAATAAAATTTTAATTATGAAAATGTTCAAATATATAGAAAAATTGAAAGAATAATACAACGATCAACCAAATACTCAGATTTAATAACTGCTAACATTTCCCATATTTGCTTTACCTACACATAGGCATGTGTGTACTTTTTTTGTTGTTTTTTTCCTAAACCTTTTGAAAATAAGTGTTAGACATCATGACACTTCAGCAGTACATATACTTCAGCATGCATGCCCCAAAAAGGATGTGTCCTTCCTAACCAAATCATTATCGCACATAGGAAAATGAATAATAATTCCCTAATATTGAATTTCTACTCCATAATCAGATGTCCTTTTTTTTAAATAATGGTTTTATTTATTTATTTATTTATAAATAATAAAGAGAGAGAGAGTGTGAGCCGGGGCAGGGGGCAGAGAGAGAGAGAGAGAATTTTAAGCAGATTCCCTGATGAATGCAGAGCCCAACTTGGGCTCTCTCCCACGACACTGAGATCATGACCTGAGCTGAAATCAAGGGTCAGAGGCTTAACTGACTGAGCCACCCAAGCACCCCTAAAATTTATTTTAAAAAATCAAAATCAAAATTACCGTCCCTGTGCCAGTGACTGCAAATTTTATTTATTTATTCTTAAAATATTTTATTTATAAGTAATCTCTACACCCAGTGTGGGACTCAAACTTACAACCCCAAGATCAAGGGTTGCATGCTCTGCCAACTGAGCCAGCCAGGCTCCCCTCCAAATTTTGTTTCTACAGCTGAGACCTTTCCTCTGAGCCTGGGAGAAAATATACTAAAAATGTCACCAGTGGTTATATTTGAGTAGTGTGATTATGGGTGATCTTTTCTCTTCTTTCTACTTTCTATATTTTTCCAGATTTCATTGGGCATATATTACTCTTCTGATTAAAAAAAAAAGAACTTGTCATAAGTAAATGTATACAAATTTGAAGACAAGATTAGATGATCCATCAGAATACCAACAATAAATTTGTTGGGATTGTATGCAATTGTGGGGTTTCTTTTAAGCTTTAAATGTTCTGTAACAGTATTCTAAATCTATGCTGGGTCTTAGAATCACTTGGGAAATTTTTACAAACAGCTTTATTTTATTTTTTTAAAAAAAGATTTTATTTATTTATTTATTTATTTATTTATTTATTTTTAAAGATTTCATTTATTTGACAGAGAGATAGAGAGCACAAGTAGGCAGAGAGAGAGGGAGAAGCAGGCTTCCTGCCGAGCAGGGAGCCCAATGTGGGGCTCGATCCCAGGACCTTGGGATCACGACCTGAGCCGAAGGCAGCCGCTTAACCAACTGAGCCACCCAGGCGCCCCAAGATTTTATTTATTTATTTGACAGAGAGAGAGAGAACACAAGCAGGGGGAGTGGGAGAGGGAGAAGCAGGCTTCCCGAGGAGCAGGGAGCCTGTTGCGGGGCTTGATCCCAGGACCCTGAGATCATGACCTGAGCCGAAGGCAGACACTTAACGACTGAGCCACCCAGGCGCCCCTACAAACAGCTGTATTAAGAAGGAAATGACAAAATAAACTGTTCATATTTAAAGTGTGCAATTTGATAAACTTTAACATATGTAAAGACCCATGAAACCAAATATATCCATCACTTCCCAAAGTTTCCTCATGTTCCTTTACAATCCCTTCCTTCTGCCATGTCCCAGGAGATCACTGATCTGCTGTCTATCACCATAGATCAGTTTAGATTTTTTAGAATTTTATATAAATGAAATCACACAGTATGTACTCTTTTGTGTCTGGTTTCTTTACTCAGCACAATTATCCTGAGCTTCATCCATACTGTAGCATGTATCAACAGGTCATTTCTTTTTATTGGTGAGCAGTATACCATTGAATGGATATACCACCATTTGTCTATCCATTCACCAGTTGATGGACCATTGGATTGTGTCCAGTTTTTGGAATATGTACTCACTGGAATAAAGCTGTTGTGAACATTCATATACGAATCTTTGTATGGACATATGCTTTCATTTCTCCTGGCTACATGCCTAGGAATGAAATTTCTATATAAAAGGTAAATGTACTTTTAACTTTTTAAGAAACTGCTGAATTAACTTCCAAAATCATTGTACAATTTTATATTCCCAACCAGCAGCGTAAAAGAGTTCCAGCTCCTCCAACTCTTGCTGTGGTCAGCTTTACTAATCTTAGCCATTCTAATAGGTGTATAGAGGTTTCTCTTTTTTTAACATTTTTTTCTAAGTTTTATTTATTTAAGTAATCTCTACATCCAACACGGGGCTCAAACTCATGACCCCCAGATCAAGAGTTGCATGTCCTCTAACAGAGCCAGCCAGGCACCCCATAATAGGTGTGTAGTGGTTTCTAATGGCAGTTTTAAGTTGCATTTCCCTAATAACTAATTATGTTGAGCATCTTTTCATGCACTTATTTACCAACCATATCTCGTCTTTGGTGAAGTGTCTATTCAAATTGTTTGTTCATTCTTGGGTTGTTTGTTCTCTTCATGAGTCTTGAGAGTTGTTTATATATTCTGGTACTTTATTTTTTATGATTTACAAATATTTTTCTCTTAGTCTGTGACTTGTCTTTTCATTCTTCTAACAGTGCCTTTTGAAAAGCAGAAGTTTTTTATTTCCATGAAATTCATTTTATCAATTTGTTCTTTTATGGATTGTGCTTTTGGTATTGGATCTAAGAAAACTTTGGTTAACCCATTGTCATAAAGTTTTCAGTTTTACATTTAGGACTACAATTTGAGTTAATTTTTGTAGATGGTGCAAGGTATGAATAAAAATTCTTTTTACATTTTATTATATTTTTCTTTTGCATAGGGATAACCAGTTGTTTCAACACTGGTTGTAGAAAAGGTTATCCTTGCCTTAGAATCTTTGTAGAAAATCAGTTGTCCATATACTCCGTGGATGTGTTTCTCAAAACTGTTCTGTTCCATTACTGTTTCTCAATCTTTCTGCCAAGACCATATTGTCATGACTACTATAGTTTTATATAGTCTTAAAATCAGGTTTTGACTATCCTAGGCTCTTGCATTTCCATATGAATTTTAGAACCAGCTTGTCAATTTCTACAAAAAGCCCACTGGAATTTTTTTTTTTTTTTAGATTTTATTTATTTTTATTTGAGAGAGAGAGAATGAGAGAGAAAGCACGAGAGGGAAGAGGGTCAGAGGGAGAAGCAGACTCCCTGCTCAGCAGGAAGCCTGATGTGGGACTTGATCCCAGGACTCCAGGATTATGACCTGAGCTGAAGGCAGTCGCTTAACCAACTGAGCCACCCAGGTGCCCCTAAATTTTTTTTAAAAGATTTTATTTATTTATTTGACAGAGAGAGACAAAGTGAGAGAAGGAACACAAGCAGGGGGAGTGGGAGAGGGAGAAGGAGGCTTCCTGCTGAGCAGGGAGCCTGTTGCAGGGCTCAATCTCAGCACCCTGCGATCATGACCTGAGCCGAAGGCAGACACTTAACAACTGAGCCACCCAGGTGATCCCACTGCTTCATTTTTTTTAAGATTTATTTATTTATTTGAGAGAGAGAGAGATCTGGGTGAGGGGCAGAGGGGAAAGGGAGAGGGAAAGAATCCCAAGCAGACTCCCTACCGAGCATGGAGCCTGACATGGGGCTTGATTCCATGACCCTGAGATCGTGACCCAAGCTGAAACCAAAAGTTAGATGCTCAACCAACTGAGCCATCCAGGCACCCCAACCATTATTACCTTAAATAATTTTTCTATCCCACCCTCATCACCTTCAGAGGTTCTAACTACATATGTATTAGACTGCTTAAAGTTGTCTCACAGCTCACTAATGCTCTGTTCATTATTTTGACATTCTCTTTTCTTCTGTTTCATTTTGGATATTTTCTATAGCTATATCTTCAACTTTACTAATCTTTTATTCTGTACCGTAATGTCTAATATGCTGTTAATCCCATCCAGTGCATTTTATTTTTATTTTATTAAAAAAAATTTTTTTTTATCTTTAAGTAATCACTACACCCAATGTGGGGCTCAAACTCACAACCCCAAGACCAAGAGTTGCATGCTCCAAAGAGTGAGTCAGCCAGGCACCCCTCATTCAGTATATTTTAAAATCTCACTCATCTCAGGAGCAGGGCAACCCCCCGCCCCCACCTTAAGGAAAGCGGGAGCTGTGGGTGGGGAACCCTTGGGATTCAGAGCTGGGCAGGAAGTGGGACCGGTGCATGGCAGATGGGGTCCGTGAAAATCGGGACTAGTTTCTGAGTAGGACTTGTTTTTTCACTTATCTTCTTTAAAAGAAGAATGTGGCCATTAGCCTTTAATTCTGGCATGGGATTGGGAATGGCCTACTCCAACTGTCAGCATGATTTCCAGGCTCCGTATCTTCTACATGGAAAATATGTCAAAGAGCCCGGGCAGTGACTTACACCTGAGAACACCCCCAGTGAGAGGAAAAGAGAAATCATGTTTATTCCTCAGGAATACTGAAATGCCCTGGAGTAAACTGACATTCTTCTGTAACAATGTTATCAGTAATGCTTTAAACTCCGGCACACTGTTGATGTATCTGAAACAAAGTCTGTTTCTTGTTTTGTATTTTCTCTTTGGAAATTGCAAGGAGGTGGTCTCAAAAGAAATAAATTAAAAATAGGCAGCCCAGTAATAAATAAATAAATAAATAACATCTCACTCATTTCTAGATGCTTGATTTCTTTTTTATGTCTTCCATGTGTCTGCTTAACTTTTTGGACATGTACAGTTATAATAGCTGTCTTAATATCTTCTCTGCTAATTTTGTCAGTTCTGGGTCAGTTTCAATTCCTTTTTCTTCTCATTATTTCCTGCTTTGCATGACTGGTAAATGTTTTTATTGGATGCCACATACCATGAATGTTAACCTGTTGGCTGCAGGATATTTTTGTAATTCTCTGGGTATTCTTACACTTCGTTCTGGGATGCACTTATTTGGGAACAGTTTGATCCTTTGGGGTCTTGCTTTTAAGATAGCTGGGACCAAAGCAGGGCTTAGCCTAGGCCCAGCTTTTCTCCACTGCTGAGGCAATACCCATGTGTGTATTCCACCCAACGCCCTATGAATCATGAGGCTTGCCAGTCTGGCTGGTGGAATCAGGCACTATTCTTGGCCCTTCGTGAGCACTGAACACTGTTCCCTCTAATCCTTTTGTCTGGTTCTTTCCTTGTCCTTGGATAGTCTCTTCACATGCACGTGCTAGTAAGTACTCAGCTGAGTATTTGAGTAGATCTCCAGAATTCTCTCTCTCTCTCTACTCTTTGGTACTCTTTTTGGTCTTCCCAGACTCTCAGCTCTCTGTCTCCCCAACTCAAAGTGGCTGCTGGGCTCCATCTGGGTGCCCCCTCCCTGCACCATATGGCCTGAAAACTCCCTCTTAAGACAGGAATCTGGGGAAATCATAGGACCCACCTCATTTGTTTCCAGGCTCTGGGGGATCACTGTCCTTCATTACCTGGTGTGGGGTATCTTGAAAACAATTGTTTCATTCAGGGGAGTAAGGCAGGGGAGCTTTTAAAAATCCCAATGTCCAAGCCACACCCTAGATAATTAAATTTAAATCTCTGGCGTCAACATGAACTCCTCAGGGGGATTTCAGTGCCCGTCCAGATTTAAGGTCAGTATTCTATACTGTGATTTTATTATTTTGATTTAAAAATAGTTTATTTTGAACCGGGTCTTTGGCATAGGAAACATGGTACTAGAGCACATTTTCAACTTACAGCTGAGCCCCTGATTAAAGAAATCAAATCTCGGGGCACCGGGGTGACTCAGTCGTTAAGTGTCTGCCTTCAGCTCAGGTCATGATCCCAGGGTACTGAGACTGAGCCCCGCATAGCATCGGGCTACTTGCTCAGCGGGGAGCCTGCTTCTCCCTCTGCCTGCCACTCCCCCTGCTTGTGCTCTCTCTCTCTCCCTGTCTCTAACAGATAAATAAATAAAAACTTAAAAAAAAACAAAATATAGTCCCCTGATTAAAAAGTAAGTTTGGTCTCAAGCCCAAAGAGAGGCAGAGGCTGCCTGTGAGAATTCAGTGTGGCCGTTGGGAGGATGGGGCAGAGCAGGGAGCTGGGGACAGGCTTGGGGGCATTTACAGTTTATTATTTCCACCTAACAAAGCATTCCTAGCTCACTGTCTTGCTTCATTTTCTTCCCCCAACAACCCTGAGGCGAAATTCACTATCTCTGGTTGGCAGATGAGGAAATGGGGCTCAAGAGGTTGAGTGACTTGACAAAAGGCAAATCAGGAGCAGAGTTAACATTTAAACTCAGTTCTCAGAGACAGAATAAGGAGCAAAGCAGTCCTTAGCTGTGTGGCTGCCAGGGGTAAGGGAACATCCCTGCAAAGTGCTGAGATGAAGCGAATTCTGTGCATCGGGCCGCCTGGCAGATGAGCAAGAAATCACTAGATCAGCTGCAGGGGTGAGGATGCCAGGTGAATGCTCCGAGGAGCATTGGCCCAGTCCCACCCTGCCTCCTAAGGAGACTGAGGTTCCCGTAGGACTTCTGTCCCCTGAGAGGGTAGGCAAGTAGAGAGTCAGAACTGAGAGGCCAGGAAGATAGAGAAGATACCGGGTGTTGCTATGTCATCCTCCCTCCTGGCCCTTCCTCACACAGTATTCACCTCTGCTCTCAAAGAATAAAGACGAAAATAATACAGCAATGTTGGCTCCTCTCCACGAGCGTTCGCCAGGAGCCAGACCCTTCCCAGGCATCATTCTACCGAATCCTCCCTGTGATTCTCTGGAGCAGGTGTTTCTTCATCTCCATTTCAAAGGTAAGGAAAGGGAGGCTGAGGATGACTGACTATAGTCATTATCTATTGCTGCATAACAGATTATTCTGAAGCTTAACAGCTGAAAACCACAATAATCATTTATTATCTCAAGCATTCTCTGTGGGTCGGGAATTTAAGAGCAGATTAATGGGGTGATTCTAGCCTGGGGCACCCCATGAGACTCCAGTCAAGCTGTCAACCAGGGCTGCAGTCATCTTCAAGCTTCACCAGGGCTGGAGGATCCAGTTCCAAGGTGGCCCCCGAACAGGTCTGGCAAATCGGTTGTTAGTTGTATCAGTTACTTGCCATGTGGATCTTGCCACGGGGCTGCTTGAGTGCGCTTAGAACATGGCAGCTGACTTCTCCTAGAGCAACTGATCCAAGAGAGCAAAGTGGAAGCCAAAATGCATTTTCTGGCCTAGCCTCTGAAGCCACACTGTCATTTCTATAGTATCTTAGTGGTTGCACAGGTCAGCTCTAATCACTGTAGGAGGGGACCGACTATACAAGAGTAGGAAGACCAGGTGGTGAAAACCACTGGGGGCCATCATGGAGGCTAGCTACCGCAGTGACAAAGTAATTTACCCAGGATCATGCACAGGGGAGGTATTAGGGGTGGGCTTTGAACCCAAGCAGTTACTATGTCACAGTACAGATTGGCTGGAAGGAGTGGGAACAGGCAGGTGCCCACAGATCTCCCCTGTCCTGGAGATGCTCATACTTCAGGTCGTGCAGATCTCATTCCAGAGATCGTGTGGGCCAGACACTGTGTCTGAAGTGTCAGTCACTTCATCAAAACCACGTGACCTGGGCATGTTTATAAAGGATTGCACAAATCATCGCTTGACAGTGCACTTGGTGAGTCAGAGGGAACCTGGGTCCTGGCTCCGGCTCTGCCTCCGACTTAGTGTGTGACCCGGAGTAAGTTTCAGCCCGGTCTTTGATTTCCTATCTGTACAATGGGACTGTTGAATCCCACCGGCCCTGCAGGCCCCTGGCTAAGAGATTCCGGGATTTCATGCACAGAGCTATTCACCAGGGATGTTGAGGCGATCCCCTCTCCTCTTTGCCTGGATCTCTCAGACCTTTTGCCCCAGTGGAGTGGACCCCTGAGGTACAAGGGTCACTTTTTGGGAGCCGGGCCAGGCTAGGCCAGGCTGCTCAGCCCTGCTTCACCCACAGCTGGCTGGCACCATTGTTCCGCCATAAAGCCGGGCCGTTTTCCAGCCACTGCTGCCCTCAGGGCAGGGGAGAGGCTCAAAGAACTTGGTTGTGTGGCTTCCCCCCTCCCCCAGGGCAGGCCTGGGTCACCCAACAGGCTGACTCAGCCCATGCAGGGGAACAAAGAAGACGAGATATGGTTTAAGGAAAGAATTTGACATTTACTGTTCCCCCCACCCCGAAACTTCAAAGTAATCCTCACAGGGAAAATCCTGTTCTACTTATCTTACAGCTTAGTAGGATGTTTAAAAATGGGGGTGAGGGCATTATAATTTTTCAGTGCTTTAAGGACCCATATTTTAATGAGTCTACAATGCACATCTGTTTGCCTTTTAATCTTTGAAATGGGGATGCATGTAATAGTTGAGGTGTGTGTAAAAAGCACATGGTGTTGCACAAAATAATGGTACTTATTACAACGATGGGTCTTAAATTGGAGGAAATGCAGTCCTTAGGCCCTGTTCCTGGAGACCCGGTCCGGCTGCGTCCATCCCTTCCTCCACTGTCCCACCCCCAGGCCCACTCTTGGTCACCACCCACGGGCCTGTCTTTATCCTGTGTCTCCAGTACAATCCTTCAAACTTTCTCAAGCTTTTCCTCTACATAAAACTCTGAAGGAGCTGTGAGGGGGTAGCTGTTCCCCACTTCTGACCAAGACAGAGAAATTTTCAGCAGAGTGAAAGAGCACAAAAGAATAAAAAGAAAATTTCATGAGTAATAGCTAACAGTTCTCTACACTGTGTTACAGGCACTGTTCTAGGTGATTCGTGTGTGTTAATTTTTTTTTTTTTTTTTTTTTTTTTTGCGAGAGACAGAATGAGAGACAGAGAGCATGAGAGGAAAGAGGGTCAGAGGGAGAAGCAGACTCCCCGCTGAGCAGGGAGCCCGATGCGGGACTCGATCCCGGGACTCCAGGATCATGACCTGAGCTGAAGGCAGTCGCTTAACCAACTAAGCCACCGAGGCGCCCTCGTGTGTGTTAATTCATTTAGTCCTTACAACCATTTATCGGGTAGCTACTTGCGTACCCCCATTTTAAAGATGGGATAACTGAGGCACAGAGAGGCACTATAACTTGCCCAAGATCACATAACTAGTAAGTGACAGAGCCCAGGGGTAATTCTGCCTTTGCCCCAGAGGTAACACTGTCATACATGTGGTCCATATTCTGCTAGATCTTGTTTTTTATGGATCTGTGGCATAACATATAGGAAAATATATGCTTGCCTTTCCAAGGGGGAAGAGCAACTAGAAATGTTGTTCTGCAACTAGCTTTTCCTACTTCACCCTAGGACTTAGAGATTACTTTTCTATACAAGTACATAGAGATTTCCTAGTTCTTTTTATTTTTTTAAAACATTTTTAAAATACTTATTTACTTATGTAATCTCTATATACAACATGGGGCTTGAACTCATGACCCCGAGATCAAGAGTCACATGTTCTTCAACTGAACCAGCCAGGCACACCTCCTAGCTCTTGTTTTCTTTTTTTAAAGTAGGCTCCACCCAATGCGGCTTGAACTCTGGACCCTGAGATCAAGACCTGAGCTGAGATCAAGACATGAGCTGAGATCAAGAGCTTAACTGACTGAGCCACCCAGGTGCCCCCCCTCCCCCCCAAACCTAGTTCTTTTTAACAACTGCTCAGGATCTCATACTGTGTATGCTGTGAAAATATGCCCAAGTGCCTCCGAGGGACCAGGCCCCATCCTCCCTCTGGGCTTCATGTGCATATCTGATTTCAACCGGACAGCCTTTGATCACTAGCATTCTTTCCATTTTAAAGGTGAAAAAAGTGGAGCACCTGGCCAGTTCAGTGGGTGGAGCCTGTGATTCTTGATTTCAAGGTTGTGAGTTCAAGTCCCACGATGGGCGTAGAGCTTACTTTTAAAAAAATAAATATAAATAAATAAATAAATAAATAAGTGTGAAGAAAGTGAGGCCTAGAGAGGGTAAATATATTACCAAGTGAATGAAACAGGATTTGAACTGAGAGTCCACACTTCTCTTCTGTACTTCTAAGAGCCTTTCCAAATGCAAAAATGCACCTCAGTACCCTATTGGTGGGTATTTGGATTGTTTCCTATGTTCCCCCATGACAAACAATGCTGAAGTGAACATCCTTGCACATGCTTCTTTCCACAAAGACATATTTCCTAGGGCAGGTTGTGATGGTGAACTTGCTAGTCAAAGGCCATTATATTTTTAATAATGACACTGCCAAACCTCCCTCAAGAAGGCTTTTCTAATTTACCTTCCCACCAGTTGGAGATCCTGTTTCCTCTAAGAAGCACAGGATTTGGAGTCACCATACCTGGGCTTGAATCCCACCTTTGCAGCATGACTTTGGACAAGCCATGCTGTTGTGTGTATGAATTTCTTCCTCTCCTCTTCTTCTCCCCCCCCTTTTTTGTTATGCAGTGTCCCATTGTACGAATAGTCCACAATTGATCTGTTTTGCTGTTGACAGGCATCAGGGTTGTTTTCAGAGAAGAAGGCTGCCATGAACACTCATGCATATGCCTTTTGGACATATTTATTTACTCCTCTTGGACATATAAACCTAGGGGTGTTGCTGAATCATAAGGGAGATGTAGATTTAGCTTTAGTATGTATTGCCAAATAGTTTCCAAAGGGGCTGTACCAAATTTATTCTCTTACCAATAATGTATGAGAGTTCTAGTTGCTCCACATTCTCATCAACACTTGATATTGTCAGCCTTTTACATTTTAGCTATTCTGGTGGCACTATGCTCTTGTAATCCTCATATCACCCCCAAGAGGTAGATGTGTGTGTGTGTGGATACTGTTGGCCAGTGACTGACCTCATCAATATCCTCCTCTCTAGCTACCTTCTAGGTAAGGGGGGCACTGTGTAAAGTTCTGGCCAATGAGATAGTAGAGACTGCCCACTGGGTAAAACTTCTGGGAACACCTTGGCTTTCCAAGAACAGACTCAGGTTGCTCATCCTTCATTCCTTTACTTTCTTTTTCTACCTGGCACATGGACATGATGTCATCCATGGAACAACATATTCCATGAGGCCACAACAGAATCACAGAGACCCTGGCCATGACATCATTAAGCCAGTGAAACAAGCCAAGCAGCCCCCTGTGTTGAGACTTCCTGTAAGACAAAGTCCCCTAACCTACCACTGGTCCAGTTTTCTACTACTTGCAACCAAGAGCATTCTTTGGTAATACTTTGACTATCTCCACTCTGCATCTGAGAAAAGAGAGGTTCAGACAGTTCAACTGAAGCAACAATGTGCCAGGAACACTAGGGAATGGAGAAGGTTCTGAGATGCATGGAGTTGACAGGAAATGAGAGCCCTCTGCTTGAGACGACTTAAGGGGATGTGGTACCCTTTCTGAAGGCTCAGGAGGGGAAATAAGGCTGCTATAAGGACCTCTGTGAAGATTAGGATATCTCTCTGGACAAATTTTACAAAGTATCCTTCCTCCAAGTAAAGTCAACCTCAAGTCAGGGCCCCCCTTTTACTCTAGTACAATGGCCCTGAAAGGAAACATTCTGGGAAGGTCAAGAAGTGTGCTTTGTATAGAAAAAGAGGTTCCGACGCCACAGAGGAAACATCTAAAACAAGGACCTATGTGGGCGGGACCAGGGATAGGGAAGCCTGAAGCAGCAAGGAGTGATGGAATGGCTGAGTGGGGGAGTGCTACAGGCAGGGCAGGCATGGGCCCAGGATGGGAATTGAGTTTAGATCCTGATGGGAAGAGGATGGCATCCATATCTTCATTCTGCCCCAACTCCCTTTGGTGGCAGCACCTGCTGAAGGTCCCTGAGCAAACCTGGCCTGGTCTCAGAGAAGTGGTGAAGATGTCCCAAGATTTGTGATGGGGCAGCTGGACCTTGAGCTGGCCATAGGACATCTCTGTGGGCAGAGTGTCCCTACACCCAAAACATGATTGTGCTTACCATCCCCATGTGTGAAACTGCCTCCCACCCCCAAGGAAGCTCCCTGAACAGGGATTATAACTAATTCCCTTTCTATCCCTAGGGATGAGTACTGGGTTGGGAGTATGAAAACCTAGGCCTCCCCTGACTTGTTCATTAATTTGCTGTGTGACCCTGGACAAATTAGTCAGCCTCTCTAGGTCTCAGTATCATTATGTCTAAAATAGAGCATGGACTTGATCTTTGAGGCCCTTCTAGATCTACTACCTATGATTCTCTACCTCTTCTCTCTAACCCACCTGGTATGTATAATTACACTACATGAGTACACCACATCTTATTATCCTGTTGATGGACCTTCAGATTGCTTCTAATATTTCACATTTACAAACAGTGATGCAATGAACAGTGTTGTACATGTCTTCTCGTGCACGTGTGTGATGTTCTCTCAGGTATAGACTTGCAAACGGAATTGGTGGGCATGCACAGCTTCAACTTTGCAAGTTATTGCTAACTGGCTCCCCAGAGAGGTTATGTGTATTTACTTCTCCCCTACTAACAAAGCATGAGAAGTCCTGGTACTCCTCATTGTTGTCAACATTTGGTATTGGCAGACTTATTAATGTTGTGATTGAGACATAGCATACGTACAGTTAAGTAAATAAAATGCACCTATCCTAAGCATCCAGCTTCATGCATTTTTGCTTTTGTTAAAACCATGTAACCTCTACCCAGACTATTTTCAGACCACTAGGTGGCTCCTTCATGTCCCTTCCTAGTTAGAGTCCCCAGTCCCTCTGCCAAAGTAACAACTGTCCTAATTTCTATAAACATACTTTAGTTTTGCTTGTTCTTGAACGTCATACAAGTGGAATTATCCAGCATGTACTCCTTTTTGTTTGGCTTCTCACTCAATTTAGTATCTGAGATTCATCCATGTTAAAAAAAGGAAAGAGAGAAATTTACTTTGAGGAATTGGCTCACATGATTACAGAGATGGAGTCTCATGACCTGCCATCCTCAAGCTGGAGACCCAGGAAACCTAGTGGTGTAATTCAGTCCAAGAGCAGGAGAAGACCAATGTCCCAGCTCAAACAAGTAGTCAGAAAGGGAAAAAATCCTCCCATCCTCCACCTTTTGTTCTATTCAGGCCCTCAGTGGATTGGATGATGCCCACCCACATGAGGAAGACAATCCACTTTACTGAGTCCACTGATTTAAATGCTACTCTCATCTGGAAACACACAGAGACATCCAGAAATAATGTTTAATTTGGACACCCTGTGGCCCAAACAAGTTGACACATAAAATTAACTATCACAAAGGGTGGGCACCTGGGTGGCTCAGTTGGTTAAGCGACTGCCTTCGGCTCAGGTCATGATCCTGGAGTCCCTGGATCGAGTCCTGCATAGGGCTCCCTGCTCGGCGGGGAGTCTGCTTCTCTGTCTGACCCTCCCCCCTCTCATGTGCTCACTCTCTCTCATTCTCTCTCTCTCAAATAAATAAAGTCTTTAAAAAAAAATCAAATAAATAAAATCTTAAAAAAAAAAAAAACTATCACAAAGGGTGAGGGTGGCGGGTACTCTTTGCCAACCAGAGCAGAGTCAGAAGGGGGATCTGATGTTGGGCCTGCCCCTTCCTTTTCGACTCCCATGGTGCCTAATAGAGGCTCTGCATTCAACAGAAACTCGGAAACTTGATAAAGTGACTAATTTCATGGGGACATCCCCCAATAATAACAATTCAATATTGAGCACCAACGTATGTGGGGCACCTTTTTATTCCTGACTCCATCTTTCCCTCTTGACAACCCTAGGAATCCGTGCCATTGTCCTCTTCTGTAAAGGTGGAAACAAACCCACAGAGGCCCTACTTGGTCTGCCTTAGATCCTAGAAAAATGAAGTGCAGTGGGTTGAACAGTGGCCCCTCAAAAGATATACCTATGTCCTAACTCCAGAACCTGTGAATTGCAGGTGCAGTTCAGTTAAGGATCTCGAGATGAGTTTATCTGGATGGGCCCTAAATCCTAAATCCAATGACAAGCATCCTCAGAAGAGACAAGAAGAGGGAAGAGACAGAGGGAGAAGAGGAGGCCATGGGAAGATGGAGATAGAGATTGGAGGGATGTGGCCATAAACCAGTGAACTCCCAGAGCCACCAGAAGCTGGAAGAGGCAAGAAAGGATTCTCCCCTAGAGCCTTCGGAGCAAGTATGGCCCTGTTGACACCTTGATTTTGGACTCTGGTCTCCATCACTCTGCAAGAAAAATTTTAGTTGTTTTATACCACCAGTCCACGATAAGTTAGTGCAGCCACAGGAAAGGAACACGTGAGGATGGTGGAAAAGGCAAAGGAAAAGAAGGAGAGTCGGCCTCCCCTGCTGAAGCTCACGGTTCTCCATCTCCTGGCAGCTTTATGACCCAGTTTCCTCTCCTCTGCCCCTAGTTCATTTCACTGCAGCCTCAATGGTGTCCTCGTCACTCCTGAAATGTGCCAGGCATATTCTCACCTAAGGTCTTGGTGCTTGCTGTTCCCTTTGCCCAAAATATATGTCTTCCCCCTGACACTCAGTTCTCTGCACCTCAGACAGGCCTCCCTCACCTCCTCTCTAGAGTATCTCCCATCTTCCAAGTCAGGAGACCCTCTCATTTTTCTTCATGGCACTCACCACCACTTGATGTGACGTTTTGTCCATGATATATGTGTTTATGTATATAATATCCCCTCCAACTAAGACATTAGCTCCTCTAGGACAGGGGCTTTATCCCCAGCCTCTAGCATAGTTCCTGGTCCATAGTAGGTATTCAATAAATATTTGAATCAATAGCTTGCTTCAACAGCACATAGACTAAAATTGGAATAATATAGAGAAGATTAGCGTGGCCCCTGTGACAGGCAAATTCATGAAGTGCTCCATACATTTGTATGTTAACTAACTGGAATTAAAATTAAAGCTTAAAAAAAAAGGAATAAACTAGTTGACTAAAAAAAAATGTGAACAAATGAACAAATTACCTACTAATAGTGATGGGAATGAGGAGGAGGAGGGCCCAGATGTGGAGCTGTCATCCAAGATGAAGAGGCAACTCTGTGTGGGAAGCTGTTGGCCCTAATAGGGCCCCTGGTTCTCAGCCCAAGTGTGATTAGGAGCCTCAGAGAAGCCTTTCTCCACACCACTCCACCTGGCATGCCTTGTCTTTCTGCTGGCCACAGTCCCCAAGGGTTCATTTGATTCAAACACCCTGGGAAGGTTTGAAAGCATTCTTTGTTTCTACATCTTCTCATTTTTTTCCAAGCATCAAGCATGGACAGATATGTTTCGGAAAACACACAGACTCATGCACATACGTACACAAAATCTAACACATACGCTTGGCCATATCCCACACTCTCATGGACCTTCACGGCTCAATCTACCCACATCCAGTACCAACTATGCACAACTGTGGACATACACTCACCCTCAGTCATTCTCACTCCCCTGTCTCACATGCCCACACTTACCCATGGTCCTGCATGTGCCCTCCTGCATGGGCAGGCCTCCACTCAAGGTTCCCACCTGGGTAAGTGCTCATACTGACACATATACTCACTCATTCAGCTCCTCTGGACATGTGTGCATGGACCCATGTGCACACACATCCTTGAACATCCTCCAGGCTTCCTCACACACATACAAACAGGCAATGGCCCGGTATGGTGACTCACACTCGTCAGAGCTTAGCGTGATGACCTATCCCAACAACAGTGATATTGACTGAACACTGGCTGTGCCAGTTACCCTGCTCTTTGGGTCTTTGACTCATTCAATCCTCAGAGCAATCACACGGAACAGGTGCTATTATTAGTCTCGTTTTAAAGATTTTATTTATTTGTTTGACAGCGAGAGACACAGCTAGAGAGGGAACATAAGCAGGGGGAGTGGAAGAGGGAGAAGCAGGCTTCCCGCCGAGCAGGGAGCCCGATGCGGGGCTCGATCCCAGGACCCCGGGATCATGACCTGAGCCACCCAGGCGCCCCTAGTCTCATTTTATAGATAAGGAAACGAGGCTCAGAGTCATAAAGGGTACTGCTGGGATTCTAACCGAGGCATCTGACTGAAGAGCTCCCCACCTCCTTATTTGGTGTGGTAGAGTATACTTCTCAAAAATGATCACATCAATATCTCCCATCCCTCATGCTCTTCTAGAACCTTGTCACTCTCCAATCAAATGGTAGAATCTATGGCCCCTTCTCCTGAATTTGACTGGGTCTTTGTGACTGCTTCAAATAACAGTATGGTGGAAGTGATGCCAATATAAATTCCAAGGCTAGATCATAAAAGGTGATACCAAAAAATGGCCAAGACATGGAAACACCTGAGTATCCATCAATGGATGAATGGATAAAGAAAAAATATGCCACTTTTTCCCACACAATGGAATATTATTCAGTCATAAAAAGAAGGAAATCCTGGGATGCCTGGGTGGTTTAGTCAGTTAGGTGTCTGACTCTTGGTTTCGGCTCAGGTCATGATCTCAGGGTTGTGAGATGGAGCCCCGCACCAGGCTCTGTGCTGGGCATGGAGCCTGCTTGGGATTCTCTTTCTCTTTCTCCCTCTGCCCCTCCCCCAACTCATGTGTGCGCACTCTCTCTCTCTTTTTTCTTTTCTTTCTTTTTTTTTTTAAGATTTTATTTATTTGACAGAGAGAGAGCGCACAAGCAGGGGGAGCAGCAGGCAGAGGGAGAAGCAGGCTCCCCTCTGAGCAGGGAGCCCAATGTGGGGCTCGATCCCAGGACCCTGGGATCATGGCCCAAGCTGAAGGCAGATGCTTAACAAACTGAGCCACCCAGGCACCCCTCTCTCTCTTTCTAAAATAAATAAATCTTTTTTTTTTTAAGATTTATTTATTTATTTATTAGAGAGAGAGAGAGAGAGAGAGAGCATGAGAGGGGGGAAGGGCAGAGGGAGAAGCAGACTCCCCGCCGAGCAGGGAGCCCGATGTGGGACTCGATTCTGGGACTCCAGGATCATGACCTGAGCTGAACGCAGTCGCTTAACCAAATGAGCCACCCAGGCGCCCCTAAAATAAATAAATCTTTAAAAAAAAAAGGAAGGAAATCCTGCCATTTGGGACAACATGGATGGACTCGAGGGCATTATAAGTGAAATAAGTCAGACAGAGAAAGGCATGTCTTACTTGTATGTGGAATGTCAAAAAGCCAAACTCATAGAAACAGTAGAATGGTGGTTGCCAGGGGCTGGGAGGTAGGGGAAATGGGGAGATGTTGGTCAGAGGGCATAAACTTCCAGTTAGAAGATGAATAAGTTCTGGGATCTAATGTACAGATGGTGATTATAGTTAACAATACTGTGTTGTATACCTGAAAGTTGCTAAGAGAGTAGATCTTAAAGGTTCTCATCACCACCATTACCACCACAAGAAAAAAATTACTGAGAATTAAGTGAGGTGAATGATATCTATACGGTTAACTAACCTTATTGTGTTCATCTTTTCACAATACATATGATTGTCAAATCATCACATTGTACACTTTGTTTTTTTAAAGATTTTATTTATTTGACACAGAGCGAGCGCACAAGCAGCGGGGGGCAGCAGGCAGAGGGAGAGGGAGAAGCAGGCTCCTCACTGAGCAGGGAGCCCAACCAGGGGACTCAATCCCAGGATCCCGGGATCATGACCTGAGTTGAAGGCAGACGCTTAACCAATTGAGCCACCCAGGTGCCCCTGTATACTTTAAACTCACACTGTGTTCTTTGTCAATTGTATCTCCATAAAGCTAGAAAAAAAATTTTTTTTAAAGAATAGTCAAAAGGGGTGCCTGGGTGGCTCAGTCAGTTAAGCGTCTGCCTTTGGCTCGGGTCATGATCTCAGGGTCCTGGGATTGAGTCCCATGTTGGGCTACCAGCTCAGTGGGGAGTCTGTTTCTCTCTTTCTCTCTGCCCCTCCCCACCACGTGTCCTCTCTCTCTCTCAAATAAATGGATAAAATCTTTTTTCTTTTTTTTATTAAAAGATTTTATTTATTTATTTGACAGAGAGAGACACAGCAAGAGAGGGAACACAAGCAGCGGGAGTGGGAGAGGGAGAAGAAGGCTTCCCGTGGAGCAGGGAGTCCGATGCGGGGCTCGATCCCAGGACCCCGGGACCACAACCCAGGCTGAAGGCAGACACTTAATGACTGAGCCACCCAGGCGCCCCATGGATAAAATCTTAAAAAAAAAAATAATTGAAAAGAATAAAAGGTGATGCCAATTCTGCCTGGCTCTCTCTTGGGACACTCCCCCTTGGAACCCAGCTACCATGCTAGGAGGAAGCCCAGGCCCCATGGAGAGGCCGCATGCAGTTTCCTGCTGACAGCCTCACTGAGGTCCCAGCTGATAGCCAGCACCAGCTGGCAGCCACGCGTGTGAGGAAGCCTGTAAGATGACGCCAGTCCAGCCACCATCTAACCGCAACCACACAAGGGACCAAGAGCAAGAACTGCCCAGCTGAGCTCAATCAACCCCCACACCAAAAGATAATAATAAGGATTATCGTTGTTTTATGCCACCAAGCATGGGTGGTTTGGTACACAGCAGTAGATAAATGGATGCCAGGGCAGAGACTTACCAACATTTAGCCTCAGACCGCCACGGGTAAGTGATGCCAAGCTCTTTGTCCTCCCTCCGGACCCTCCTCTTCTACCGCCAGGAGCCAGGATCTCAGAGCACAATCCTCATCATCTGATCCTCACACCACATGACCTCTGGACGTCAAACCTCCTATCTGGGTGTGAGCTGTTCAAGTCAGCAGTGGACTCGGGGATAAGCTTCAGGCAAGTGCTTATCCCTATTTACTCTTCTGTCAAATGTGTAATAATTCGAGCCCTGTCCACCTCAAAGGGAGGCTACAAGGATCCATCCTGGAAGCTTGAGTTTAAGGGGTTATTATTATTATTATTATTTTTAAGATCTTATTTATTTATTTGACAGAGAGAGAGACAGTGAGAGCAGGAACACAAGCAGGGGGAGTGGGAGAGGGAGAAGCGGTCTTCCCCCCGAGGAGGGAGCCCGATGCGGGGCTCAATCCCAGGACCCTGAGATCATGACCTGAGCCGAAGGCAGACGCTTAACGACTGAACCACCTAGGCGCTCCTAAGGGGTTATATTTTTTTATAAAGATTTTATTAAGTAATCTCCACACCCATCGTGGGGCTTGAACTCACAACTCCAAGATCAAGAGTCACATGCTCTACTGACTGAGCCAGCCAGGCGCTCCTTAGGAGCTCCTCATTTTAGGATCTCGGTGGCAACTAGAAGATAGGTTACAACCTATCACATTTATAACCAACACAGGAAGTCCTGCAATGTGGGGACATCTAGCATACGGGCAAACAACTCAGTGGTTGCTGTGCAAATGAGAATGGCAACCAGCGGCCACTGGGATGATCGTGGACCGTTGAGAAAAGTAAGTCAGGGATCAGACTGGCAGAACTAAAGTGGGCCTGGGGCGGGGATGTATGTTGGCCTAGAGAACTTAAACACCATCTAAAGAGGACAGTTAACATCCAGCTTGCCCACCCATTGCTATATGACAACATCCACTCAATTGCCAGACCTGATCATCTTTTCAAGAGAACCTAGAAACATGGATTTTCATTTGAACTCTCCCAATTTAAAAAAATTGGCAACTAATTCATATTTTATACTTTTTTGGGGGGGCCCTATTACACACTTTACTAAGCTGTTTGCCAAAACCAAAACAATACAATGTGGTCTCTGAGGGCACACTAGTGGAAAGTTCTTCTTGGGCAGGAGGCTCCAGGATGCTTAGATGCATTTTGAAGGGAGTGGGGAGGGGGACAGTATATTGTTGCACCTGTCAAGGGCCCCTTCAGCACCAGAAGGAGAGAGAGGAAGGTCGTGTATGTGTGGGAAGCAGAAATGATCACAGCCAAAGCAGCAGAACCCTGGCACCGTGAGCCTACATCTTGGAGCTAGGTGAAACTGGGTTCAGATCCTGACTCTGCAGCTTACCACCTGGGTTTTCCTGACTCTCAGTTTCCTTATCTATAAAATGCAGTTAATAATGATTTTTATCCCATAGGATTGTTGAGGGGGTTAAACAGGATAATCTACATGGAGGGTTCGAAAGAGTTCATGATGTTAGCTGCTATTTCCCCCCACTTTTTTACTCTGCCATGACTGCAAATGTTTCCACTCCGGAGCAGGTCTCTTTCTGCTTTCTCTGCTTGGCTCTTTCTAGACCCAGGTGGGCACCTCTTCCTCTGAGAAACCTCCGAGACCCCCAGGCTGGTGCAACATTCCTTCCCTCCCCTCTGGACGCTTTGCTCAGATGTGCCCTGGCATCATCGAAGGTCTATGTGGTGGTTCTTGGTGAGTCTTTGGCCCCCAGGGCTAGGAAGTTCCCCAAGGGCAGGAACCAGGTCTGAGTCATCCATGTTCCCCAGTAGTCTGCCCTCGAGTGGGTGGCCAGCAATGTTTGTGGACTAAAGGGAAGGGAACAGGAAGGGAGGGGTGTCACAAACAACACTCAGATCACTGGCTGAACCTTGGGCCCCAGGGCTCTCTGGCAGTTAAAGCACAGGTCGAGGGCTCATCCTTGTCTAACATTTAACTGTGTGTAGGTGTGTGTCTGAATGTGTGTGAGTATGTGGCAGTGTGTGAATGTGTGTGCATGTGAATGAGTGAGAATATGTGTGTGTGTATATCTGTGTGTGATGGTGGGAAAAACGTATATGTGTGAATGAATATGTGTGTGAGGGTTTATATGATTGCATTTATGTGTAAACACACACACGGTCACTAAGATGGAGCTCCAGGGGAAAGGGTCTTTGTGTTGTTCCTCTCTGTGTCTTCACACTCCCCAGTATGTGTGTGCGTGTGGGGGGCGGGTATCAGGAAGAGCATTATGGGAAAACAGAATAGCGCAGTACTTACCAGCAGGGGTCCAAGAGTCAGATGTCATCAGTGCTTCTAACTTTGGGCTGGGTGACCACTATAAGCCTCAGTTTTTTCGTCTGTAAAATAGGTATAATTGCAGCATCTAACCTATAGGGTGGAGCATAGGAATTAGTTAATAAATGTCGGCCAGTATTATTATCCTGAATGTCACTATCAACACCCAGAGTGGATGCTTCCATGGGCTAAAAACCCTCAAAATATGTCAACAGACTACTAACCATATCCGTCAAAATTCTCTGAGTCTCAGTTTCTTCTACAAGAGGGAGCAATAAACTGTATTTTGCCTCCCAGGGCAGCTGGGAGGTTTATGAGATCCCAGGACTCGGGTAGGCAGAAGCCAAACGTAAGAGCAGGGTGCCCTCTCCTGGAAGTATGGGGTAAAGGTCCCCCGCCCCCGACTAGTCGCTGACCTCATAGGTCAGGACTGCCAGCAAATTGAGCCGGGAAAGGGACAGCCCTGGGGAGGGGATTTCTATAGCTTCCTAGCATAAGCTGCCTCTCCCCGACCCTCTTTGTCTGCTGGACTCCTCCTTCCTCCGATCTCGCTTTAGGACAGCCAGCCTGGGCCAGGCACCCCTGTTACAAGTTCTCAGAGCAAACCGTATTCATTTTGCATTCCTCTGTGTGATTATTTAGACAATGTCTATCTCTTCATGAGGGAAGGACTCATCTGAGAAATGAAAGGGAGTAGCAACATCCCAGACCATTGGATTCCTAGGGTCCCTGGACTAGGCTCTCAGTAAATGCTGGAGTAAAAGGATCGTGGGGGACACGTGTGTGGCTCAGTCGGTTAAGCATCTGCCTTTGGCTCAGGTTATGATCCCAGAGTCCTGGGATCAAGTCCTGCATCGGGCTCCTTGCTCAGCGGGGAGTCTGCTTCTCCCTCTCCCTCTGCCTCTGCTGCTCCCCCTGCTCTCTCTCTCTCTGGCAAAAAAATAAATAAAATCTTAAAAAAAAAATAAAAGAATCGTGGAAGCCCAGATTCTAGTACGCTAGAATCAAGAAAACATTTTTTTAAATTTTTTTTAGTCAAGAAAAAATTTTTAGTCATTTTCTAGTCAAGAAAACATTTTCTGTAAATTTTTTATTTAAGTTCAATTTAATTAACATTTATTATGTTATTAGTTTCAGAGGCAGAATCCAGTGAGTTATGAGTTGCATACATCACCAGTGTTCATTACTTCGAGTGCCTTCCTTAATGACCATCAGCTGGTTACCTCATCCCCCTCCACCTCCCCTCCAGCAACCCTGTTTGTTTCCCATAGTTGAGTTTCTTATGGTTTGCCACCCACTCTGTTTTCATCTTATTTTATTTTTCCTTCCCTTTCCCCTATGTTCATCTGTTTTATTTCTTAAATTCCACATATGAGTGAAATCATATGTTTTTTATCCTTCTCTGACTGACTTATTTTGCTTAGTATAATACCCTCTAGTTCCATCCATGTCATTGCAAATGGCAAGTTTGCATTCTTTTTGATGGCTGGATGTTTTCTTGGGTCAAGAAATGTTTTCTTGATGTCTGGGTAAGAAAACATTTCTTAACCCAAGAAAACATCCAGCCCCCTCAGGGGAAGGCTCCAGCTTCAGCCGGGGACGTTAGAGACCTGGATTTGCAGAGTTCCTGACCCCCACCCCAAGGATAGCCAGGTCTGTGGGCTGAAGCCAAGAGACCCCACACGGTGGGTTCCTGGCCTACGTCGGAGAACGTTAATTCATTCCACAAGTATTGGGTGCCTCTGCGTGCCAGGCACTCAGCTGGACAATGGGAATACAGGGGTGGGCAAAACCAGATACATTCCTGACCCTCCTAGAAGCAGTGAGACAGACACATAATCAGATGATTTTGACATAATGATACATAGTTGCGCATACCCTCATTTGAGTCTGAGGGCTCCTCCAAGGGAAATAACGTGTCTGCGGGTGGGCACAGTTGGCTCCTGGGACTCTCATAGGCCCCCTCACCACCCCTGATGCAGCCAGCAGTCTAGGACGAGAGGATTGAGGGGGTCTGGGGGAGTCCTGTTCCAAGCTCTCCAAGAAATCCCCCACCTCTGAACCCAACGCCCCGCAGTGACATCAAGGCCCACCCAAGGGACGTGTACAAATCTGAGAGGGCCTGGAAGGAGGGTTGTGGAAGGAGTTGGGAAGGTGGGGAGACACCCTGATAGGCGTGGAACAGTGAGAGGGGTCTCCCCAGAACTGCAGTTCCATCTCATCCCCATTGATGGGCATCCTCAGGATCTGGATCCCAATCCCCCCATCTGGCAGCCTCCCAATTAATTTAGAGTCTAAGAGCTGGTCCCTGGAGCTTGGGCAATCCAGAGGGCCCCTTGGCCAATGAGAGGCCTCCTTCCGTCTCCACCCCTCTCCACTTCCCAAGTTGAAGGCCTAAGTGTCTGCGAAAGCAAACACCCAAAGGGCAGGTTCAAAGGGCTGACAATGTGGCCTGTCTCTGCCTATTATCCAGGGTGCCTCACAGCCTCCCTAGAGTC
Organism: Neomonachus schauinslandi; assembly: GCF_002201575.2. Lineage (NCBI taxonomy): Eukaryota > Metazoa > Chordata > Mammalia > Carnivora > Phocidae > Neomonachus > Neomonachus schauinslandi. The sequence continues at coordinate 114,007,019 of NC_058412.1, read as the reverse complement.
CTAGGCTGGTGCCTGGCTCGGAGAAGGCCAGTCTGACAATTTTTTGTCCACTGTGGCCTTGAGCAGAGTGGGCATGAGTGGAGGACCCTCCAGGAAGCGCTGTGTATTCAGCCTGATTTTTTTTTTTTAACATATATAGGCAAATACTTGTTTGTGTTTTTTTTTCCCCTTTTAAACAAATAATGACATACCAGACACACTGTCCTGCAGGGTACTTTCTTTTTTCTTCACTTAACATTTATCTTGATGACTGAATATTCCATATCGATAGATAAACACCTTCCTTTTTAAGAAGTGGCGGCACTTCAGTAATCCACTGTTTGGACTGTACCATATTTATTTAACAAGTCTACTGAAGGGCATTTCGACTGTTTCCAATTTTTTGCTCTTACCGTCATTTTGCTCACATGTGCTTATGTCTTTGGGATAAATTCCTAAGAAGCAGAACTGTTTGACCAAAGGGCACATGAGTTTGTAATCTTGTTCCTGGGATGTTGCCCATGAAAGTTGGGTCAATGTACCATGTATGACGGGCCTGCTTCCCCACAGCCTCACCAACAGATAAACAACTGTTATCACACTTTTTAATTTTTATCAATCTGATAGTAAATGTAAAAAGAAATTTGATCACTCCCCCATAAACCATACGAGGAGCCTAGTTTCCACCCCCAGGTGCCACTAATAAAGAATCCCCCCTCTCTCTGATTTTTTTTTATATATATTTTTTCCTACTATGTAATGATGAAAGGGTCAATCCACCAAGATGACAAAGCAATTCTAAGTGCATATGCACAAAACAACAGAGCTGTAAAATATGTGAAACAAAACTGATAGAACTGAAAGTAGAAGACAAATCCATAATTACAGTTGGGAGATTTTAATATACCTCTTAACAATTGATAGAACAAGTGGACAGAAAATCAGCAAGGACACAGAAGACCTCAACAATATCACCAACTACAGTATCTACTTGACACGCACAGAAGAGTGCACCTACCCACAGAACACACATTTGCTTCTAGTGCCCAAAGAACACATACCATGATTGACCCCGTCCTCGATCACAAAAAAAAACCCCAAATCTTAACAAATTTAAAATAATTGAAATCCTATAGAATGTGTTCTCTGACCACAATGGAATCAAACTTAGAAATCAATAATAGAAAGATAATGGGAAGATTTCCAAACACTTAGAAACTAAATAACAGGCTTTGAAATAGTCCTTATGTCAAAGAGGAAGTCTCAAGGGAAATTATGAAAAATAATGAAAATAAAAGCATAACATTAAAACTTGTGCCAAAGCTGTGCTGAGAGGGAAATTCATAGCACTAAATGCATATATTAGAAAAGAAGAAAAGTCTCAAGTCAATCATCTAAGCTCCCACATCAAGAACATAAAAAAACAGAGCAAAATAAATCAAAGCAAGCAGAAGGAAGGAAATAGGGGCACCTGGGTGGCTCAGTCAATTAAGCCACTGCCTTACACTCAGGTCATGATCTCAGGGTCCTGGGATCGAGTCCCACATCAGGGTCCCTGCTCAGTGCGGAGCCTGCTTCTCCCTCTCCCTCTGCTGCTCCCCCTGCTTGTGCTCTCTCTCTCTCAAATGAATAAATAAAATCTTTTTTTAAAAAAGAGAAAGGAGGGGCGCCTGGGTGGCTCAGATGGTTAAGCGTCTGCCTTCGGCTCAGGTCATGATCCCAGGGTCCTGGGATCGAGCCCCGCATCGGGCTCCCTGCTCAAGTGGGGAGCCTGCTTCTCCCTCTCCCTCTGCCATTCTCTCCACTTGTGCTCTCTGGCTCTATCTCTCTGTCAAATAAATAAATAAAATCTTTAAAAAAAAAAAAAGAGAAAGGAAATAATAAAGAGCAGAAATGAGTTGAAAACAGAAAAATAGGGAAATTCAATGAAACCCACAGCCAGTTCTTTGAAAAGATTGATAAAATTGACAAAACTCTAGGAAGACAGACAAAAAAAAAGAGAGAAAAGACACAAATTACCAATATCAGGAATGAAATAGGGATATCACTATAGACCACACAGACATTAAGAGCATAATAAGGGAATACTACAAATAACTCTACACACATAAATTCAACTTCAACAAGATGGCTCACTCCTCAAAAAACACAAACAACAATGTGAAATAGGTAATTCGAAGAGTCCTGTACTATTAAGGAAATTAAATTCATAATTTAAAAACTCTCAAGGAAGGAATTTTCAGACCCAGATGGTTTCACTGGAGAATTCTATCAAAGTTTTAAATAAGAATTATCACCAATTCTACACAATCTCTTCCAGAAAATAGAAGAGAAGGGAATACTTCCCAATTCTTTTTCTTTTCTTTTTTTTTTAGAGAGAGAGAGAGCACGTGCGCGGACTCGCATGTGAGCGCATGAGTGGAGGGAGGGGCAGAGGGAGAGGGAGAGAGAGAATCCCAAGTAGGTTCCCTGCCTAGCATGGAGCCCGACATGGGGCTCAATCTCATGACCCTGAGATCATGACCTGAGCTTAAATCAAGAATGGGATGCTTAAGCGACTGGGCCACTCATGCGACCCCTCAATTAATTTTATGAAGCTGTATTATCTTGGTACCAAAACCAGAGAGTACGAAGAAAAAAAACTACAGCCCATTATCCTTCATGAATACAGATGCAAAATTCTTTTTTTTATTAAATCTTAACAAAGTATTAGCAAATATAATTCAGCAATAATTGTAAAGAATTATATACTATATAATTCTTTCAAGATCAATGGGGCTTATTCCAAGGGTGCAAATATTTTTTTACCCATGAACATAACCTACTATAATAACAATTTAAAGAAGAAAAATCTCATGATATCAATTAATATCAGAAAAAGCTCAAGACAGAATTCATCATCTGTTCATGATTTAAAAAAAAAAACAAATAGGAAAAGAGGGGAACTTTCTCAACTTGATAAAGAGCATCTACAAAAAAAATCTGTGGCTAACATACTTAATGGGGAAAGACTGAATTGAATGCTTTCTGCCTAAACTCAGGAACAAAGCAAGGATGTCCGTTCTTACCATTCTTATTCAACACAGTGCTGGAAGTTCTAGTCAGTACAACAATGCAAGAAAAGGAAATAAAAGGCATACAGATCAGAAAGAAATAATAAAACTGTCCCTATTTGCAGGCGACAGGATTGGCTACACAGAAAATTCCAAAGAATCTACAAAAAAACAAAACAAAACACAAAATGTCTATGACATGTGAGCTCAGCAAGGGTAATCTTTTATCCATAAGATACAAAAGAAACACAAAATCAATTGTACTTCTATATATTTGCAACAAACACATGGCCACCAAAATTTTAAATGCTGTATCATTCAGGAAGAGGAGGAGAGAAGCAGAAGAAAAAGAAGCAATACTTAGGTGTAAATCTAACACCACAGGTACAGGACTTGTATGCTTAAAGTTACAAGATGCTAGTAAAGGAAATCAAAGAAGATCCAAATAAATGGGGAAACATACCATGTTCATGGATTGTAAGAATCAACATAGTAAAGATGTCAGTTCTCCTCAAATCCATATACAGTTTAATGCGATTCCTATCAACATCCCTGCAAGAATTTTTTAGACATGGACAGGATTATTCTAAAATTTATGTGGAAAGACAAAGAAATTAGAATAACTAAAACAATTTTAAAAAGAATAAAGTCAGAGGAATCAGTTTACCTGATCTCAAAACTAATTGTATAGCTACAGAAATCAAGATTGTAGTACTGGCAGAGGGACAGACACATGGATCAATCGGGGGAATAGAAGAGGGAACTTAGGGGTGCCTGGGGGGCTCAGTTGGTTAAGTGTCTGCCTTCAGCTCAGGTCATGATCTCAGGGTTCTGGGATCAAGCCCCGCATCGGGCTCCCTGCTCCGCGGGGAGTCTGCTTCTCCCTCTCCCTCTGCTGCTCTCCCCATTCATGTGTGCGTGCGCTCTCTCTCTTTCTCTCTCAAATAAATAAAATCTAAAAAAAAAAAAAATCACTCATACTTTGCTGGTGGGCACATAGCACAATAGTACAGTCCCTCTGGAAAATAGTTTGGCAGTTTATTCTTATAAAATTAAACATGCAATTACCATACAACCCAGCAATTTCACTTTTTTAAAAAAGAGATTTTAATCATTCTCCACATCCAATACGGGGCTTGAACTTACAACCCCAAGATCAAGAGTTGCACGCTCCACTGACAGAGCCAGCCAGGTGCCCCCAGCAATTCTACTTCTCAGCATTTATCCCTGAAAAATTAAAACTTACATTCACATAAAAACCTGTACATGGATAGTCATAGCAACTTTATTGATAATAGTCAAAAACTGGAAACAATCCCGATGTCTTTCAATGGGTGACTGGTTAAACCAATTAGTGCATCCATACCAAGGAATAGTACTCAGCAATAAAAAGGAATGAACTTTGATAAATGCAGCAACCTGGATGAATCTCCAAAGAATTATGCTTAGTGGGAAAAGCCATCCAAATAGGTTACATAGTGTAGGATTCCATTTATATAGCATTCTTTTCTTTTTAAAGATTTTATTCATTTATTTGAGAGGGAGGGAGAGAGAGAGAGCGCGTGAGAGAGCGAGAGAGAGCACATGCGCACAGAGGGAGAATGAGTGGGAGAAGCAGACTCCCTGCTGAGTAGAGAGCCGGATATGGGACTCAATCCAAGGACCCGGAGATCATGACCTGAGCTGAAGGCAGATGCTTAACCAACTGAGCCACCCAAGCACCCTATATAGCATTCTTGAAATGACAAAATTATAGAGATGGACTAAAGATTAGTGGTCGGGGGAATAGAAGCAGGAGAGAAGTAGGTGTGGCTATAAAAGAACAACATGAGGGATTCTTTTTTTTTTTTTAAGATTTTATTTATTTGACAGAGAGAGACACAGCGAGAGAGGGAACACAAGCAGGGGGAGTGGGAGAGGGAGAAGCAGGCTTCCTGCCGAGCAGGGAGCCCGATGTGGGGCTCGATCCCAGGACCCCAGGATCATGACCTGAGCCAAAGGCAGACGCCCAACGGCTAAGCCACCCAGGCACCCCTTTTTTTTTTTCATTTTAAATGACACATTTATTTCAAGATCTAACAAGTATCCCTACTAAACTGAGATTTGATGTTACAAACTTCTGTTATTCTTTTTTTAAAATTTAAATTCAATTAATTAACATATAATGCATTATTTGTTTCAGCGGTCGGTGATTCATCAGTCTTATATAATACCCAGTGCTCATTACAACACATACCCTCCCCAATGTCTATCACTCAGTTACCCCATCCCCCAACTCCCTCCCCTCCGGCAACCCTCACTTTGTTTCCTAAGATTCTCTTATGGTTTGCAACATGAGGGATTCTTGTGGTGATGTAAATGTTTTGTATCTCGACTGTATCAATGTCAATATCCTGGTTGTGATATTGTGCAGTTTTACAAGATGTCATCATTGGGGGAAACAGGATAAAGGGACCATGGGAATCACTTTGTATTATTTCTTACACATGCATGCGAATCTTCAATTATCTCAAAATAAAAAGTTTATTAAAAAAGGATAATGCTTATGGTTGGAGGCTGTATGGCCAAGTTTTTCTCACCCAATAAATTAGAAAATACTTGAAATTTTATAATTATACCCAATTTTGGAGAGTATCAAGAATAAGAACCAAATTTCTGGAGGGTAATTTGGCAAGTTGGATCAAGACTTTGACAAATATTGGGGCTCCTGGGTGGCTCAGTCAGTTAAGTGACCGAGTCTTTGTTTGGGCTCAGGTCATGATCTCTGGGTTGTGAGATGGAGCCCTGTGTCTGGGCTCTGCGCTCAGTGGGGAGTCGGCTTGAGATTCTCTCCCTCTCCCTCTGCCCCTCCCTCCCACACTCTCCCACCCAAAATAAATATTTTTTAAAAAAAGGACTTTGACAAATACTGATATTCCTTAAGCAAGCAGTTCTATTTGTTTATCTGAAGCCGCAATGTATCAAAGGTGGGACATGTTATTTCAGGGAAACTGAAATGAGATGTTTGGCTACATAAATTGTGATACATCCATAGGATGGAATTTCTGTAATAAGAAAAACTGCATAATATAGGAGTTAGGAACAAATTTTGGAGTCTGACCACCTGTGTTGAAATTCTAGTTTACTTATTAACTGTGTTAACTATGGAAATTACTTAACCTTTCTGTGCCAGTCTCCTCATTTGCAATGTGAGGAAAACCTACTTAATATTATGAGGATTAAATGAGCTACTATTTATGAAGCACTTTGAATACAACCAGGCACAAATTGAGAGCATTATGAAGCTAGCTCACGTGATAATTTTAGGTATAAAAAAAGGAGGTATAGGGGCGCCTGGGTGGCTCAGTTGGTTAAGCAACTGCCTTCGGCTCAGGTCATGATCTGGGGTCCTGGGATCAAGTCCCTTGGTTGGGCTCCCTGCTCAGTGGGGAGCCTGCTTCTCCCTCTCCCTCTGCTTGTGCTCTCTCTCTCTCGCTATCTTTCTGTCAAATGAATAAATAAAATCTTCAAAAAAAGAGGTATAAGACAGTCTATACAATATGATCTCAGATATAGAAAGCATATAGATATAATGAGAAGACACCAGGAGGAAATTTATCAAAAAGGTAATAGTCATAGTCTCTGAATAGTCATCTCTCTGAATTAGTTTTTCTTTTTTATACTTTTCTATATTTTTTTACATTTCACATAATCTGTTTAACAGAAAAATTTATTAATTTTCCAAAGTAAGAAAATGGACTTAAAAGTGCTTTGTAACCTGTAAATTGCTGTATCCATGTGAAGGTAAAGTACTTTTTGATTAGCACTAACCCTCTAAAGTGATATTATTATTCTTATTCCCATTTTAGAGTAGAGGAAAATGAGGCTCAGAAAGAGGATGTGCCTCCCCAAGGTTCACAGCAGGAGCACAGACAAGGAAGTTTGAGACTTGACAGGCAATGGGCCAGGTGGAAGTTCTCTCCACCAGAGAAGGATGACAGTGAAAGGGGGATGGAAATCACTTCTGAAGAAACAAACTGGAAAATAAAGTATCTGTGCTATATATAAGCACAGAATCAGATAGATTGTGGGCAACTTCTAGTGGAATGTTCTCGCTAGGTTCATTCTGGAGCAGGAACATTTTGTTCCAATGGTGCAGAAAGGTACATTTCAACAATGTATCATTTTCACCTACTAAATTAGCAAAAAAATAAAAAAATAAAAAATAACCCAAACAAAAACAAGGATAATATAGATGCTGGTAAACATGCAGTAACATAAACTCAGACACCACAGATAATTTTTAGAAGCTATGGCAATAAAATCAGGAGGAGCCTTAAAAATGCTTATGTTCAGGGGCACCTGGGTGGCTCAGTTGGTTAAGCATTTGCCTTCTGCTCTGGTCATGATCCTGGGGTCCTGCTCAGCCTGGAGCCTGCTTCTCTCTTTCTGCTTATGTCCTTTGATCAAGTTACTCCAAATTCTAGGATTTTTCCCCTCAAGGAAATGATCCAAAATATATAGAGAACTCTGTGTGAATGAAAACTCATCACAGTTCTAATAGTGAAAAAATGGAAAAACCTGTGTGATACATCCACTCCATGTAAACTTTTTTTTTTTTTTAAAGATTTTATTTATTTATTTGAGAGAGAATGAGATAGAGAGAGAACATGGGAGGGGCGAGGGTCAGAGGGAGAAGCAGACTCCCCGCCGAGCAGGGAGCCCGATGCGGGACTCAATCCCGGGACTCCAGGATCATGACCCGAGCCGAAGGCAGTCGCTCAACCAACTGAGCCACCCAGGCGCCCCCATGTAAACTTTAAAAAAAAAATTATCCTCATACATACTCTCTCATCTTGCTGGGGTATAGGTTACATGGATGTATGTATTTGTCAAAATTCATCTGTATAATACTTAAGTTCTGTGTATATCACTGTTTACCAATTGTATACTCTCTTTTTTTAGATTTTATTTATTTGTCAGAGAGAGAAAGAGAGGGAGAACACAAGCAAGGGGAGTGGCAGGCAGAGGGAGAAGCAGGCTCCCCGCTGAGCAAGTAGCCCGATGCGGGGCTCAATCTCAGGACCCTGGGATCATGACCTGAGCTGAAGGCAGACGCTTAACGACTGAGCCACCCAGGCACCCCATAAATTGTATACTCTTGAAGAACATGGTGGCCGGGGTGGGGGTGGGGGCTTCCCCTACCAGATATCAAGATTTACTAGAAAGCTTTAGGGGCTCCTGTCTGGCTTAGTTGGTAGAGCATGCCACTCTTGATCTCAGGGTCATGAGTTCAAGCCCCACATTGGGCATGGAGCTTACCTAAGAAAAAATTAAAAAATAAAAGATTTACTATTTACTGTAAAGCTTTAGTCATTTCAATAGGGTAGAGTTGGCATAGATCAATGCGTCAAAATACAGAGTGCAAAAACAACCATGTATTTATGGACATTTAATCTGTGATGGAGATGGCACTGTAGGCCCCTGGGGAAAGGACACACTCAGTGGAACTGGGACAAATGCTTATTCATATGGGGAAAAAAATGAAACAGAATTCCTACCTCATACCAACCACATACATATTTGAATCATAAAACTTTGGGAAGACAATACAGGAGAAATTCATAAATCATAAACCCGGAGAAGATATCTGCAACACGTTCGATTGGTATGTACCCAGAATATGCAAAGAATTCCTATTAATTGAAAAGGAAAAACAAACCATCTATTTTTAAATGGGCAAGACACGAATGGAACTTTTACAGAGAAAGGATTGCAGATAGGATTCATATAAATGAATAGCATATGAATAAGTGCTCAACCTCATTAGTAGTCACAGACATCCAAATTAAAACCACAATAAGAGATCATTTCATACCTGCCAGGTTGGCAAAAAATAAAAATTGATAACAGGATGTGCTGGTAATGGGACAGAACAATAATTTTTATCCAGAGTTGGTGGGGGTATAGACTGATGCAACCACTTTGGGAAACAGTTTCGTATTACCTAAGTTGGACATGAGCATACCTGAAGAATGTTAGAGCAGCATTATTTGTAGTAGAAAAAACTGTAACAACTCAGGGCCCATCAACAATTTAATGAATTGTAAATTGTGGTATATTCATTCATACAGTGGATTATACAGAAAATAAATGACCATAGCTACACCATCTACACAAATGACTCAAAAACATGTTGAGAGAAAAGCAAGTTGCAGAAGAATATATACAGTATGATTTCATTTATACAAAGGCAAAAAGCAGTCAAAACTAAATTGCTGTTTAGGGACAGTCACATAGGTAGTAAGGCCCATTAAGAAAAGCAAAGGGGGTGCCTGGGTGGCTCAGTTGTTAAGCGTCTGCCTTCGGCTCAGGTCATGATCCCAGGGTCCTGGGATAGAGTCCCATATCGGGCTCCCTGCTCCGCGGGAAGCCTGCTTCTCCCTCTCCTACTCCCCCTGCTTGTGTTCCTGCTCTCACTATGTCTCTCTCTGTCAAACAAATAAATAAAAATCTTAAAAAAAAAAAAAAGAAAGAAAAGCAAAGGGAAAAAAAAGAGAGAAAAGCAAAGGAATGATTAAGACAAAATTCACTGTAGCAATAACTCGCAGGGTGGGGAGAAGGGGCACGTGATTGAGAAGGGAAACAGGTGGCTTCTGGCATAAGGCACTGTTTTAATCCACGGACACATGGATCAACTTGACACAAACGGTCACAACAGCCATAAGTGTGGGTGAAATGGCAGAGGAAGGAGCAGAGCAAGAGGAAAAAGGAACATCTAAAGGCACTAGAGAAAGAGGAAGCTGCTAAGGTCAGAGAAGGAACTGAGTGAACAGGAATAAATACTGGGAGGAGAGACAGGAAAGTGAAAGCCAAAGGTCTATTGTGTGCTGCAGGAGGGTGGGAATGCAGGCTGAGGCACATCTGTTGGATTCAGCCAGGTTTCCTGATGACCTTGGCTGCAAAAATTTCAGCCAAGACCTGGGGGTAGAGGCCACACAGCTGAGAACTGAGTGGGAGGTGAGAAGTGCAGATCCGGAAAGGGACAACTCTGAAAAAGTTTGAGAAGGGGAGGAAGAAAATAGACAGCAGCTGGGGGGTTGGGTGGGGGGGTAGGGTTCCTTGAGAGATGTTAAAGGGTCTTCAGGTGGCCAGTTAAAAATACAAAGAGATACATTTTCACATCCATCAGGGCAACAAAAATTTGGTAGACTGACAAGTGGTCACAGAGATATGGAAAAACAGACCCTCTCAGATAATACTGGGGGGGGGGTGGTGGTAAATGGTTAAAACTACCTTGGAAAGCAATTTGGCAATATCTAGGAAAGTTACAAATATGTCAGCCCAGAAACTCCACCCCCGGGTACATTTCTGCGCCAGAGACACCCACACGTGTGCACTATGAGACAAGTACAGAAATGTCCATTGCTCCATGTATGCAATAGCGATAGACTGTATATAACCTGCACATCAGCAAATAGAACAGATAATCATGGAACATATACATGAAATGCTGTCCAGCAGCAAAAGTAAAATAAGTACATTTTTAGCTATATGCGTGACTCGTACAAATGTAATACTGACAGAAAAAAGCAAGTTGCAGAAGGCTAAGTACAGTATGGTACCATTTATATAAAGGTCTTAAATACAGAAAGAATTCTATGAAACGTTTAACGATACACACATATGTAGTAAAAGTAGTAAAATGCATGCAAATTTACCTAAACTCATAACAGCAGTTACCTGGAGGGGAGGGTGGAATTATCTGGGATGTGCTGGGTACCTGACATATTGCAACTTTACGTATAATCCGTTTGGTAGGTATCATTCGGTCCATTTTACTAATGAGGAAATTGCGGCTCAGGGAGGTGAGCTGGTTAGAATAGCAGTTTCACTAGGTTTTGACTATGGATTTCCCGGCTGAACGAATGAAAGAAAGGGAGCCTCAGGTTTGCTCTCAGGCCTCTCCCGGAGCTCTCTTCCAGACCCACCGCGGACAAAATCGGGTTTTTTTCTCAGCAGGATTCGAAGTCTGTTCCAGCCCCTGCGCCCTCCCACCTTGCGTTGGGCCCCGCCCCGGACCACTCAGCGCTAGCGGGACTCATGAATATGCAAGATAGAGGAGGCTATTTAAAGGCGCCAGCGCCTACCGCACATCCCTGCCCAGCGCCGCCCTTCCTGTGCCAGTCCCTAGCCCCAGGGCCAGCTCCCTTCGTCCATCATTTTGTGCGGAAACTCTGCCAGCATGTCGGACAAACTGCCCTACAAAGTCGGTGAGTTCCAGGAGTGCAACTAGCTGGGTCGGCTCCACGCCCGCCGGGGGTCTGTCGGGGAGGCGGCCGCGGGGCCCTCGCGGGGCGCTTAAGGTCCCCTGAATCTTTGGCTCGGCTGATCTTGGCCGCGCGAGGCCGCCTGGGGGTTGGAGTTCTCGTGTTGCAGCGAGCCGGTCGTCGGAGGCGGCCGTGGACTACAAGTCCCGGCGTGCCGCGCGAGGCCCGGTGCAGGGGCGCGGGCTGCGGAGCCGCCAAGTGGCGGCGTGTCGCGCTGGAGGAGGCCTGGGCCAGCCGGAGAGCGCGCACCTGGCCGCGGCCTGGGACTGTTGGCACCTGCAGGGACCTACTCCAGGAGGCCAAGATCCTGCCGTCTGGGCCTGGACCGGCCCCTTGGCCAGCTGGGTGGACCCGAACAAGTGCCTACGCCGGTCTGGGCTTCCTGTAGGGAAGGCGAGGGCACTGGAGTCCGTAAGGCGGGTGCGGAGGAGAGGCCTGGAGAGCGAGCCAGAGGCCTGCACTAGTCCACCCACAAGGGACTTTGGGCTCGTTACTCAACCTCTGGGGTCACTCTCCTGGTCAGCAGGGACAGTCGTGCAGAGAATCTCGAAGAAAATTGGGAGTGCTTAGAAAAATCCTTGCTGTCCTATGGATTGAGGTTGATAAACTGACAGTTAATGTTTCATGGGCGTTTACTATGGGATGGGCACCACCTTTGACCTTTATTCTACATCAATTCATTTTATTCTCACGGTTTTTTAGGGAAGGGACTATTATTTTCTCATTTGATGATGATTATGCAGAGAAACAGGAATAAAGGTAGCTTGCTCAAGATCGTACAGCTGGGAGGTGTTGGAGCAGGGTATGAACGTAGGCCTTGAAGGCCTCTAAGCACACCTTTTCACCACTGTATGTAAGTGAACACACTTGGAGCAAACCTAATGAACTCTCAGCACGAACCTGTTCAGGCTGCTAGCAGTTTTTAAAGTAAATTCAAGAGACCATTAAACCGGGCGCCTGGGTGGCTCAGTTGGTTAAGCGACTGCCTTCGGCTCAGGTCATGATCCTGGAGTCCCTGGATCGAGTCCCGCATCGGGCTCCCTGCTCGGCGGGGAGCCTGCTTCTCCCTCTGACCCTCCCCCCTCTCATGTGCTCTCTGTCTCTCTCATTCTCTCTCTCTCAAATAAATAAATAAAATCTTTAAAAAAAAAAAAGACCATTAAACCTAGAGAAAGGCATCCGCATTTTTGGAGCCCTTGCAGTGTATTTGGTGATTTGCATGTGTTTACAAAATAGTCTTTGGAAGTGGACTTTATCCCATTATACAGAGGAAGAAACTGAGGCACTAGTAGGAAGGACTTGTAAAGATTCTGTGGAAATAGGGCACCTGGGTGGCTAAGTGGGTTAGGTGGCTGCCTTGGGCTCAGGTTATAATCTCAGGGTCCTGGGATGGAGCCCCGAGTTGGGGTCCTGCTCATTGGGAGTCTGCTTCTCCCTTGCCCTCTGCCCCTCTCCTGGCTTGTGCTTTCTCAAATAAATAAAATTAAAAAAAAAAAAAAGATTTTGTGTAAATAGTAGCTTATCAAGTAGCCAGTTGCCCCCATGAAACTGAAGCCCAGAAAGGTTAAGTCAAGGTCTCATCAGTGCCTGAGCTAGAATGGGGGCTTGTCATACTGTGGCAAGATCAGCTGGTCAGGGTTGAGGGCCCATTTGGAATGTTGCTGAGGGGCTGGAAGAGGGGGAGGCAGTGAAAGGGGAAAAGAGGAATCAAGAAATCTTAAGATTTTGTCTGGAGTGGCTGGTCAAATGGTTTCATTTCCTAAAATGGGAAGATTGGGGAAGTAAAAGTTTCACAGGGAGGAGGAGTCCCAAGGGCTCAAATGTGACACATAGTAGATCCAGCTGGGTGGGTATCCAAGTAGAGATGCTGAGTAGATAAATTGGATTATAGGAGTTCTAAATCCTGGGGAGAAGTTTGGGCTGGAAATAACATAGGAGTTGTTGCCGTAGGGAAGGTATTTAAAACTGTAATGTGATGAGCTCATCTGGTAAGAGAGAAGAGGGAGATGATGGAGCCCCGAAGTCTTCCAAGCATTAGAGTCAGTTATAGGAAGAGGAGGCAGGAAGGTAGGAAGAAAACCACAGGATGATAGGCATAATCCTCAGGAGGACATAATTAGTGGGAGCATTGCTTCAGGGAGAAACATGAACATAGATAATTGGCCATTAGATGTAGGATCAGGCCAGTCTTGGGAGACCTTGAGAACAGATTCAGCGGAGTAGTGAAGTTCTGCAAGGTGAGAGGACAGGGGATCAAGCCCCATCCAGCAGAGACTGTTCTCTTAAAATAAGAGTGCTTGATCTATTGTTACGGAGGAGGAGGACTAGTGGATTGCACAAAGGAAATATGGCATAGTTCTGAATTCTTCTCAATGAATTCTGAAGTGAGGTCATTAGTTGATGAGGAGAGGTGTTAAGGGTTTGGACAGAGTAGGAAAAGATTAAATTTTTCTTTTTTTTTTTTAAGAGAGAATATGTGCGCACGCAAGATAGTACAAGGTAGGGGGCAGAGGGAGAGAGAGAGTCTTAAGGAGGCTCCACGCTGAGCATGGAGCCCAACGCAGGGCTCAATCTCACAACGCTGAGATCATAACCTGAGCCGACCTGAGCCGAAATCAAGAGTTGGAAGCCTAACGGACTGAGCCACCCAGACGCCCCCACATAATGCATTTTTTAAAACAACTTTATAGGGGCGCCTGGGTGGCTCAGTTGGTTAAGCGACTGCCTTCAGCTCAGGTCATGATCCCAGGGTCCTGGGATCGAGTCCCGCATCGGGCTCCCTGCTCTGCGGGGAGCCTGCTTCTCCCTCTCCCACTCCCCCTGCTTGTGTTCCCTCTCTCGCTGTGTCTCTCTCTGTCAAATAAATAAATAAAATCTTTAAAAAACAAACAAACAAACAAAAAAACCCAACTTTATAGAGGTATAATTGACATACCATAAAATTCACCTGTTTAAAGGTACAATTCAATGATTTGTAGCAAATTTATTGAGTTGTGCAACCATCATCATATGGTTGTGATTTTCCTCCTGCTGGGCTCACTGGCTTGGGTGCAGGGGAGGGTTGGGTTTAACTAGGGTGGGAGTTTTGCCAAGGAGTTTTTAGAGGGAACAGGGGAATCTTAAAACTGTGGAAGAAGTTGAGAATAGAAGGTGGTGTGGTGAGGGACTGTGGAAATTGGTAGGATTAATGCCTTAGAGGTTCTGACCTGATCAGCTTTGCCCTTATTGGAGTTGGGGCTCCAGAGGGAGAGGATTGGAAAGATGGGACATGGCCAGAGTTGGTTTTGAAATCAAGATTTCCAAAGAGGGGGTGGCGCCTGGGTGGGTCAGTCGTTAAGCGGCTGCCTTTGGCTCAGGTCATGATCCCGGGGTCCTGGGATTGAGCCCCGCATCGGGCTCTTTGCTCCGCAGGAAGCCTACTTCTCCCTCTCCCACTCCCCTTGCTTGTGTTCCCTCTCTCGCTGTGTCCCTCTCTGTCAAATAAATAAATAAAATCTTAAAAAAAAAAAAAAGATTTCCAAAGAGGGGTCGGAATTGGTGATGGCCTGCCAAGGTGGATGGGTGGGGGTGGGGTGGGAGGGTGAAAGGGGAGGGGGTGTATATTGAGGCACTGTGGGAGTTGTCCCTCCCATGAGGGAGGAATATTTTCTTCTCTGAAATTGTTTAGAGGTACAGTAGGAAGCGGACTTAGTTTTATTTATTTATTTATTTTTTAAAAGATTTTTATTTATCCATTCAACAGAGATAGAGAGCACAAGCAGGCAGAGCGGCAGACAGAGGGGGAGGGAGAAGCAGGCTCTCCACTGAGCAGGGAGCCCGACGCGGGGCTCGATCCCAGGACCCTGGGATCATGACCTGAACCAAAGGCAGCCACCTAACTGACTGAGCCACCCAGGCGTCCCATGGACTTAGTTTTATTATTTGTTACTATTAAATTCTCTACGGTCCTTTCCCTCCCACCCACCACCTCTTGGGGTGATTGGCAGGATCTAAATTTCCCTAAAGATAAAAATCACCAGGAGTCCCCTCATCCTAGAACTATTGAATCTTTTTTTCCAGGGGAGATTTACAAGTATGCCTGATGACTCTTACCAGGGAAGTTTGTAACCACTGACCTAGGGAATGGGCTAGTGTGGCCTGGGAGAGAGAAAGGGTGAGATTATTAGAGAGAAGAGTATTGAGATGGTGAGAGAGCTCATTATAGTATTCTTCTTTCCTGTCTGAGAATTTGGACAAATTTGAGACATTTGGGCTGGCAGATAGAAGCCAAAATATAACTCTCATTACTGATAACATCAAAGCCAGAGGCTTTGTAGATGAGCGTTGCAGTCCGATGATCCTGCTAACAAACTGCCAAATTCAGCAGTTACCTTCCAGGTACAGGCAAGGGGAGCTTAGGTGGGTCTCCAGAATGATGACTTGGAAGATGGAGCGCCGGGAGCCAAAATCTTTAGGGAATGAGGGGGTTGGTAGGTGACATCAGAAAGGGTAGTGGGGGGCACCTGGGTGGCTCACTTGGGTGACTGCCTTCAGTTCAGGGCTCCCTGCTCAGCGGGGTGTCTGCTTCTCCCTCTGACCCTCCCCCCTCTCATGCTCTCTCTTGCTCTCTCATTCTCTCTCAAATAAATAAATAAAATCTTAAAAAAAAAAAAGGGTAGTGGGAGGTATGTTATAGGCTGATAGCTATTTTTCAAGGGGCACTTACTTGTGTTGTAATTTTCACATACCTGTGTGATTCTTTGTTTACATGTGTTCTCCCACAAGGCTGTAAGCTGGGGTTAGGCAGGGACCGTGTCTGTCTTTGACTGCCCTGGCTCCATAAGTCCTTGTTGAATGAGTGAGAGTGCTGTGACCAGATTGCTCACTTTAGTGTTTTGTGTCCGCAAGTGGATGAGTGAGAATGGTGGTGTGTTGTGGTTGGGAGGAGGCGGCTCATGGAACTCCCATCCATCTTGGCCCTGCAGCCGACATCAGCCTGGCCTCCTGGGGACGCAAGGCCCTGGACATCGCGGAGAATGAGATGCCGGGCCTGATGCGCATGAGGGAGATGTACTCGGCCTCTAAGCCCCTGAAGGGTGCCCGCATCGCTGGCTGCCTACACATGACTGTGGAGACAGCTGTCCTCATTGAGACCCTTGTGGCCCTGGGTGCAGAGGTGAGGCCCTCAGCATTTCCTGTGGGGGGTGGAGAAGTCCAATGCGGTGCCCCTGGGGTCCAGCAGGGGCTCCAAGCTTGTCACAGTGCCACCACCCTTTGTGGTGACTATTCTTATGCATATTTTCGCCCTTACTGGAAGATAGTTTGAGTTCCTTCAGCTCACATCCTCCTGACTGAGGAGCTCTGGGTAGCAAAAACTCAACGGTGATGTCCCCCTGAGTCATCTAAGGACTGCCTCTCATTGGCCCTCCCAGGGTCACATGCCCGCCATGGAGCAATCATGGTGCCAGAAGGAGGGTGTGCTCTCCTTGTTTCAGCCTGGGTTATAAGTACCAATGGCTGGCAGCTCTTCTAAGCTCTCTGGGAGTTTTGGAGTAAGATGGTTTCCCAAGACGGGGCAGGAAGAGCAGCCAAAACCAACTAACAGAGTATACCAACATTCAGTCCTTGTACCTCTTATTTCTTTTCAACATTCACACTCAGTGGTCTGATTTTATGGCTTTAAATACTGTCTGTATGACTCCCAAATATACGTGTATATATGTAGCCTGGACTTCTCCCTGCAACTCCAGACTTATGTATCCAGCAGCTGATGTGTCAGTCATCTCCACTTAGAGATCTAATAGACATCTCAACCTCAACATGTCCAAACTCATGATTTCCTGTTCCCCTCCTCTTCCTGCAGTCTTCCTTATGTAAGTACATGGAAACACCAGCCTTCCAGGTTCTCTCAGTTCATCCCCGACTCCTTTTTCTCTCTCCCCAACAACTAATCCCACAGCAAATTCTGTCATCTCAACCTTCAGAATAGATCCATCATCACCTCCACTGCTGTCATTGCATTTCTGGTCTGAACTCTTAAAGCAGCTTCTTCACTTGTCTCCTTGCTTCCTTGTGGAGCCCTTTGCCCTCCACACAGCACCAGGTGATGTTTTAAAACCTAAATTGGGTTTCGTTAATGCTCTGGCTCCAGTCCACTCACCAGTTGTCCCCAGCCTATGGTTGAAGAACCTGCCGGGCCTCTTCCCCCTCGATGCAGGGCTTTGCTGGATCTCTACCCAGTGGATAAGCTGTCTGTGACCAGCCGTGTCTTGTTGGCCGTTCTAGGTGCAGTGGTCCAGCTGCAACATCTTCTCTACCCAGGACCATGCAGCTGCTGCCATTGCCAAGGCTGGCATTCCAGGTGGGTCCTGTTTGCTGCCGAGGGGTGTGGGAGTGCATGCTGGGGCTCTGCTTCTCCCTGTTTGCTTCACTGACCCCCACTGCGACAGGTTTTCCCATGGCGGGTGAGAGGAGTCATGGTTGAAGAATTCTAGTCTAGTAATTTAAGGAAAGAGTTGTTTTGTCCCACTGTCATCTAAAATCCTATGAAATGCACTTATTGGCTCATCTCAAATCATGTATCCAGGGAGGGTGTGGGCTCTTATGATTGGGAACCACATGATGTTGAGGAGAGGAAGTTCCTTAAAGGAAGATGTAGGCCTATTTCCAAAAGAATCAGGGAGGGATACCGGGCAGAAAAAGAGCCTCAGAGGTCCGCTGCCTAGGGTCTGATGGTCTAGGGGGCTGAGGAAAGACTTTATCACAAGCTGCTAGAGAAACAGGCACACGTCTGCTGGGATTTGGGGAGGGAAGTGGTTAGCTCTGATGGTGATTAATTAGGACATTCACAATTCCCTCTAACCAGCCATAGGTTTGGGTGGGGGAGGAGCCTTCCAGAGCCTGGACTGGCAGGTCCCCCACTCCTTAGCCTTATTTGGCTCCATGACCCTTTTCTGGGAAAGGCCTTGTTTTCAAGACCACTGTCTGCTGTAGTTTGGGGGAGGGGGCAGCTGGGCCTGTTCGGCCAGTTTCGTTTGCTCACAGGAGATTCATGGGAGCCCAACATCAATGACCCAGTCTGGGCTGGCAGTTAGGAGTCCTGGATTCTGGAATGCCCATGCTGAGTGACCTGGGCACCTTTTAGCCCCTCTCTGGGCATCTGTGAATGATAATGATGGTCATGCCTGCCTCAGAGTGTTACTGTGAGGAAGGATGAGATGGAGCATGAGGTCATCGGACTAATGTCTGGCACAGAGAAAGTGCTCCATGCATAGTAGCTGCTATTAATAATTCTTTGGCCAGGGCGCCTGGGTGGCTCAGTTGGTTGGGCGACTGCCTTCGGCTCCGGTCATGATCCTGGAGTCCCGGGATCGAGTCCCGCACCGGGCTCCCTGCTTGGCGGGGAGTCTGCTTCTCTCTCTCCCACTCCCCGTTTGTGTTCCCTCTCTCGCTGTGTCTTTCTCTGTCAAATAAATAAATAAAACCTTTAAAAAATAATAATAATAATTCTTTGGCCAGACTTAGCCCAGGACAACCCACCACAGAGACTGCTGGGCCCTCACGTCCTTCCAGTGCAGAATGCATCTTGGATCTTGGCTCGTGGGTCCACCTAAGTGTGGCTCACTGATCCTGTAGCACCTTCATTCCAGCGGTAGACATTGTGGGTGGGAGCCCCGGTCACTAGGCTGATGTCCCAGTCCTTGGGGCCCAGACAGAAGGGGGTGGGGAAGGAAATAATTATTTCCAGATACCTATATCTGGGGGGGCTGTACTTGGCTTCCATCTCACTTAAGCAGTACTATTGGAGATGAAGAAACTGAGGCTCGCAGAGGTAAAGTGATTTGCTCAAAGTCACACAGCTGGTGAATGTAGAACCAGGATTTGCACTCAGATCTATCTGGTTCCAAGTTCTGTTCTTTTCACCGCCTGAGTCCTCAGAGGGGCTGGAGGTGGCTGGGGATGGGAATTTGGTAGGAGATCGAATTGGCTGTGCTCAGGTGGTTCCCCGGAGCAGGCATCAGTGGGGAGGGCCAGGCCCTGATGTACTGTGCCGCTCGACCGCCAGTGTACGCCTGGAAGGGTGAAACGGACGAGGAGTACCTGTGGTGCATCGAGCAGACGCTGTACTTCAAGGACGGGCCCCTCAACATGATTCTGGATGACGGAGGCGACCTCACCAACCTCATTCACACCAAGTACCCACAGCTCCTGTCAGGTAAGTGGGGTAGGGTAGGTGGGTGGGCAAGGGTGTTGATAGTCTAGATGGGGCCTGCTTGCCCATGTGAAAGCAGCAGGCCTGGCAGAACTCCACTGCCTAGAGCAGCCCATTCTGTGGAAAATGGGAAGATGGCAGGCTCCTGCAGACATGTTGGGGCCTGTCCTCCTGATTTCTGATGGTGTGGGGCTGAGGCAGTGGGGGGAGGCCTGGCTCAGGTCTGGTTTGAGGGCAAGCATAAGGCCAGGGCTGGGAACAGCTGGGAAGGAGTCAGGGCTTTGTTAAATCAGGGTGGGAAGGAATGTAGAGGGGGGGTAGTGAGTACAAAGGCCCTGAGGCAGGAAAGAATGGACTATTCAGGAAACTGAATGGAAGCCAGCTTGGCAGCTTCCTTCACTGGGGAGAATTGCAGGGTGTGGCTGGAGCTTTAATTAAGGGCAGATGTGTAAGGACTTAACAGGCCAAGAGAGAAGAGTTTGGCTTGATTCTGAGAGCAAAGAGAAGTAATTGGGTGGTATTGAAAAGATTTATCTGGGGCGCCTGGGTGGCTCAGTCGGTTAAGCGACTGCCTTTGGCTCGGGTCATGATCCTGGAGTCCCGGGATCGAGTCCCGCATCGGCTCCCTGCTCAGCGGGGAGTCTGCTTCTCCCTCTGACCCTCCTCCCTCTCGTGCTCTCTGTCTCTCATTCTCTCTCTTGCAAATAAATAAATAAAATCTTAAAAAAAAAAAGAAAAGATTTATCTGAAAATATATACATTAAAAATGGCTGCTGGCTTCTGTGTAGAAGATGGGTCGTGGCTGGGAGACCAGGCAAGAGATAATGGTGGCAGGGACTAGGGCGGGGGCAGTAGGAATGGAGAGCTT
Organism: Neomonachus schauinslandi; assembly: GCF_002201575.2. Classification (NCBI taxonomy): domain Eukaryota; kingdom Metazoa; phylum Chordata; class Mammalia; order Carnivora; family Phocidae; genus Neomonachus; species Neomonachus schauinslandi. Next base: position 113,986,619 of record NC_058412.1, on the reverse strand, counting down.
AGGGATTGCTGGGAGACAGAATCCTTAGGCCTGGTGATGGTGGTGACTCGTCTTGCATGCTGGCCTGGAGGATTGGGTGACTGGTATCTGTCAGAGATGGGAACCCAGAAAGAAAAGCAGCTTTTGGGGGCAGAGATGAGGAATTTGGGTGAGTTGAGGTGTGGGCTCTTTGAGGCTCTCGGGGTCTCATCCCAGAGGCACCGCCGTTATCCCTTCCTGGCCTTAGCCTCATCCCCTCCTCTCTTGTCCAGGCGTCCGAGGCATTTCTGAAGAGACCACAACGGGGGTCCACAACCTATACAAGATGATGGCCAACGGGAAGCTGAAGGTGCCTGCCATCAACGTCAATGACTCTGTCACCAAGGTGAGTCTGTGGGGCAGTGTCATGTTCAGCTGTTCATTCCCAGTGCAGCTCAGGAGTAGGCCTCTGAAGAAAGGCCCCTGGGAAGGCTGTAGGCTAGGGACTTGAAGCCCTCATTTGAGGGGGGGGTAAAGGGGTAATAAGTGACTGAGGGTAATAAGTGCATTAAAGAGGGAGGAACAATACCATGAGTTTTAGAGCTGGGCAGCAAGAGCTTTAAAGTGAAGCAGATTCTAGGCAATCTGTCTTAGCAGTTGATCCTTAGGAAGCCTTCTAGACTGGCATAGAAAGGCGAGGGAGAACGTCTTGGGCTGATCCGAACAAGGGGCATATGAGCACATTAGCTGGTGGGGAGAAGTCACGAGAAGTGATCGGCCCAAGACCCACTAGGCCAAGATGCTGAGAGTAGGTCCGAGGCCCCAGGGCCTTGCCTGCCCCCGCCACCCCTCTGCCCCCTCTTCTTTCAGAGCAAGTTTGACAACCTGTATGGCTGCCGGGAGTCTCTTATAGACGGCATCAAGCGGGCTACAGATGTGATGATCGCAGGCAAGGTGGCAGTGGTGGCAGGCTATGGCGATGTGGGCAAAGGTTGTGCCCAGGCCCTGAGGGGTTTTGGGGCCCGCGTCATCATCACGGAGATCGACCCCATCAATGCACTGCAAGCTGCCATGGAGGGTACGATAGGGCAAGGGTTGGATGTCAGCCACTGGGGCCAGAGGGGCAGGGCCACCCTGGATGACCCATGGACACCGTCTCTGCACAGGCTATGAGGTGACAACTATGGATGAGGCCTGTCAGGAGGGCAACATATTTGTCACCACCACAGGCTGTACTGACATCATCCTTGGCCGGTAGGTGCCCTGTTGGGGGTCACAGGGAGCGAGGAAGAAGGCAGGCTTGGGGCTGCTCTTTGTCCCTGACAGTCTTCCATGGGTCGGCACTCCCCAACAGGCACTTTGAGCAGATGAAAGATGACTCCATTGTCTGTAACATTGGACACTTTGACGTGGAGATTGATGTCAAGTGGCTGAACGAAAATGCTGTGGAGAAGGTGAACATCAAGCCCCAGGTGAGAAGCCCCAGCAGGGTGGGCAGATGGAAGACAGGGGGGGATGTGTTTGTGGGCTGGTCACCAAGGAGGGTAGATGAGGAGGCTCTGGCAGCCTGGGCAGTGGAATGGGGGAGGACGAGGGCCTGGTTTTAGGGCCACTTAAATCAGAATCTTAGAGTGACACCAAGGCATCCCCATTTTTTTTTTTTAAAGCTCCCAAGATGATTCTGCTGTGCAGCTAAGGTTGAGCACCACTCCAACTTTGACTAAGCATGATGATTGAGAACATGGGATTTGTCTTCAAAATGTCCAGGCTCAAAGTGCAGCAACTTAACCCTTTAAACTTCAGTTTCTCTATCTGTGAAATGAGGATAATAATAGTACTTAAATCATAGGGTTGTTAGTAGGATCAAATGTGATAATTATACACACACATACACACACACACACATATATATACATATAAAATTAGTTTGTGTGTGCTCTTAGCCCAGGGCACATGGCAATAATAATAACAACATCAGCTAATACTTACTAAGTACTTAGTATCTGCCAAGCCATGTGTCAAGTGCTTTACACGTGTCAGCTCATTAAATTCTCACAGCGGGACCCGTGAGATCTGTAGCTCAGAGCTACAATAAATATTAATAAACATTATATCTTAATAAATATTAATATTCTTAATATTAATAATATTAATATCTTACTAATGGTGAGTGCCAGGCCCTGTGCTGGGGGTTGTTCTAGGACAGTCCAGTCCCTTCACAGACACTGTTGGAGGCAGGAAGGCCTGCTGGACAAGAAGGTAGGATGAGGCAGGGATGGACATTGGGAAGAGTGCCCCGCCTACCCTCACTGCTGCTCTGCCTGTTGCAGGTGGACCGCTACTGGCTGAAAAATGGGCGCCGGATCATCCTGTTGGCCGAGGGCCGGCTGGTCAACCTGGGCTGCGCCACGGGCCATCCCAGCTTTGTGATGAGCAACTCATTCACCAACCAAGTGCTGGCACAGATAGAGTTGTGGACCCACCCAGACAAGTATTCTGTTGGGGTCCACTTCCTGCCCAAGAAGGTGGGTTTGGATTTCTGCCCTCTTAGGGGTCCTCCCAGGGTCCTCCATGGGGCAGAAATCATTCTCTCCATTTAAGGGAAGAGGAAACTGAGGCCCAAAAGCAGGGAATGACTCCCAGAGAGTGGCTGTTGTCATCTGAAGGCTTGACTGGGGCTGGAATATTCACTTCATGTCAGTGTTGGCAGGTCTCAGTTCCTCACCGCATGGGTCTATCCCCATAGGGCTTAAGTGTCCTGATGAGGACCACCACATGGGTTTGTCCCCATGGGGCTGCTTAAGTGTCCTGACGAGGTGGCAGCTGGCCTTCCCCTAGAGTGAGTGATCTACGGGAGAGCAAAGGAGGAAGCTGCAAGTGCCTTTTAGGACCTAGTCTCCAAGTCTCACAACATCATTTCCGCTTTATTCTATTCATTAGAAGTGAGTCACTCAGAGAGTGGGGAATTGGCTCTACCTCTTGAAGGAAAGGGTATTATGAATTTATGGACAAAGAATTTAAGGATATATTTTAAAACAATCACAACCATTTTAATCTAAAAGGGAACTCTTGGCTATATAACAGAGAAGTCTAAGAGTCAGACAGTGGACCTAGGGATTCATCTTCCTCTGTGTCGTGGCTGTTTTCTTTACATTCACTTCACTTGTCAAAAAGACTTGCCACTGACGAGCTGAGACCCATACCTTCCCTGTTTAAGATTCCCTCCCTGTTACAGAAATTGAAGAATCCCTGTCTCTGTCATAGAAAATATGTTCTGTCCATAGATAAATTCCAGAGCAGCATTTGGCTGGTTGCTTGGGTTGGTGGAGGGTGAGGAAGGAGATGTAGTTGATGGTCTCACCAAGGCTACTTGGAGGGGGGTACGTTGCATGATTCCCTCGTGAGGAAGGAGATCTGGGCAGCCAAAAACCACATCCACTGAGGCTGGCTGTGAGGATAGAATGAGGTAATATGTACACATACGTGTTACAACATGTATGACAGATACTTCAAGAGTAATTCTTGTCTCTGTTGGTAGCTGGATGCAGGTAAGGGGTCCCAGAGCATGGCACTGATTCTAGATCTTCCTGTGTTTCTCTCCAGCTGGATGAAGCAGTGGCTGAAGCCCACCTGGGTAAGCTGAATGTGAAGCTGACCAAACTGACTGAGAAGCAGGCTCAGTACCTGGGCTTGTCCCGTGATGGCCCCTTCAAGCCTGATCATTACCGCTACTGAGAACCAGGCCTTTTGTTTGCCTTATAACTGCTGGCCTTGCTGGGGTCCCACCTCTCTTCCCCAAGAGCAAATGGCACCAACTTTGAGATAGTTTTGTTAATGTCCCCCACTTACTCCCCAGAGCTAGTCACTCTGTCTTTGGCCTCTGGTGCATCCCTCATACTGTTGTGAGTGTGGCAGAGGGAATTGAGAAGCCCCTTCTCAAGCCCTGGTCATGATAGAAGTACACAGGAGATACCCACAGGGAACCATGAGCTCAGGGGTTTTGGAACTGCTCACTTAGTCCTTACTTGGGTTGGAAGTCAGCAATGGTGGCCACAAAGTGCATGCACTTTACCATCTAGACCCTCACCTGGCCTATGGACTTTGTACACATGTTCTTAGTTTACTGGTTCACTGGTTCCTCAGCCCATGACAGATGAGAACAGGGAGGAACTTTTGAGGGTTTGATGCCCCTGAGAGCCCGCCTTAGTGCTGGGGGAGGTTTCACAGAACAATGAGGTTAGTACTTTCAATTTCTATTTTACAGAGGTTAGAATATACTGTTAAGGGACAGCCAAAAAAGGATAAGAGAAGTGACAGCCAGAGGTTGAGAGAGGCCAGAGAATCATTAAAAGCAGGCATAGATCTACCACCTCTTTGTAACATGATGGTTCCTATCACAACCCTGGATCAAAAAGATTAATTTGGTTTATAATGTTTAATTAACGTTTGTAATGTTAAAAGAGAGCAGGAAGGTGGGTAAATAAAAATTTTGGTGCCTAAAAGAATTCTGAGCCTTTATTATGTAGATAATCTACAGCCAACAATATATGGCATGAGTAAGAAGTAATAGTTGCGTGCTGATGAAGACAAGGGGTTGTCTGCAGTGTGGCGTGATAAAGGCTGCAGGCAAATCTTTGGACTTGGAAGAATGGGTAAAGTGAAGAGAGAATTCTATCTCTTGAGATATGTCTTGTAAACAGCCTGTTTTTTAACCTAATCTATCATTTAACAGGTGAATTTAGCCCACTTATATTTACTGTAATCCCTATTCAAATTTTTTCTTCTACCATATATTTTTGTGTGTTCCCTTCATATTTTCTTTTTCTCCCCCTTTATACTTTGGGTTGATCCAGTGCTACTTGCCGGTGGGGGTGGGGGGGAAGCTATTATTTATTGAGCATCTACTGGATGCTAGGTGCTTCATAATTGATTTTCTTTATTCTCACAATAAGCTTAGTAATAATGTTACCCTAATTTTATAGTTGAGAGTGGAGACTCATAGAGATTAAATGTCTTTCCTAAAGTCCCACAGTTTATAAAAGGCCACTTACAGGAAATTGAGGTCTCTCCTATTTGCTGAAATGGTCGTATATTGAACTCTGTGCTGGTCTTGGAAGTCAAGAACCTACCTGGAAAGGGTAACTGGAGACTATTCTAAGGGTCATTCACTGGATGGAGGGCCTGATGGGGATATTGGGATATTTGAGACCTGACCCTAGCCTTCTGGGATCTCAAGCTAGAGGGAGAATGCACTTCCAAAACAGCTGCCATCTGCTGGCATTCCTTTTTCTCTGCCCAGCTTTAGAATTCAGTCCCTGCCAGTAGTAGGAGAAAGGCAGCAGGGAAGAGGTGATGCTTGAAATGGATTTTGAAAGAACTGATGATTTTTAACAGGAGGAATTGACGGCAAGGGCATTCCAGGCAGAAGAACTGCTAAGCAAGAGTGAGTTGAGGGGATGGGGTAGGAAGGAGTTGTTTGGCTGTAGTTAGGGGGAGCTCTGAGGTAAAGGGCTCGAAAGGTGGCCTGGGGGATAGGAAGGATAGGCTTTGAACACTAAGATGAGATCTCTGGTTTTAATTCTTGAGCTGCACAGACTCCTGAAATGTCCCTACTTGACTGAACATTCCACAAATGTGGTTTGTTCTTTTTTGTATTCTCAGCCTCTGGCTATGAGGTGGTATTATTATTCCCATGTCCTCCTAATGAGGGCAGAGGTTCGGAGAGGCCAAGTGGCCTGACTCCGGATCATACAAGACGTTGTATGCATATATGATATGACTCCACTGTAAATAATTTTACGAATTTTGGTACTTCAACGATTACCAGTAACAAATGACATAGGACCCACTTCTCAACTGATTGCAACACTAATGGTCAAACAGAAAGATCCATTACCATGCCCACCGCTGTTTCTTGCATACCTAATTGTTCATCAGGCATTGTGCTAAGAAAGTGCTTATTTATTTCTTGTGATAACCTTGTAGGGACTTGAATTCCTGTTTTACAGATCAGGAAACAGGCTCTGAGAGGGGCCATGAGAGTGAACTGGCTTTTGTACTAGGTAGGATTCTGAGCCCCGATCCAAGCCCTATCCATACCCACAGGCCCAGGTTTAGGACTTCCCAACATTTGGATCAGTAACTCTGGAACTGTAATACAGATCCCCTAAAGGCAAGACTTCCACTAGAGAGTGCTGCCCACAGCACCCACCTCAGCAACTCTACCATTGTGGTCTTTGGGACAATGACTTCTCAGTGGAAAAGAGGGGCAGGCCACTGTTCCTCTGAGCCAGAGGTTAGACACATGGCAGTCATGCTGCTCCCTCCAAGAAGCCCCTGCCTTTGTTTTTTTTTTTAAGATTTTTTAAAAGATTTTTTAAATTTATTTATTTGAGAGAGCGCAAGAGGGGGTAGGGTTAGAGGGAGAAGCAGACTCCCCGCCGAGGAGGGAGCCTGATGTGGGACTCGATCCCGGAACTCCGGGATCATGACCTGAGCCGAAGGCAGTCGCTTAACCACCTGAGCCACCCAGGCGCCTGTCCTGCCTTTGTGTAAGCACATTCCCTTCCCTCAAGTCCGCCTCCTCCCAGACCTAGGAAATAACCTTTCTAGAGTTCCCTCCTGTGAGATCCCATGCAGTCCCCCACCTCCAGTCTCCCAGGAGTTCTGGTTTCTGTTATCCAGGCCTTTTTTTTTTCCCTTTCCTCTTTGGAAATGTCCTGCCAGTTCTTAGAATCTTTCTTCTTAAACACCCTCTCCTACACTGTGTATAAGTATCTTTCGAGCAACATCCTCACTCATTAAGACACAAATGTTTGTACACTTACATGTAGAAATGAGGATGGCCTCAGGTAAACTCAAAACTACACTGTGTATAAAAACAACCCCCTCCTTTTACATCTGGTCTCAGCCTTGCCTCTGATCTCAGGTCTGCTAATCTGTCACATGTCTAACACTGACCAGGTACCTACAGTGAAAGATGATGTGTCTCCTATGTCCCCAATCCCCACTCCTGATGTCTGGGCTCCACCATCAAAGCTTCATGGGGAGAAAAGGAATTGGCTAAGGGTCCTGTAGTATCTAACCTGGTCATGGCTGTTTCCGCATCCCCCCCTGCCCCCCGCCCCAGGAAATGGAGAAAGGAGGTTAAGGCATTTGGGGGTTGGGTGGGGGTTGTGGAGCAGGGGGCTGGGCTTTGAAAGGAGGAGACGTGGGTCTGCTGTTAACACCATGTGACTTGGGGCAGGGACAAGTATCTACCTCAGGTGGCTGTTTTGAGGGTCAAATGATGTAACATGTATGAAGAGTTTCATGTCAAGTTTTTAGTGTTGTGTCAAGCACAGTGGGTGTGAAGGAGCAGTTTTGAGGGCAGAGAATTTAGAATACTTGGAAAATTAGACAATACTTTAGAAAAACCATAGGCTCTTAGAACCAGGAAAGGCCTTAGAGCATCTATACAGCCAAATCCAGCATTTGTATATGGAGAAGTCGAGGCTCAGAGAGCTTAAGTGACACGCAAAGTCAATCTGCAGATCCAGGTGTCCATCTTGCCTCCAGATCAGAGCTCTTTCCTGAATACCAACCAGGCCCCTCTGCCCACATCCCTGTGTTGACAGGGCCCTACTAGGCTGGGGTCTAGCTGGCATCCTTTTCAAGTCATGTTGGGGATAAGTAATGAGCTTGGAGGGGTCATGTGGGCCTGTTGATACCCGTGGGAACTAGAAGAGACAGCAGGCAGGGGTCACCACTGTTTTTTGGGGGGCTCCAAAGTTTCAGGAAACCTCAGGAATCCAGATTCTTGTTCCTGAGACCCACTCAGGATATTCAAAATAGAATTACCACATAATCCAGTAATCCCACTACTCAGTATTTACCCAAAGACTACAAAAACACTAATTCAAAAGGATATTGCGCCCCTATATTTTATTGTAGCATTATTTACAATAGTTGTATTATGGAAGCAGCCCAAGTGTCCATCAATAAATGAATAGATAAAGAAGATATGGTACACACACACACACACACATACACACCTCAGAATATTACTAAGCCATAAAAAAATAAAATCTTGGCATTTGCAACAACATGAATGGATCTAGAGGGTAAAATGCTAAGTGAAATAAGTCAGAGGGAGACAAATGCCATATGACTTCACTCATATGTGGAATTTAAGAAACAAAACAAAAAAGAGACAACCCAAAAAACAGCCTCTTGACTATAGAGAACAAACTGGTGGTTACCGGAGTGGAGGTTGGTGGGGGGGGGGGGGGTGGGTGCAACAGGTGAAGAGGATTAAGAGTACCCTTATTTTGATGAGCACTGAGGAATATATAGAATTGTTGAATCACTGTATTGTACACCTGAAACTAATATAACACTGTAGGTTAACTATACTGGAATTAAAATTTTTTAAAAATTAAAAAAATAAATTTGACTGAGATTGAACTTTTATTAAAAAGAGAGGGGGAGGGAGAGAGAGAGAGAAAGGGAGAGAGAAAACTTTCCCCCAAAGTTACAAAGCTCTGCTTTTTGATTTGGGGAAGAATCAGTTCACCCAATGGCTTACAAATGTGACCTCACCAAATTAGGTGACTTGGAAAAGTTATTATCATCATCATTATCATTATATTAGTATTTCTGGAGTTGTCTATTATTGTTGGGGCAGTTTATGCAGCCACTGGGTCCAGGAATTCTAAAGAGGAGTTCTGGAGAGTGTGGAAACCTTCAGGTGCTTAAGGAGTGAAGCTATTTGCTGGGCTCCCCAGGCAACAGGAAGGCACCACCACCACCATCATCATCATCACCATTAGGTGGTGCCACCTCCCAGATTCTACAACTCCCATAGCCAGTTGGGAGAGCTGGCAACAGGAACTGTCTCTCTGCAAGCCATTAAGGGAAAGCTTTCTGGAGTGAACATAAGCATTTGAAGATTTTTACCAATAAAACAAAGGACATTCCTGCCCCACTTTCAACCCCTTCAACACATACACCCCACCCCCATTGTAACTATATTTGGTGCATGGTGCATGGAAGAAGAAAGAGGTGAGCAAGTTTATGCGGGACTCGATCCAGGGACTCCAGGATCATGACCTGAGCCGAAGGCAGTCGCTTAACCAACTGAGCCACCCAGGCGCCCTGTTTCTTGTCTTTTTAAGGTATAGGAAGCACCAATATCTCAGATTTATAATGAGAACAGCAAAAATGATTATTTCCCCTTTTACACACAAGTAAATGGAAGCCCAGAGAAACACAGAAACTTGGTGTGCAGAACTGTGTCACCAGCCTAGCCTGGAGTGTCCACCCTTTTTCTTGTGCTCTATCCAGTCCAGGGTCTGCGGTTTGCCTCCTCCATTCCATACTGACTATATCACTACAGACACAACTGGGGTCTCTAGTTGGGAAAAGGTCCTTGGAAAGGAGAGAGTTTTAAGGCATTTGAAAGCTGGAAGGTTCCAAGTAGACAAGTGGGCCAGGAGGGGTAGCCTCACCTGTGCTCACCCCACTATCCTCATGTGTAAGGACAAAGAAACATGGTAGTCATCAGGGCTGAGGCAACTGCTCCACATTATTCTGTCACATAGGATCTTTCTTGTGCACAGGCTTTTTAAAAATCATCTTCTTAGGGGCGCCTGGGTGGCTCAGTTGGTTAAGCGACTGCCTTCAGCTCAGGTCATGATCCTGGAGTCCCTGGATCGAGTCCCGCATCGGGTTCCCTGCTCGGCGGGGAGTCTGCTTCTCTCTCTGACCCTCCCCCCTCTCATGTGCTCTCTCTCTCTCATTCTGTCTCAAATAAATAAATAAAATCTTTAAAAAAAAAAAATCATCTTCTTAGGCCACCATTGTTTGCTGCTTCCTCTTTCTTGCTTATATTGATTTCTTGTTGGAAATCACAGCACAGCACAGATAGGTGACAGCTCAGCTTTTCTCCCTAGTGGCAGGGATGCCCCCAGCCATGAAGTGCAAAGTAGATGTTGTCATTTGGAGCCCTTGCCCCTCAAGCTTCCATGTGACCCCTGACCTTGGCTGGTCCTTCCTCATAGACCCTGCTCCCACCTCTACCCTCTCTCTCCCCAGTATCTCAGGTGCTCCTGCTTCCAGGGTCTTTCAAAGGTACAATGCTTCATTCAGTTTCTCACAGATTCAAAGAATCTCTAAGGACAGAATTTCAGGCAACAGCTTGGGACATTTTAGGTGACAGCGCCTCTGATAAACCAGGACAAAGTTTGCTGCCAACTCACCAAGCCTAGGCTCATTGCCTGGTTACTGGGCTGACAGAGCTGGGGCGAGGAGTGAGGAAGTATTCCTGAACTCCTGCTTCTTACTTGGGAGTACACACTCTGGACCATCAGGGTTAAAAATGCCTGGGACGAATGGTCAGTGTTCATTTTGCCTTGAAGTGGGAGAAATTCCTTCCAGCCCCAGAATCTCTGTAAACTCCTAGGAGAAAGGGAGGAGTGGGCACAAGTGGTACCTTTGTTTAGGAGCCTCCTAAAACTAGGATTCTCAGGCCAGAGACTTCTGGCTTCAGGGACCCATGTCACAACCAGCCACCCCAATTTCTATCTGCAGACCTCCCAGGACAGAAAGCCCAGTGAGACCGTGTAAGGAGTTTCAGCCTTTCTTGTTTTTTGGGGGGGAGGGGCGGGCAGGGGAGCTTCTTAAAAGGGGGAAAGGGTAAGGGACTGGAGGGTCCTTAATGTGTATTTTCTGCCTAGCTGGTCTGCATTCCCTGGTTTTGGAGGCAGTGTACAGAGCAAGATGGAGTCACTCATGTCAATCAGGGGACTGTGTCAAGCAATGATGCAAGCAGCTAAAGGCATTGCAGCTCTAAGTCCAGTCACCTTAGGTCCTTTCACACCTACGGGGTATAAGACAACTCAATGGCATATACAATGCTACCTTAATATCAAAATCTGAAGTCAACCTATACTACATAACAAAGGAAGAGATCATACCGATATGTCCTTTATAACAATTACGTCCAATACATTTTTACTATCTTTTGGTTAATAAAACCTCAATTATACAAGGAAAATCACCAGCATGGTGGGAAACATTGGGAAGTGATTTTAATGCAAATTTAGTGACACATATTGATCCAGATATGCAGCAATATTTCTTTTCATTGATCCAACCATCAGATGCACAAGGCATGGAAAATACATGGTCAGCACAGCACCATATCTATGAGAATATAACCAGAACTGATTCATCTATACCAGTTTACATAGCTAAAAGAATCACCTTTGACAAATGTGGTGTACTACCCAATAGTTCAGGCCCATGTATTACTGAGAGAGGATGTTGGAATACTACACGGTGTGTATGAGAATTTTCCATTGGAAGCCACAATGGACGCATGACATGCGACACACCACCAAAACTCAAGCCAAATATGTTTGAACCTAATTACTTAACCCTCTGAGAATTGTATACAAACCTATGCCACAGAGATTGGAAATAACCTTCCAAAAGGAACAACTCAATTTGTTCTATTTACAACCCGAATGTAAAATTTATGCCACAGAGCTAGGAACAACCACCCATGAATGGCCCAACCAACCACCCATCGGTAGAGTTAGAAAGCCTACAATCCTGGGTGGGGCTAGGCATTACCTCCAACTTAATTTTCTCTGAAATTCAGAAAGCAGACATCTAGACTCTTAAGCAGGAACTATTTGCATTTAAAAAACATGTGAACTGCTACTAAATCCAGTAGGATGTTTAGGTTCCAAGATCTCCTCAGCATTCAGAGAACCACATTCCACTATCTCAACCATGCATGATTATCATGCCCACCAACTGGAATTTAACTATAACATTGACCATAAAGTTCAGGCCCTCCAGCAAAATTTACTTGATCTTAGACATTTCTACATAAGAGAACAACTAAAAAATAATTGCTGCAGAATCAATAACCTACTGGAGAGAGCACAGAATGATATCAGAAGCATTTCGTGTAGCAGGAAAAAGTATTCTTCTGACTGGATGGAGTCTCTCTTACAATTAGACACCTCCAGACCATCAGGTTGTGACAATACAGGACAATGTAAACTTTCATTGTTAAGACTTTTAGGGGGTCAGGGTGCCTGGGTGGCTCAGTCAGTTAAGCATCTGCCTTCAGCCTGGGTCATGATCTCAGGGTCCTGGGATCGAGCCCCGCATCAGGCTCCCTGCTCAGGGGGAGCCTGCTTCTCCCTCTCCCTCCTGCTCTGCCCACTCGTGCGCTCTCTCTCTGTCTCTCTGTCAAATAAATAAATAAAATCTTAAAAAAAAAAGACTTTTAGGGGGTCAAAGCTTATTAGCATATGATACAGATGCTGTACCACAATAAATACATTATAGTACAGCACTTCTGGCAACACATACACCCTCATGGATTAATGGATATTTACTATCCAAAGAGATGGTATTTCAATGGTCTAATAACATGTATTATACCTGCCATGAATTGGAAATCAATGCTAATCTTTTTCCTTTAACAAGAACATCTATTGAAAATTTACTTTTGGACATGGGACACTTTAACTGGATAACTTGTGGTAATAACTTCTTAGAGGTCACGTTCTTTTTCTTTTATTTAAGGTTTATTTATTTATTTGAGAGAGAGAGAGAGCATGTGAGCAGGGAGAGGGGCAGAGGGAGAGGAAGAGAGAACCCTCAAGCAGACACCCCGCTGAGGGTGTAGGCCGACTGGGGCTCTATCCCAGGACCCTGAGATCATGACCTGAGCTGAAATCAAGAGTCAGCTGCCCAACTGACTGAGCTACCCAGGTGCCCTTCAGAGGTCATGTTCTTTAATCATAGCAGAATGAATGATACTATCATAACCGTAGACAATGAGTGTGTTAAAATATTGTATGCTATTAGTGTAACATTTAGTAATGTTACCAAAATGGGTACCTTTGTCTCAGAATATTCATATAAAATTTTTTCAACATTTTATACTAATATAACAGAAATACCTTGGGTGAAAATTAACAAAATTGATAAACTTTTAGATGAAAACTTAGAGGGGCTCAAAGCAGCCCATAAAACCTTGACCAACAAGCTAACCCACTTTGAACATGATACAAAGGCCATTCAAGCAGCCTCAGCCGTCATTAACACCAACTTAGCTGCATTGAACAAAAATATACAAAACTTATGCAATAAATGTTCCTTTCTAGAGTTGTTAACAAGACCCTTCAAACACATGATTTGTTCTGGCTCATGGTCTGACGATAACCCTTTAAAATATTTAAAGGAATTCTCTCTCTACACGTTTCAGAATCCAATAGGGAAATCCTTCTATTGTTTTTAGCTATTATTTTTGTTATAGTTCTTATTAAACATGCTATTAAAATGTTGTGCTCCCTCAAGCTTAAGTAGGAAAAATTACAAGACTGATTAACCGTACCCTCACCGTTCCTTTCTAGATATGCCGAGAGCCTATGTTGAAGATTCCATATGTATTTCTGTACTTTTATCTGCCTATAGTTGGCAATGTGATTCTTATTTCATTTATTTGACTGCTTTGTTGATTTGTTAACTTACCTTAATAAAGTTTAGATTTAGTTTTTCTTCTTTTTGACTTAATTCTTATTAGATGTGACTTTGAGTTGGAGTTTTAAAATTTAATCCTTACTTAATTTTGCTTTATTTGACTCAGTTTAATGTATCTAACTTGTTTGGATTTGATGTGATCTTTGTTTTCTGTCAATTGACATTTCATATGATTTGAGATTTATTTGATTTCATTTGATTCTCATTGAAAACACAATTGAATGATTTGGATTTACCTTCTTCCACGTTAGCAAACTAGTACTGCTGACCCTAGTTTAAGACGTATTTGATTCCTGCATGACCCTTAAAGATTTGTCATAAGGAATCATGGGGTAGAATGTAGAGAGCAAGATGGAATCACTCATGTCAAGCAGGGGCCCATGTCAAACAGTGATGCAAGCAGCTAAGGGCATTGCAGCTAAGACCAGATATCACTGAGACCAGCACCAGCTTTTAACACATTCAGAAGTGATAACCAATGGAAACAGAGGAGGTCTGCAAAGGCTCAAGACTGATTAAATCCCTTTAAAAAAGAGGATATTTGCAGCAAACTGTCAGATTCCTCAGACACTGACCTATGTCTGGTCACTTCAAAAAGGCAGCTGCTGCTGAAGGCTGCCTGATGTCCAAAAAGAACAGAGATCCTTCTTGTTATGTTATGCTTGAACATAATAAGCAGTAAGTGCCAAGAGCTGACCCAGACCGGAGTGAGGCCTTATCTCAACTGCTGGCTCACAGATTTACACCTTTGGCTTGTTAACTTCCTGTCCTCTGTTCTATATTGTTTGTTGTGTGGCTTCTGCTTTGCGTGACCTTTAAGAAGCCAAGTTAAACACGTGGTGAAATGTTACTGCGTTTAGAATACCAAACCTGCTTTATAATTGTTAACCTTGCTCTATGACTGAAAAAGCTGACATTGTGGAAAGACACAGCTCATGTGCGAGCCTTCATAGCGAGCTCCTGACAGGCAGCTTCGTGTGTTCCCAGTTTTATTTTTTTAATTTATTTTTTATTTTTTTAAAAATTTTATTTATTTATTTATTAGAGAGAGAGAGAATGAGAGCGGGGAGGGTCAGAGGGAGAAGCAGACTCCCCGCCGAGCAGGGAGCCCGATGTGGGATTCAATCTCGGGACTCCAGGATCATGACCTGAGCCGAAGGCAGTCGCCCAACCAACTGAGCCACCCAGGCGCCCCTTGTGTGTTCCCAGTTTTAAAGGTAGGGAGGAACATCTGGCTCCAGCAGAGAAGCGCTTAAGGAGAATGCAATCCTAGGGCCGGGGAAAGCGGGTTTCCCAGGCCCAGGCGACAGAGCATGCGCAGTCCACGGGTTTTCGGCTGTGAAGGGGCCAGGAGGAAGGGAAAGGCTCTTTGGGGTCCTTTAAAGAAACAGCCACACACCTTGGAGTAGCCTCCATATGTTTGGGTTTTAGCCCTGCCAAAGCCAAGTCTTCTTGAAGTCCCGCCTCCTGAAAGCTCCGCCCCAACCTAAGTAACTACGCGCGCGCCGGGGTACCGGGGAAGCCACACCTATTAGAAATCACCCGCCCTCTGGAGGCGGCTGGGCGCGCTCAGCAGAGGGGGTTGAGCACGCGGCAGGAGCAGACGCTGCGGAAGAAGCGGCACTGGCAGGAGGCGCAGGGGTCGCAGCAGGCCGGCGCCGGCGACTTGCAGCTGTCACGAGTGGCCACGCAGGGGGTGGGCGGCGGGGGCCGGGGCCGGGGCCGAGCCACGTTCTTCATGGAAGCCTCTTTCTGCGGGGAAACGCCGGGGCTGCCCAAGCCGGCCACGCCCACCCCACCAGTCCTCACATCTGCCTGGGAACTCCTTGGGCAGTGGAGGCCCCAGACCAGACATCCCCACCCGCTGCACCACTGTCCCCTGGACTTCATGTCCACAAGTGGCCCCAGGGGTCCCTGCCTCCCCCAGTCATCCACCCTCTGCGTCCAAACCCATTAACATTTACTTACCTGGATGGGCTTGGCCCACTTTTCTCCCTAGGGGATCCCACTCAGTTCTAGAGTTTTCACCACCTCTGCGTCTTTCCCCTTCCAGTGTATTCCCAAATCTCCTGTCAGTCCTGCCTTCACATTAAATCCGGATCCACCCACTTCTTCACCACCTCGCTACCCTAGGCCAAGCCACTTTCTTTGGTCTGCTGCTCTGGCCCTCTTACAGTCCATCCTCCGTTGCACCAAACGGACCTCTCCGAAGACCTATGATGACAACCACTCTGGCTTAAAGCCCCCAGTGGGTTTTCTTTGAACTTAGAATAAACCATAAACTTCACTTTGGCTCTTGAGGCCCTCAGGTTTGGCCCCGCCCACCTTTATGGGCTGAGCTGTTGTTCCCACACTGCCTTCTTTCCGTGCACCAAACGCAGAAAATGAGTTCCTGCTGCACGGCTTTTGAACTGGCTGCCCACTTTCCTGAAACCATTCTTTGCTGTGCTGTTCAATCCACGTAGCCATCAGCCATAGGAGGCTACTGAGTACTTGAAATGTGTCTAGTGCAACTGAAGAACTGAATCTTCAAATTTTATTTAATTTTAATTTACATTTTAAAATAGCAGTGTAAAATTTTTTCTTTAAACAATTTTTTTTTGTTAGCACTACAGTTGACTTTATTAAAAATTAGCATCGGAATTGAGACGTACTGTGAGTGTAAAGATGCACCACCAGGTTTCAGACTTAGCACACACACAAAATAAAATATATCACTTTTTATATTTATATCATTTTATATCAAAATGATAATATTTTGGATATATTGGGCTAAATGAAATATTACTAAAGTTAACTACACGTACTTTTTACTTTTTTTTTAATGTGGCTACTAGGAAATTTAAATTTATATATGTGGCTCACATTGTATTTTTTTATTTTTTTATAAAGATTTTATTTATTTACATGAGAGAAAGAGAGCACAATGGGGGGGGCAGCAGAGGGAGATAGAGAAGCAAGCTCCCCACTGAGCAGGAAGCCCGGTGTGGGGCTCCATCCCAGGACCCTGGGATCATGACCTGAGCCCAAGGTAGACACTTTAACCCGCTGAGCCACCCAGGTGCTCTTCACATTGTATTTCTATTGGGAGTTGCTGCTTGAGATTACTGAATTTTTCAATATGTAAGTGCTGCTTCCTCAGGGAGGGCTTCTGAGACCACTCTTCACTTTCATTACCATGCTTTAATTCTTTTACAGGTTTATTATTATCTGAATTTATTTTACCTATTTATTGGCTTACTTGCTCTTTGTCTATTTTCCCCACAAGAATGTAAACTCCATGATAGTGGGGATATATCTCTCTTGTTCACTTCTTTTTTTTTTAATTTTTTTCCAGTTGAGGGAAAGTCAGAATTCTTTTTTTTTTTTTTAAAGATTTTATTTATTTATCAGAGAGAGAGACAGAGGCAGGCAGAGGGAGAAGCAGGCTTCTTGCTCAGCAAGGAGCCTGATGCGGGACTTGATCCCAGGACTCTGGGATCATGACCTGAGCCGAAGGCAGTCGCTTAACCGACTGAGCCACCCAGGCGTCCCTCTCTTGTTCACTTCTATAATCCCCATACCTAGCATACAAATATATTTGTCAGCTATGTATTCTTATGTCAATCATCTGATCTGCTTGTTTACAGAAGGTCTAGAGAGGAGCAGGGACTTGCTCAAAATCACACAGTGCCAGGTCTAAGACAGGAATAATGTGTGCGTTTCAACAATGCCTCTGTCCAGTATTTCCCACAGTGTGGGAACCTGTGCCATGGTAGTATGATTTTAGGTGGTACATGAGTATTAAATGACATTAAATCACATAGTGAGAAAGGATTCTTTTTTCAGTCTCTTTCAACTTTAAAGGCTCCGTTTGGTGCCGATATATCATTAATGCTTTCCCAACACTTTCCTATTTTCTTTCTTTCTTTCCTCCCTTCCTTCCCTTCCTTTGTTTTCCTTTCCTTCCTTCCTTCTTTCCTCCCTCCCTCCCTTCTTTCTTCCTTTCTTAAGATTTTATTAATTTATTTGACAGAGAGCGAGAGAGCACAAGTAGGGGAAGTGGCAGAGGGAGAGGGAGAAGCAGGCTCCCCACTGAAAAGGGAGGAAGCCCCAGGACATGGGGACTTGGGGATCAGGACCAGGATCAGGACCTGAGCAGAAGGCAGACGCTTAAGCTTAACTGACTGAGCCACCCCGGCACCCTCTCCCAACACTTTCTAATCTGACTTTTAATACAGAGAACAAGCCTCAGCTTGAGAGCATTTGGCAGGCAACCCCATCCAGCTAAAATCCACTAATAATGTTTTATTTTCTTTATACTTATTTTTATGGTTACCTTATATTTACGGCAAGTGATACTGACTTTCTATCATAGTTACATATTTTTTAAGTTTTAATTTAATTTAATTTTTTAAAAGATTTTATTTATTTGAGAGAGTAAGAGAGCACAAGTGGGGGGAGGGAGAGGAAGAAGAAGACTCCCCACTGAGCAGGGAGCCCGCTCTGGGGCTCCATCCCAGGACTCTGGAATCATGACCTGAGCTGAAAGCAGACACTTAACTGACTGAGCCACCCAGGTGCCCCTTAAGTTTTAATTTAATTTAATTTATTTTTTTTTTTTTACCGACTGAGCCACCCAGGTCCCTTAGGTTTTAATTTAAACAAATATATTAAGTAAATAAGTGAAACTCGGTTATGGCAAAAATTGTGGGGGGGTGCCTGGCCAGCTCAGTGGAGCACGTGACTCTTGATCTCGAGATTGTGGGTTCAGGCCCCACGCTGGGTGTAGAGATTACTTAAAAATGAAAGCTTTCAAAAAAAAAAATTGTGGGAAGTGGTTCTGAAATAACTGAGCTTTAGGAAACAGTGCATTCATTCAAAAGAATGAGTGATGGTGATATTTCAGTAAGAGGGCTAGCTCATATAAGATGCTTTTTAGCAAGTAAGCTATTTTGCTTAGTGAACCTTAGCTCTCTGGGCTTCTGTGGGAGTCTGATTCAGGGCTTGAGGCCAGGAAGCCTTTAGACAGCTTTCAGCTTCTTTTGTTCATGTAAGGCTGGAAAATCTTTCATTTAGTTCCCAGCTAGAATTCTCTTTTAAGTCCAGTCCCACCCCCACAATGAGAACTTCCAGTCCTACCTTGGAAGATCTCTTCTTTTCCGCCTCTTTTCTGCTGATCTTTTTGGATTTCTTGTTCAGCACTTCAAAGAGAGACAGAAGGAGCAAAGCCAGATGTTTCTGGAGGCCATGAACTGCAGTAAAGTGGGAGGAATCGGAGGGGCCTCCAGGAAGTCTCAGGGTGGGGGAGAAGAAGGATTGGGTGGATAAATCACAACTTGGGACTTAGGCCAACAGGTTCTTGTTAGCCTGGCTGCTAACCTGGAGCCAGGGACTGAAAGAAAAGTGTCCTCTGAGGGAAGGCAAAGAGGAAATCCAAGAAGGCCCTGAAAAATGGATTCAGTGTCATGTACATGGATGGACCTGTGTTTCCTGTATTCCTAATTTTCATTTCTCAGAGCTATGGAGCCAGGCACACCTGATTTGAATCCTGACTCTGCCATTTAACAACTGTGTCTCCTTAGGCAACCTACTTAATCTTCTTAAGATCCAGTTTTCTCATTTGTAAATAGGGTACTGTAATATCCACCTTGCAGGGTTGTCTTGAGGATAAAAAAGATATGTTTATAAAGTGAGAAGTCCGGCACATCAAAGGTGATCAAAGGTGAGACTTACTTTCCTCATACATCTAGAATATTCTCTTTTCGTAGTGAGAGTCAAGGCAGTGAGGGACATTAGTTTAGAACTTGGGTTCTGGAATTAAACACCTGGGTTTGAATTCTGGCTCTACCAATTAAGAACTGTGTGATCTCATGTTAGTCGCTTAACTTTGCTAAGCCTCAATTTCCTCAACTGTGAAGTAGGAATAAAAAATAGTACTCACTTTACAGTGCCTAGCACACAAGGAGTATATCTGTTACTATTATTTTTATCAGAAGAAGTTGAACTAGAAGATGTTTGATACCAGGCTGTAATGCCCCTGATATTTTCCCCTGAGCGGTCATTCTCAGTTCTCAACCCTGAAAGGACTAGTTCATCCCACACTCGGTTATATTCCGCAGCATTCTCTAACATTTTTGTTATTGACAGTTCTGTGATTCAGTAAGTTTCAGAAATGCTAAGTTAAACCAAATTCACAAAGTGTCTTAACTTCAGGGTTTCTCAGAGCCTCTAACATGCGAAGCTGCATATTAGATTAGTGGTATGCAGGGCTTTTTAAAACCATGAGTCAAGGAATACTTTATTCCTCTAGCATTACTTTGAAGAATAAGCACAAAGGAACTCTGATGTATGTCAATGAATCCTGGGGAGCATGTTTGACATCCTGTAGCCCCCTCTCATGGGCCAGAGTCCAGAGACTAGGCACCAAGACAGGCTACTTACCTACAATCGAGACAGAGGGGAAATCCAACAGGTTCACGGAAGAGTTGCTCCTTAGGCTCCTGTCATCCCTGGGCTTTTCCTCAGGTGCCAAGTGGCTGTAGGCAGTGAGGAAGCACAGGGAGACCAGCAGTGTGGCCAGGAGTAGGCGGAGGATATTCATTCTTGGAGGCCTGAGTGGGACAGAGAAGGCAGTCAGGTTGGTGGGCCAGGGGTCCTGGCAAGAGGATGTGCCCTCTTGCTTTCCTTGTGTTTCTTTGGGCTGGTGCTCTGACCGCATTTTATAAGTGTCCCAGTGGAGCTGGAGGACCACCAAGGCTTAGGACGGGAAAGGGGAGCTGATGAAGGAAGAAGAGAGAAAAGGAGAGATAGGGAGAGGAAGAGAGACAAGGAAAGGAGGGAGATTGAAGCAAAGAGAAAAGGAATGCATTGCAGTTGGTCTCTGTCATCCAGAGGGTGGGGTGATGGTTTTTTTTTTTTTAAAGTCAGTGGTCCCAGAAGACCCTAGGCCTGGGCAGAATTGTTGAATGGTCCCCAGTAGTGCCTTACAGTGGCAGAGGTTTTACTAAGGTGCAGAGGATAAAACTCATAAGACTCTCTGAGAAAGATGCAGTGATAAATGGCGTCTTCAGACAAGTGAATATGTTGTTGCATATGCTGTAGTCCCATGCCCAGAGGGAATGATGCAGGTATGGTTTGTGTGAGAAGGATGGACCTGTTGACATAGGCTAACTGCATTTACTGACTTATTGCTAGCTGGATTTTGATGAAGCAGACAGATCCTAGAGTGGATTTCTTCCCATGCATCCTCCGTTTGGCTTAATTAGGGCTCAGAGCTTCACTAACATCTTCACCTTCTCTGAGTGTGGGATCCCCACTCCTTCCCTGCTCTGCGCATTGTTCTCTCCAGTCTGGGAAAAAAGAGGCTGCTTTTCCAAAGTTCTCTTTGCCCTGCCATAAAGCACCGTGGGTGAGAGGAGAATAAAAACAATCTGCTCGGGCGCCTGGGTGGCTCAGTTGGTTAAGCGACTGCCTTCGGCTCAGGTCATGATCCTGGAGTCCCTGAATCGAGTCCCGCATCGGGCTCCCTGCTCGGTGGGGAGTCTGCTTCTCCCTCTGACCCTCCCCCCTCTCATGTGCTCACTCTTTCTCATTCTCTCTCTCTCAAATAAATAAATAAAATCTTTAAAAACAAAAACAAAAACAATCTGCTCATGCTGGTCTTGCCCACTCCTGGGCTCCCCTTACAGCAGCCTGACAATTTCTAGCCTACTCCTTCCAGCCTAATAAACTACAATTAATAAAATACAATTTCTTAGAACCTAAGTAATTTAGTGGAACTATATAACTAAACTGAGTCTGAGAAGGGTGAAATCTCAGTGGAATTAATCTTATTTGTGTGTTGGGAGAGGGCAAAGAATGAGCATTCCTTGCACCAAATCTGGAGAGGGATATGTATGTCCTAAATGTAATACAGGCCTATAATGCCTAGTTGTATTATCATCCTCAGGGTCAGATTTTTTTTTTTTTTAAGAATTCAGAATTGTGTGGATTTTAGAAAACTAATATCATCTATATACTATATTAAACCACATACAAGGGGTCTGGGAGCACCCATAATAAAAATTTTGATACTTCTGCAGCAAAAAGTTGGGGATATTCATAATAAACAGGATAAACAAAGACTATGGATTGTTTTGCATCAACTGAGGATAGGTTTTGTTGCCAAGAGACTTCAGGTAAGGTCAGATTTTGCTGCCAAAGGAAAAAAAAATTCTGAGAGTTTTCAGATTTTTGGGATTTTGCAATTTCAGGTAAAGGATTATGGACCCGTACAAACCCTCATTGCTGTTACTGCTCAACATGGGACACACACTTCCTGCTATTAATACAGGATAATAACACTGACAGCAACGACTACCTGTGCAATTGTGTTTCCAAGAGTAATTCGTCCTTCCATTCTGTCATGGTGAAGACTGTTCTTTGATCTGTGGTATCACTGGAGACAGTTCCTTCTCTTAAACTCATCATCTGGTTTAAGTTACTGCTTAGGATTTAAGATGAGTTTCTGTTCAGCATGGTGGATAGGTGACCTAACTCCCCTGGATGTACCTGCTATTTAAGTGGCAGTATGACCTTGGGTCCATCTGGGCCTCTGCTTTCCCTTCTGTAAAAAGAGAGGATAGGACTACATGACTTAGTACACATTATGAGGCACAGAGTTGAAACTTAATAAAGATTTGTTTAATGAATGAAAGAATCTTAAGACCTTTCTTAAGACCTTTCTAAAATCCTATGAATCAGTGATTTCTGATTCTTGCTTCCTGGACTTTGGAGCCGGTTAAACAGTTGTACAAAGATTTTGTTAAGGCCACTTGTATATCCTTAAGAGTTAGCGGATTTGAAAATGCATGAATGTGACTGAATCTGATTAAACCCTGGAAAAGAGGGCATGGGAAGTCATGGCTAAATGCAATTGGCTGTGTGTCTCAGGAGTCTTGCTGATGTGTGTGCACATGTGCATGTATGTGTGTTGTGCGAGCACATGGGTACTAATGCATAATGGCTCCAATTGAGGGAATGTGGGAGACAACAGTATCCAGATCATCTCTGAGTTTGATAAAATGAGTACGCAGTGTATCAGTATAGAGTGCACACTTGCTGTGCACTGCAGATATCCCCTTAGCTATGGCACTGGAGATAGCCTGATATCTTAATCCTTTAGGGTCAAGGCCTTGGTCCCCAAAGCAAAAGAAAGGATTATAATTTCCCAGTGATGAGGAAGGGCTAACACCTATTGGGACAGAGGTATAGTGAGAGATAAGAGCTGAGGAAGAGGTGAAGGCAGCAGAGTCTTCTTGAAAAGAGTAAACAATATTAGTTGCTGACCATACTAGGTATAAATGAGGAGCAACCCTGACAGCCTGCCTTGGGTTTTGCTCGTGGCATCAGTGAGGGGAGCCAGGGTGTCTGGGAAGCCAGCAAGTTGGCATTGCTGGGAAGGTGACTGGGCTCTGTTGGTTGTAATAGTGGCTTCTACCAATCTTGCCAAGCACCAATTGCCAGGTACATGGGGGTCTGGGTGAAGCTCATCCCTGTGGAGGAAAAAAGTGGCCAGAAGCAAAGTAGTGTTTGGTAGAGGCCTAACATGGAGGAGCATCTCATACAGGCCAGTGGTGTTGGAGGCAGACTCTCCCCTGATCAATCTTTTGGAACAAAACATATACTTGGGAAGAAAAGCAAATTAAAGCAGGAGGGAATCTTAACCTTGAAATTGTCTGCAAACCTTTGCCCAAATATGCATTTTTTTTTCTGGGGAGAAGGTCCATAGCTTTCTCTGGATCTATAAGGGGGTCTCTGGCCCCTAAAAAGCTCAGAACTCCTTCTTTGCAATTTGAGTGAGGCTCATCCAGAACCACAGGCACATGAGAACAGAGGATACTGTCATTTTTTTTCTGTTCAGGTAATAACTGGGTTCTATACCTGGGAAAGTGTGCTTGTTGGAAGGGGCATATCATTCCAGTACTGGTATAAAATAAAGAAATATAATAATGAAGCAAACAAAAAAATATAAACCCTATAGTTCCATTTGTGAACAAATACCAAAACTCCCTCAAATGTAAATATGCTTACATATGCAAAGAAAAAAGAGTGGAAGGATACACGTTAAAATTTTAATTATGAATACTTCTTAGGAGTGGAATCGAGGATGGGGAGTGAGGTAGAGACGCGTACTTCTGTATTTGAATTTCCTTTTCAAGAATGTTATTACTTTGGGGCACCTGGTTGGCTCAGTCTGTTAAGCATCTGCCTTCAGCTCAGGTCATGATCCCAGGGTCCTGGGACTGAGTCCTGCATCGAGCTCCCTGCTCAGCGGGGACTCTGCTTCCCCCTCTCCCTCTGCTCCCCCCTCTTTCTCTCTCTCTCAAATAAATAAATAAAATCTTAAAAAAGAATGTTATTACTTTGTAATAAAAAAAAGATGATAGAAATAAAATACTGAATGCTACTTGACATAACATCAAAGGATTTTAAAAAGATGGATGGAGAGTTATATTTGATTTCTGACATTGCGGCTGTGGAATTTGCAGGACCCTCCTCCCCATTTGTACCTCAAATTCAAGGTACAGTTTGCTCTCAGCACCTACTACTCTGTCACCAAAATTTAGGGCTTTCTCATAGCATTATCTTCCTTTTACCCTTCTCTGTCCTGGAAAGATCTCAAAGCCTTTTAACGTTCCGGTTCATCAGCCACTGTTTCTGATATGCCAAAACCTAGGAGAGGTAACACACAATTTTTGTTATGGATTTGTTTCTCAGCCAAATGAGCTATACCAAATACTGAACATCAGAACTACGGAGAAATATCTCTCATTTGTAATTACCTAGATTCCCCCCACAAGATGTTCAGTGGCTGCATAGGGATCCTACCACCCTACACATCTTTGACCCATTTGAGCAACAGGTGATATGCATCCATGACAGGTGTCTGGCTGTGTTGAGCTTAGGAGGCTCCATTAGGGCTATCGGTTCATTCCTTAATGTTCCCTCAGGCTTATCAGTGATGGTAATTTCTGGGGTAGCATGAAGGTGTCAATATGTTTTACCTATTTAGTTTTCTCCTAGAATAGCCAATCAAGCAACAAATATTTTCTGAGGCTTTCTTCCCATGGCAGTTAGTGTTACAGGATTAGGCAGACCTCTGAGAAGGGCAAGAGAAAGAGAAGCATAGAAAGAAGGGTCCAGAGAACTTTGGGACATGGTGTTAGGAGAGCAGATTTTGCTGAGGGTGGGGATGGGACACCAAAAGGGGGGAAGGGACTGATGGGAAGGGCCTGAAGAAAGGCACTTGAGGGACTGAGCCCAACATTCCAAGGGATCATTTAATTAACCTCATCTATAACACGTTTGAAAAACGGTAGAAAGACAAGGCCAACAGAGCATGAGGAATTCACCAACTTCACAGTTCTTGCTCTGTCTTTGGTTAACCCAGTCCCAGAGGTTCAGCATCCCTGCTGAACTGCTAACCAAAGCTACCCTAAGCCAAGCCACTGACACTGTTGCCTAGACAACTGTGAATATCTCGTGTGTGTGAATGTCTCTTTATTGACATCCTGCCTCCTTTCTTGTCCCGTTCCATCCATTCCCCAAATAGTAGCCAGTGATTGGGGAAGGGGGGCATGATTCATTTTTTTTTGAAGATTTAATATATTTATTTGATATATATAGAGAGAGAGCACAAGTAGGCAGAGAGGCAGACAGAGGGGCAGGCAGAGGGAGAGGAGAAGCAGGCTCCCTGCAGAGCTCGATCCCAGGACCCTGGGACCATGACCTGAGCTGAAGGCAGACGCTTAACTGACTGAGCCACCCAGGAGGCCCTGGGGGTCATGATTCAAATCACACATCACTTCCAGCTTAAAACCTGTTAGAGCTTCCCATTGTTCTTGAAATAAAATCAAAATTTCCTGCAAAGCCCTGTTACTCTCTCTGGACTCATCTGATAGACTCTCCTGTGTAATCACTATATTCCAGACATATTCTGTTCCTAGAATATGCTAAACTTTCCTATCTCGGGGCCTTTACACGTGTCATTCCCTTAACCCTAAATGTTCATTCCCTGGCCTTGAACTTGATTCCCTCAGCTCTTCACGTGGCTGGATCATTGGCAACCTTTGGATCTTTATACAAATATCACCTCTTTCTTTGACCACTTTATCTGAAAGTGTACTTTCTCCAGTTTCTGTCTGTCCCATCATCCATTTCTTTCATAGCTCTTACAAATTAGCAATTATCTATGTTTATCTTCATAGTGGCTTTCCTTTTCTTGTAGAATTTAAACTCCCAGAAGGTAGGGACCTTGTTGTCATATTCATTTTGCTGCCCCTGCTACTAGGCAATGCCTGGTACATAGCAGACTCTCAATAAATATTTGGTGAATGAGTGAATGAATGAATGCGTAGCAAAGAAGACCAACAACAGGGCGCCTGGGTGGCTCAGTTGGTTAAGCGACTGCCTTCGGCTCAGGTCATGATCGTGGAGTCCCGGGATCGAGTCCCGCATTGGGCTCCCTGCTCGGCGGGGAGTTTGCTTCTCCCTCTGCCCTCTTCCCTCTCGTGCTTTCCTGTCTCTCATTCTCTCTCTCTCAAATAAATAAATAAATAAATAAATAAAGAAGACCAACAACAGAAAATCTTTAGATTTGCTGGTTCCTTCAGGCCGACAGGACAGGTTACATGTCAAATTTGATTGTGATTCAATGTCTTTCCTTCACCTTTGTTCTATCATACTGGGGCTTGGACAATTGAGTTTCATCAGTATCCTTTATCTGAGTGCTAGGATAGGACTCTGGCTTTTCTTAATATCTTTGATCTTGTGCTTGACCAAAAAAGGTAAAAGAGACCATTTACTTTGTGGATAAAAGTGCCTGGCAAGGGGGCCAAGATGGGGATATAAGAATCTTAGGGCTTTAGAACTGGAAGAGACTTTAAGGATCTTGTCCAAGGAACTTAAACCTGGCTATGCATTAGAATTATCAGGGGAGTTTTTGCCACCATGCCCACAATACTGTGTTAAGATACAATTTATATACAGTAAAATGCACAAATTTTAAGTATCCAGTTTGATGAATTTTAACTTACATATACACTTATGTAAGCATTACTCAGATCAAGGTATAGAATACTTCTTTCACTCCTGAACGTTCCCCTGTGTGCCTCTTTCTAGGCAATACCTATTTTTACCCCTCAGAGGTAACCTCTATTCTCACTCTAACCACCATAGATCAATTTTTCTGGTTTTTGTATTCATATAAATGGAATCATACTGAATGAAATCTTTTGTGTGGGACTTATTTCTTCTTTTGCTCAACGTATCTTTGAGGTTTTATCTACTTTGTTGCATGCATAAGTAGTTTCTTTCTTTCTTTCTTTTTTTTTTTTTTGCTGACTAGTATTTCACTGTAAATATATCACATTTGTTTATCCATTCTCTTGGGGAGCTTGTACAAGAAGTAAACCCAAACCTTGTCCTAGGCCCACTGAATCTGAATCTCCAGGAATGCACCCTGGGAGACATATTTTTGATAAGCTTCCTGGTGATTGTGATATACAGCCATGTGCGAGGAACACTAATTTTGGCCATCTACCTTGGTTCTACAGATAAGAAAACTGACGCTGAGAGTAGGAAAGGGGTTCTCTAAGTAGACATTTGAACCAGTAAGAGGCAAGACTAGAACTTCTTCTACAATGCTACTCTTTCCACTTCAAGACAACTCAAACTGCTAATTAGTGACAAAGGGAGGGATGTGAATCATAATCGTTTCCGTTTATTAAGTACCGGTATATGCCAGACTCTGCCCTAGGCACATTATGTACATTTAATGCTCTTAATAAACTACATATCATAGCTGAGGAAACTGAAACCCAGAGCAGCCCAAAGGACAGAAATAGTGAGTACACAGAGAGGCATCAATCCCAAGTCTGCCTGACTCGAGTCACACAAGAAGGCTGGTACCTTTTCCTAAAGTGGAAAGGAAGAACGTTACAAACTCGTTGGTTTGGGGGCCTGCTGTCCTGGCCCAGTCCAGCTTGCTATGGTAGAAATAAACAAAACCAAACAAAACAGTATTTACCTTGCTTTTCAAGCCCTGGTTTTAGAACTCCTTCAGTTCTGTATACTCGCTGTTCCATCAGTGAAAGTTGTTGACTGTCAGATTAATTAAAAATGTTGCAGCTAAGGAGAGGGTGATATGTTTTCTTAGCCACTTGCTCTTCCTCCTCTACTGACAAGTCTCCCCACAGGGGTGGGGACTACAAATGCTGCCAGTGAGTCTGTCAGGGATGCCTCTCCACATCTGGGAAGCATGTTTCCCGAAGTGGGGAGGGCCTTGACTCTTTCACCAGGGAGTAAACTGACCCTAGCAATCAGGAACTGGAATGAGTCAGAGACAAATCTGCTAGTTGAGATGTTGAACCTGGAGTTTTGAGAGTCTGGCAAGCTCTGTTTTTCAATAATGAGGGAGTCTGGGAAGTATAAGGGAAGGGCCAGCTGAGGAAATAGAGACTTCTCTTTTGTAGCTGGTGGGATTGAAGGACCAGAATGGGAAAGGATGGGGAAGGAGAGAAGAAAGCTTGTGGGTATTGACAAAGACTCTTCCTGATCAAACTTTAGGCTCCTCTGAGGCCTCTCAACTAGGCCTCAGTCTTGGCCCTCATCCTGTCTTTGGCCTACCTAGCATAGTTTTAGCAAGAATCCTGTCAATTTATTGAGAATCTCCCCACCCAATATCTGATCGAGTTCCTCATCCCCCACCTTTGATGTATAAAGTTGCCTTTAGCAAGAATGCTGTTAGGTCAGTTTAGCAAGAATTCCCCCTATCCTTGATATTTCTTTTTGGGTAATTTTCCATCCACTGACCCTCACTCTACTCCTCGGCTATAAATCCACAACTATCTTTGCTGTATTCGGAGCCAAGCCTGATCTCCATCCCTTATTGCACTATCCCTATTGAAAGTCTTTTTTTAAAAGATTTTATTTATTTATTTGACAGAGAGAGACACAGTGAGGGAGGGAACACAAGCAGGGGGAGTGGGAGAGGGAGAAGCAGGCTTCCCACTGAGCAGGGAGCCCGATGCGGGGCTCGATCCCAGGACCCTGGGATCATGACCTGAGCCAAAAGCAGATGCTTAACGACTGAGCCACCCAGGCGCCCCCCCCTATTGAAATAGTCTTGAAGAAAATCTTCCTTACCATTTTAACAAGCATCAGAATGATTTTTTCTTTAACAATACAAAACAATTTGATCTCTTCGGCTGTTTCTATATATGCAGACAAATTTGACTGTTGTGACTGAATTGACTATTCTAATTTTTATGCCTAACAGATGCCAAATTGGATAATATTCTAATGGGTGGTTTTGGTCTTAGGTGGACAGCCTGCTTCAGGACTCTTCTGCAGAGATCAAGAACCATGTGGCAGGCCGAGGATCTGCCTAAGGGTCCCTGAGTTAGAATTTGAGAGAAGGCTTAATTAAGGCTCTGTTCCTCCTCAAGAAGCAAAAAGACACAAATCATCCAGGCAGCTGCTTGTCAGCATGAAATATGTCTCCATGTTCTACTGAAACAGGGATCAGAGTCCAGGCTTCCGGATATTCATTCCCACAGTGTACAAGAAATACAATGCTTGTAGGAACTGCTAAAATGATTACTTTGATCTCCCGACATCATTCCCCTCAGTCTGATTTAGTGCTTATTACTCAACAAAGACCTTAGTGGGGACTTCACTGATTTTGTTTTTGTCTTTCAGAAACCACTTCTCTTCCATTTCTTTGCCCAAGACCATGCTGTCTTCTGATTTTCTAAATTCCTTTGACTTGAGGAACATTCTGAACTCGCTAAGCATGGCCTGAAGCTAGGCTGATGGTCTGCTATGGTTCACAACAACTTTACAGCAGATAGAAGGGAGAGGCGTTGATGTCAAATGAAATTTTCTGCAGAAAAGGATCAAGGCAGAACCAAGGAAATACAGCTGAACAAATCTTTTTTTAAAAAAGATTTTATTTATTTTAGAAAGAGCGCAAGCAGGGGGAGGGGCAGAAGGAGAGGGAGAGGGAGAGAATCTCAAGCAGATTCCATGTTGAGTGCAGAGCCCCTTCGGGGCTCGATCTCATGACCCTAAAATCATGACCTGAGCCAAAATCAAGAGTCGGATGCTTAACTGACTGAGCCACCGAGGTACCCCAGAGCTGAACAAATCTTAAGACTATGTATGAATTAGGGGCGCCTGGGTGGCTCAGTTGGTTAAGCGACTGCCTTCGGCTCAGGTCATGATCCCGGAGTCCTGGGATCCAGTCCCGCATCAGGCTCCCTGCTCAGCGAGGAGCCTGCTTCTCCCTCTGACCCTCCTCCCTCTCATGTACTCTCTCTCTCTCTCATTCTCGCTCTCTCAAATAAATAAATCTTAAAAAAAAAAAAAGACTATGTATGAATTAGTTCCAAGAGAAAGTAGAACAAGTTTTGAAACAGATACCCATGCAAGTGTTTCTGGAGTAGGTCAAGATCTTTTAATCCCACAAAGTCCTCTAAAATAACCAAAGAAGGGGCGCCTGGGTGGCTCAGTTGGTTAAGCGACTGCCTTCGGCTCAGGTCATGATCCTGGAGTCCCTGGATCGAGTCCCGCATCGGGCTCCCTGCTCGGCAGGGAGTCTGCTTCTCCCTCTCCCACTCCCCCTGCTTGTGTTCCCTCTCTCACTGTGTCTTTCTCTGTCAAATAAATAAATAAAATCTTTAAAAAATAAAATAAATAAAATAAAATAACCAAAGAAAACCAAAAGTGGCTCTAGCATGCCATTCCTTCTCCTAGCGTCTCTTCAATGGAAATGGCAGAACAAATGTCCAGTGTTGCTGAAGTGGAGCAAATTCAACCACAATAGAAAATATTAACCTGAGCTTTCCTCTGGGCCAATAAAATGTGCCAAAATGGGAATCCACTCTGAAAACTCAAACATTTAGAAAGGAAAAGGAGGCTTTGCCATAAATGGACTTTTGGTTATCTGTTTTGGCTTTAATAAATATGAAACAAACCAGTTCTACACAGGCAGATTGACCCCAAATCCTAAATTCTGCTCTGTGACAATCATTAGAAATCTGATACTATCTTTCTGAAGACATTAATGAAGTGCTAAAATTTGACTCTGGAGTCAGAGTTGAGATTTTGGAGTACTTCTTCCTAAGGACTTAAAAAAAATTTTTTTTTATTACTAAGAAATGGAAAAAGCAGAGTAAAGAAAAGTAAGAAGCTACTAGTTAGCAGAAGGTAAACTGCTTCGACTAACAAGTTCTTTAAACTTTCCAAAGTAGTAGCAGCTTCACTCATTCTGAAAGCATATTTAAGTTGCCAACTAAACACCATATGCTTCCCCTCAAAGAACAGAGGCCAAAGGAACTTTGTTTCTGACCTTGTAGCAGAATAGCCTTGCTGCTTGTTTGTCTGCAACTTCAAAGACAAGAATAAGAAAACAACCAATCATACTACAAAAATTATTCCAAACTTCACTCCATCTCATGGGCAGGAAGATTCTCACTGACGCGCAGTGAAAAGAAGAACTGTTTCATCAGCTGAAAAGCATCAGTAAGCAGACCAGGAGAGCATGCCAGGTTTTACAAGAGAAGCAAAACTGAAGGGTAGCATTTATTTTACAGAGGGGCTCTCTAACAACTCAGGTCATTTGAAACTTAAACCCAGAGAAGAAGATGGGATCTCTGCAGGCAGCAGAAGAAAAGTGCAACTCTTGATCTCGGAATTTTAAGTTTGAGCCCCACGTTGGGTGTAGAGATTACTTAAAAATAAAATCTTAAAAAAAAAAAAGAGGAAGTATTCTATTTACCTTTTCTACCATTCCAACTCTTTAAAGGCAGTGGGGTGTGCTGAAAGAGCAAGTGCCAGAAAATGTGAGTTTGAATTCCAGCTCTGCTAGTGGTGTAATTTTGGACAAGTTAATAAACCTCTCTGACTCTCTCATCTGAAAATGGGGTATCTTACATTGTTATTGTGAGAAATTCATTCATTTACAGCTCCCCCGCACAGTGCCAGGCACATAATAGTTGCTTAATAAATACTAATTTCCTTCTCTTTCTCAAAGTTGGTTGAGGTCTTACAGATATCTTCTGATGCATTCCATTGTGGTTTTTTTATGGCTCTTGGTACAAGTATAAATAATTAAACTCTCCAAGAATACTGACATTTCAGTTAGTTTTGAAGACTCTCATGGTTTTCCTATATTGGGTAGAGTTGAGTGGCTCCTTTCTCAGGAGGCTATTGGCTAGTTTTTATAGATGGGCTATAATGCAGGTGACCAGATAACCTCTAATAAGTGTGAGTTTTGAGAAGTTCAAGATCAAGGAGCATGTCATAGGGTTGTGAAGGCCTGATGAGGGGATGCTTGTGAACTACCTCTAAAACCTCTGAAATGCTGACCTCGTGCACCTTATTTCTAGGAGAGACTGAACAAGCCATTGGGCTGCCTCATTCAGGATATAGTTTCCTGTGTGGGGTGAGTTAGGTAGGGGTCATGTGGCCTGCCTGTGGTGGTGATGGCACTGTTTCTGCACCATATTTAGAACTGACTGGAATAGTTTTTCTGGGGACAAGACTGCCTCTGAGGGTCATACTCATCTCTCCTTAGTTGGAAAAAAGTGGCTTTGAAAGGTGAGGCCTGAACTTCCCTTAAAGGGGTAAGAGCCTAGACCCCCTCTGGTGCTATTCAGGAGGCCCAAAACCTTCTATCAAAAAATATTTTCCTTAATGAAAACTTACTTCTATCTGGAATTAGCACCACCCTTTAAGGGTCTTCTAGGGATTACAAAATTACCACCTTGATTTTCAATTGAATAATTCCCTTGCTTGCTTTTATGGTTTACCACATAATGAATCTCTAAACTATTTAATTTTTTTAAAAAAGTAGGCTCCATGCCCAACGTGGGGCTCCAACTCACAACCCTGAGATCAAGAGTTCCATGCTCTACTGACTGAGCCAGCCAGGCACCTCAACAACAGTTTAATTTAATTTGTTTTTGAACTTTATCTAAATGGAATAATATTGTATGTATTATGGGACTTGCTTCTTTTGTTTTACCTGTTGATGTGTGAAGTTGTGATTTAGATATTTTTACTGCTATATAGTGAATATCCTGCAATTTATTTTTGCATATTTTACTGTGATCATCATGTGAGTTGCTCCAGTGGGGACTATTAAGAACAATGCTCCTTGAGCATTTTTATACAGGACTCCTGAGCACACATGTAGTGGTTACTCCATATACTGAGAAATGGAATTGATGGGTTATAAGGTTATGTGTATGGTCAACTTTATTAGGTAATACCAAACTGTTTTCCAAGTTCATTTTACCAATTTTATACTCTAGTCAGAAATGGATATGAATTGCTCTTGCTCTTTATGTCACCAACATTTGGTTATTTTTTGACTTAAAAAATTTTTGCCCCTCTGTTTTAAAACAGTATTTCATTATAGTATAACTTACATTTTCTTGATTACTAAAGAGATCAAGCACCTCTTCATATTTTTATGAGCATTTGAACTTCCTTTTCTGTGAAATTCCAGTTCATGTCTTTTCCCCATTTCCCTGTTGACTGTCTTTTTCTCATTGATTCATAAGTATACACAAATCCTGTGTTGGTTATATGTGCTACAAATCTTCTAATTTGTAGCTTGCCCTTTTACTCTCTTTATTATATCTTCGGAAGAATCAAAATTCTTCATTTAATGTAGTCAAATTTATCAGTATTTTTCATTTTGTATATTTAAGAAATCTTTTTCTTTTTTTTTAAAGATTTTATTTATTTTTTGACAGAGAGAGAGACAGGGAGAGAGGGAACACAAGCAGGGGGAGTGGGAGAGGGAGAAGCAGACTTCCTGCGGGGCAGGGAGCCCGATGCAGGGCTCGATTCCAGGACCCTGGGATCATGACCTGAGCCGAAGGCAGACGCTTAACGACTGAGCCACCCAGGCGCCCCTTAAGAAATCTTTTTCTATCTCATGGTCATAAAGATATTTTCTTATATTGCCTTCTAAAAGTTTTCTATAGTTCTATAGTTTTGTCTTTCACACTAAAATCTCTTTAACTTTTATAGTGGAGAATTCCAAATATATACAAATTAGAGAAAATAGTATATTAAACCCCTATTTCTCTTCACTCAGCTTCAAAAATGTTCAAATCACGGCCAATCTTGTTTTATCTATATTGTTAACCACTACACCCCTCAAAACATAGTATTTTACCCATTAATATATAAGAACTATTTTGAAAAACATAACTGTGATACTAATATCATACCTAAAAATGTTTAAAATTTCTTAATGCCATCAAATATCTATTCAGAGTCATGTTTAAATCTTTAGTCAAACTAGTATTAATTTTTGTATATAGTATAAACTAGGAATATAATTTTTCCCATATCGTAACAATTGTCCCAGCACAATTTATTGAACAATCCCTCTTTTTCCTTCCTTTCTGCAATGCTACCTCTGTCATAAACCAAGTTTTCACATATGCATGGGTTTGTTTCTGGGAATTCTATCTGTTTCATAGTGCTATTTGTCTTAAGATACTGTCATAACTACAATTGCTTTATAAATCTTGATATCTGGTAGGGCTAGTCCGTTGATTTTGTTCCTTTTTTAATTTTTATTTTATTTATTTATTTTAAAGATTTTATTTATTTATTTGACACAGAGAGAGATAGCGAGAGCAGGAACACAAGCAGGGGGAGTGGGAGAGGGAGAAGCAGGCTTCCCACTGAGCAGGGAGCCCGATGAGGGACTCGATCCCAGGACCCTGAGATCATGACCTGAGCCGAAGGCAGACATCTAACGACTGAGCCACCCAGGCGCCCTTGTTCCCCCCCCCTTTTTTTTTATTTATTTGACAGAGAGAGACACAGCGAGAGAGGGAACACAAGCAGGGAGAGTGGGAGAAGAAGAAGCAGGCTTCCTGCAGAGCAGGGAGCCCGATGTGGGGCTCAAACCCAGGACCCTGGGATCATGACCTGAGCTGAAGGCAGACACTTAACAACTGAGCCACCCAGGCGCCCCTGATTTTGTTCTTCTTCAGGAATGTCTTGGCTATTCCTGGTCCTTTGCTCTTCCATATAAAAATCATAAAAACAGCTTGTCAAATTCCACCAAAAAAGACTGTTAGGATTTTTATCAAAATTGCATTAAATCTATAGATCAATCTGAGGAGAAATGTCACTTTATATCTTTTTTTTAAGGTAAGCTCCACACCCAGTATGAAGCCCAATGCAGGGCTTGAACTCACGACCCTGAGATCAAGACCTGAGCTCAGATCAAGAGTTGGGTGCTTAACTGACTAAGCCATCCAGGCACCCCTACAATATCTTTTCATGTGAACAGATCTCTCCATTTATTTAGGTATTCTTCAATGTCTTTCAATAGGGTTTAAAAATTTTCTCCATAGGAATTGCACAACTTTTGTTAGATTTATTCCTAAGTATTTTTTATTTTTTGTTGCTATTGTTGTTATGTTATATAAACTCAACTTACTAATTATTGTTGCATGTAGAAAAGCAATAGGATTTTATAAACAGATTTATACCCATCTGCTAAACCTTGCTAAATTCTCTTAATTCTAATAATTCACCTACAGATTCTTTTGGATTTTCTGCATAGATGAACATACATCCTCCAAAAAAGACCATTTTTTCTATTCCTTTCAATCCTTATATCTTTTATTTCTTCTTATCTTATTGTGTTGGCTATGGTCTTCAGCATGTTGAATAAGGTGAAGAATTTTTGCTAATCTTTCAACACAGGATATACTTTCAACATTTCATCATTATATGTGGTATTAGAAATGCTTTTTATTAGATTAAGGAGGTTCCTTTCTGTTGCTTTTTTCCCCTCCTTTTTAAGCCACGAACAGATCTTGGTTTTTCTTCATCAATTGGTACAAATGGCTTTTATCCCTTAATTTGTTCATGTGGCAAATTAATTTATTTTCCACTGTTAAACCAACTTTGCATTCCTAGTATAAATCCAACTTGGTGATGTAGTACAGTGTTTTTTCCCTGTCCTGTTTTCTACCACTATCCTTGCTTGGTTTTGGTATCAGTTATTCTACCTTCATAAGAAGAACAGGGAAATGTCCCTCCTTTCTTTTCGTAAGATTTTATTTATTTGAGAGAGAGAGGGCAAGGGGGTGGGGATAGGGAAATGAAGAAGCAGACTTCCCGCTGAGCTGGGAGCCCTACAAGGGACTCGATCCCAGGACCCCAGGATCATGACCTGAGCCGAAGATGGATGTTGAACTGACTGAGCCACCCAGGTGCCCTGGAAATGTCTCTCCTTTAAAAAAAAATTTTTTTTTTAATTCTTTGGAAACTTTATGTAAGATTGTCTATTCCTTGAAAGTTTGGTAGAACTTACCATCCAGGCCTCTGAAAGAACATCATACAGAGTATGGCAAGATTTTTAAACTATGATCCAATTTCTTCAATGGTCATAGGACAGTTCAGGTTTTCTTTCTTTCTTTCTTTTTTTAAGATTTTATTTATTTGTCAGAGAGAGAGAGCGAGCACAAGGCAGGCAAGGGAGAAGCAGGCTCTCCGCTGAGCAAGGAGCCCAATGGGGGACTTGATCCCAGGACCCTGGAATCATGACCTGAGTTGAAAGCAGATGCTTAACTGACTGAGCCACCCAGACATCCCTACAATTCAGGTTTTCTATTTCTACATCAATCAGTTGGAATTTATCTATTTCATATTTTCAAATTTGTTGGCCTGAAATTGTTTATATTATTCTTTTATCTATTTAATCTCTTCACCGCCTACCATATCACCTTATATCATTTATAGTATTGTTGATTTTCACATTCTCTTTGTTTACTTAATTAATCTTACCAGAGATATTTTCAAAACACCAAATTTTGGCTTTGTTGATCTTCTCTATTTATGTTTACTTTCTTTTTCATTAATTTATGCTTCATTTTTATTACTTCTTTTGCTTTGAGCTTATTCTGCTATTTTTTCCCTTAATTTCACATGTTGAATGCTTAGTTCTTTGATTTTAAGACTTTCTTCCCTTTTCTTCCTTTAAGGCTATGAATTTCCCTCTAAACAGTGCTTGGTTGCATCCCACAAATTTAGATATATAGTAGTTTTTCTACTGTTTAGTTATAAGTATTTTCTAGTTTCTATTATAATTTTTTTTAAAGATTTTATTTATTTATTTGACAGAGAGAGAGAGAGCACAAGTAGGCAGAGCACCAGGCAGAGGGAGAGGGAGAAGCAGGTTCCCCGCCAAGCGGGGAGCACGACGTGGGGCTCGATCCCAGGATCCTGGGATCATGACCTGAGCCAAAGGCAGATGCTTAACCGACTGAGCCACCCAGGCGCCCCAGTTTCTATTATAATTTAATTTTTAGCCTAGAAGTAGTTAAGAAGTATGTTTTAAAAATCCCAGTATGTGAAGTTTTCCAAATTTTCCATTAATTATTGGTTTCTAACTTAATTGCTTTGTGTCCCCAGGATATGGTCTGTGTGATACTAATCATTTTTTTTTTTTAAAGATTTTATTTATTTGACAGAGCACAAGCAGAGGGAGAGAGAGGGAGAAGCAGGTTCCCTGCTGAGCAAGGAGCCCGATATGGGACTCGATCCCAGGACCCTGGGATCATGACCTGGGCCGAAGGCAGCCGCTTAACCGACTGAGCCACCCAGGCGTCCCGTGATACTGATCATTTAAAAATTTGTAGACTTGGGGTGCCTGGCTGGCTCAGTCAGTGGAACATGCAACTCTGGATCTCAGTACTGTGGGTTTGAGCCCCACATTGGGTGTAGAGATTACTTAAAAATTAAAAGAAATCTTTTAAAAAATGAAAAAATAAAAATAACTTTATTGAGATATAATTCACATAACACAAAATTCATCCTTTTGAAATGTACAATATAGTGTTTTTAGCATATTCAGAGTTGTTCAACCATCAAACAATATGTAGTCTTTTGTGACTGGTTTCTTTTACTTAGTTACTTACATGCTCCATGTTGTAGCATGTATCAGTACTCATTCTTTTTCATGGCTGAATAACATTCCATTTTATGGATGTACTATATTTCATTTATGCATTCACCTGTTGACAGGCATCTCACTTTTTGGCTGGTATGAATAATGCTGCTAGGAACATTTGAGTACACGATTTTGTGTGGATGTATGTTCATTCTTTTGGGTATACACCTAGAAGTGGAATTGTTGGGTCATTGGTACCGCTATGTTTAACATTTTGAGGAACTATCAAACTTTTCCAAAATGGCTGCACCATTTTACAATCCCATCATCATCACATAAGGATTCTAATTTTCCCACAATCTTGCCAACACTTGCTACTATTTTTTTGATTGTAGACATCCTAATGGGTGTGCAATTCTACCTCATTGTGGTTTTGGTTTGCATTTTTCTAATGACAAATGATGTTGAGCATCTTTTCATGTACTTTTTGTCCATTAGTATATCTTCTTTGGAGAAATATCTATTCAAATTCTTTGCTCATTTTATTTTTTTAAAGATTTTATTTATTTATTTGAGAGAGAAGGAGAGAGAGGGAGCACACAAGTGGGGGGGAGGGAGAGGGACATCAGACTGTGCTGGACTTGGAACCTGACACAGGGCTTGATCTCATGATCCAAAGATCATGACCTGAGCCAAAATCAAGAGTTGAATGCTTAACTGACTGAGCTACCCAGGCGCCCCAATCCTTTGTTCATTTTAAAATAGGGTTATTTGTCTTTCTGTTGTTGAGTTGTAAGAGTTCTTTATATATCCTGGATAAAAAATCTTTATCAGGTAAATGATTTGCAAATATTTTCTCCCATTCTGTGGGTTATCTTTTCACTTTCTTTCTTTCTTTTTTTTTTAAAGATTTTATTTATTTATTTATTTGAGAGAGCACACGAGAGGGGGGAGGGTCAGAGGGAGAAGCAGACTCCCTGTTGAGCAGGGAGCCTGATGTGGGACTCGATCCCGGGACTCCAGGATCATGACCTGAGCCAAAGGCAGTCGCTTAACCAACTGAGCCACCCAGGCACCCCTCTTTTCACTTTTTTTATGGTGTCTTTTGAAGCACAAGATTTTTAAATTTTGATGAAGCCCAATTTATCTATGTTTTCTTTTCATTTGTACTTTCGGTGTCATATCTAAGAAACCACTGTCTAACCTAATGTCATGAAGATTCCTATGTTTTCCTATTATTTCTATGTTTTCTATTTTAAAAGATTTTATTTATTTATTAGAGAGAGAGTGAGAGAGAGCACAAGTGGGGACGAGGGAGGGAGAAGCAGACTCCCTGCTGAGCTGGCAGCCCGACATGGGACTCAATCCCAGGACCCTGGGATCATGACCTGAGCCGAAGGCAGATGCTTAACTGAGTGAGCCACTCAGGTGCCTTTTATTTCTATGTTTTCTTTTAAGAGTTTTATAATTTTAGGTCTTACATTTTGATTTATGATCCATTGTGAGTTAACTTTTGTATGTGGTGTGTGGTAAGGGTCTGACTTCAATATTTTGCCTATGGTTTTCTAATTGTCCTGGCAGTATTTGTTGAAGACTGTTCTTTCTCCCATTGAATGGTGTTAACATGCTTGCCAAAAATCAACTGACCATGGATTAATTGATTTATTTCTAAACACTTAATTCTATTCCACTAATCTATATGTCTTTCCTTATGCCAATACTATAATTTTTAATTTCTGTGTCAACTTGACTAGACCATGGGGAAGCCAGATATTTGGCTGTTATATCTAGGTATGTGACTGTGAGAGCATTTCAGCTATGCATAGGCTCAGCAACATGGACTTCCACTCACCAAGACCAACCTGCCTATGGCCACCACTGAGTCTCCAATCTGCCAGCAGCAGAGACTAACAATGAATCCCAAATATGGCACCATTCCCTGAGATGATCAACCAGCTACCTGGTGGTAGGTTGATTACATTAAACCACTTCCATCATGGAAGGGACAGCATTTTGTTCTTACTGGAATAGACACTTAATCTTGATATGGATTTGTTTTCCCAGCATTTTACTCTTTTTGATGCTATTTTACTTGGAATTATTTTATAAATTTTATTTTCATGTTGCTAACTGCTGATGTATAAAAATATAATTGATTTTTTGGGCGCCTGGGTGGCTCAGTCCTTAAACATCTGCCTTCGGCTCAGGTCATGATACCGGGATGCTGGGATCGAGTCCCACATCAGGCTCCCTGCTCCACGGGAGGCCTGCTTCTCCCTCTCCCACTCCCCCTGCTTGTGTTCCCTCTCTCGCTGTCTCTCTCTCTCTGTCAAATAAATAAATAAAATCTTTTTTTTTTAAGATTTTATTTTATTTATTTGAGAGAAAGAGAGCACAGAGGGGGTAGGGTCAGAGGGAGAAGCAGACTCCCCACTGAGCAGGGAGCCCCATGCAGGACTCGATCCCGGGATTCCAGGATCATGACCTGAGCCGAAGGCAGTTGCTTAACTAACTGAGCCACCCAGGCACCCACAATTTCTGATTCTTACCTCTCTTAACCAACTGAGCCACCCAGGTGCCCCTGATTCTTACCTCTCTTAACTCTCCTGGTCCATACCTTAGAAAGGAGGTTTGGTTTTGGAATATGACTTCCTTTAGAAAGGAATCATCTCCTCTTAGCTGCTTACTGGTTAATGATCAGGGTGAATGGAGTGCAGAGTTTATAGACCTATTCTTGAAATTCAGGAGTTCTGCCTGGCTATTCCTGGGCATAACGTGCCTTTCTTTCTGGCAACAGCAGCTTCAAGTCAGCCTGGTTGTTATACCCTCCTGGGGATAGCCCAGCCCAAACGATGTCTGGGGTATTCAAACATAATTCTGGTTAAGCCATCTAGATTTTCTAGTCAGACTGACATAGTCCTAAATCATGAGAACAATGACTACTTGGTTCAGTATGCTACTCATTAAATCTTCCTGCAGTTGCCTGAGCAGGCTAAGGTGGGGACATAATGTGTCTCCATTGATTTTTTTTTTTTTTTTCTAAAATGACCTGTCTCACATTTGACTGTTTGAAATGAAAAGTTGGGTATGAGTAGGAAGAACTGGAAAAAGGTGAAAAGGGATAGGACATATTGATTTTGTGGCTATGGAAGGAGAGTAACAACCCTGGCATCTGGAGAAGGAACATCTTAAGCCCTAGGAAATGTGGGGGGCAATTAATGTTCTGCACTATGATTTAGCACTGCAACCTGGCAAAACAATCATATGGTTTGTGTGAGGCAGACTGCTTTATGCTGGCAATCTCACCTCCTTCCGGGCTTGTCTTTCCTTTTCATGTGCTATGAAAACAAAAAAAAACTCATGTGGACATGGTCTGACACTGTGTCTTTTGTGCCTGATGCTATCAACATCAGCTCCCATTTTTGCTTGTGTTTCCCTTGCCTTTGGAGACGTGTCTTGAAAGAAGTTGCTGTGGCCAATGTTGAAGAGATTACTGCTTATGTTCTCCTCTAGGATTTCGGTGGATTCCTGTCTCACATTGAGGTCTTTCATCCATTTTGAGTTTATCTTTGTGTACGGTGTAAGAGAATGGTGCAGTTTCGTTCTTCTGTATATAGCTGTCCAATTTTCCCAGCACCACTTATTGAAGAGACTGTATTTTTCCATTGGGTATTTTTTTCTGATTTGTCAAAGATTAGTTGACTATAGAGTTGAGGGTCTATTTCTGGAGTCTCTATTCTGTTCCATTGGTCTATGTGTCTGTTTTTGTGCCAGTACCATGCTGTCTTGGTGATCACAGCTTTGTAATATAGCTTGAAATCAGGCAACGTGATGCCCCCAGTTTTGTTTATCTTTTTCAACATTCCCTTGGTGATTCAGGATCTTTTCTGGTTCCATACAAATTTTAGGATTTTTTTGTTCCAGCTCCTTGAAAAATGCCAGTGGTATTTTAATACGGATTGCATGAAAGTGTAGATTCTTCTGGGCAGCATAGACATTTTAACAATGTTTATTCTTCCAATCCAGGAGCATGGAATGTTTTTCCATCTTTTTGTGTCTTCCTCAATTTCATAAGCGTTCTGTAGTTCTAGAGTATAGATCCTTTACCTCTTTGGTTAGGTTTATTTCTAGGTATCTTATGGGTTTTGGTGCTATTGTAAATGGAATTGATTCTTTAATTTCTCTTTCTACAGTTACATTATTAGTGTATAGAAAAGCAACTGATTTCTGTGCATTGATTTTGTATCCTGCCACATTGCTGAATTGCTGTATGAGTTCTAGTAATTTGGGGGTGGAGTCTTTTGGGTTTTCCACATAAAGTATCATGTCATCTGTGAAGAGGCAGAGAGTTTGACTTCTTCTTTGCCAATCTGAATGCCTTTTATTTCTTTTTGTTGTCTGATTGCTGATGCTAGAACTTCTAGTACTATGTTGAACAATAGTGGTGAGAGTGGGCATCCCTGTCGTGTTCCTGGTCTTAAGGGAAGAGCTCTCAGCTTTTCCCCATTGAGAATGATATTTGCTGTGGGCTTTTTGTAGATCGTTTTTAGGATATTGAGGAATGTTCCCTCTATCTCTACACTCTGAAGAGTTTTAATCAGGAAAGAATGTATTTGTCAAATGCTTTTTCTGCATCAATTGAGAGGATCATATGGTTCTTTTTTGGGACTTCATCAAGATAAAAAACTTCTGCACAACAAAGGAAACAGTCAACAAAACTAAGAGGCAACCCACGGAATGGGAGAAGATATTTGCAAATGACATTACAGATAAAGGGCTGGTATCCAAGATCTATAAAGAACTTCTCAAATTCAATACTCAAAAAACAAAATAATCCAGTCAAAAAATGGGCAGAAGACATGAACAGACATTTCTCCAAAGAAATACAAATGGCTAACAGACACATGAAAAAATGTTCAACATCACTAGCCATCAGGGAAATACAAATCAAAACCACAATGAGATACCACCTTACACCAGTTAGAATGGCAAAAATTAACAAAACAGGAAACAACAAATGTTGGTGAGGGTGTGGAGAAAGGGGAACCCTCTTACACTGTTGGTGGGAATGCAAGCTGGTGCAGCCACTCTGGAAAACAGTATGGAGGTTCCTCAAGATGTTAAAAATAGAGCTACCCTACAACCCAGCAATTGCACTACTAGGTATTTACCCCAAAGACACAGATGTAGTGAAAAGAAGGGGCACATAGCAGCAATGTCCACAATAGCGGAACTGTGGAAGGAGCCAAGATGCCCTTCAACAGATGAATGGATAAAGATGTGGTACATACATACAATGGAATATTACTCAGCCATCAGAAAGGATGAATACTCACCATTTGCATTGACATGGATGAAACTGGAGGGGATTATGCCAAGTGAAATAAGTCAAGCAGAGAAAGACAATTATCATATGATTTCACTCATATGTGGAACATAAGGAATAGCACAGAGGACCATAGTGGAAGGGAGGGAAAACTGAAGGGGGAGAAATCAGAGAGGGAGATGAACCATGAGAGACTATAGACTCCGGGAAACAAACTGAGGGTTTCAGAGGGGAGGCTTGGGGGGATGGGATAACCGGGTGATGGGTATTGAGGAGGGCATGTGTTGTGATGAGCACTGTGTGTTATATGCAACTAATGAATCACTGAACACTACATCAAAAACTATTGATGTACTATACAGTGGCTAACTGAACATAATAAAAAAAATAAAAATAAAATTATATAATTCAAATACTTTTTTTTTTTAAAGATTTTTATTTATCTGTTTAACAGAGAGAGAGAGAGAGCACAAGCGGGCAGAGCAGCAGACAGAGGGAGAGGGAGAAGCAGGCTCTTTGCCAAGCAGGGAGCCCGATGCGGCGCTCGATCCCAGGACCCTGGGACCATGACCCAAGCCAAAGGCAGACGCCCAACCGACTGAGCCACCCAGGTGCCCCTAATTCAAATACTTTAAAAAACAAAAATCAGCTGCCAAAGATGGATACCCCATTCCTCCCTGCATATTTGTGAAACACAGACTGGCATAACCATGTTTCAATCTGACTGGTACAAAATCATATGCCTCTTCTGATGTCCGAGTGGCCTTGGTTGTGCTATGAATGGTAACTGAGACTAGCCCTAGACCACATTCTGGCTGTCTGAAATACAACCTGTTGATCCTCTCTGAGGCTTATTCATAGTTGGCTGAGTCTGGAATCCTGGGGGACATAGCTGAGGTTAATGCTGTAGATTGGCCTCATCCTGCTGCTTGGGAGACCTGCTGACAGTAGCCTATGCTATAGGAGATAAACTGAATGGATTTGGTTACAGCCCCTATCAGTCAAATTAATCAAAGTGGCCAAGAGAGTGGCTTACTCATATGAAAATCCGTCAGAAGCCAAGATGATGTAGAACGGAGGGTGAATGTTGTTGGGAGATACTCTGCCATGGGTCCCCTATGCTCCTCCTCATCTTTTAGAGTATTCCAAGAGTGCAAGGTATTCTTTACCTTTACGGAGCTCTATATCCAGGTTATAGCTCAGGACTGTCTTTGTAGCAAGCAACCTTAAAGTATGAGGTGATCCCTCCATAGGATAAAAAGGCTTGCTTGCAGTGGATTGCCAAAGCTCACGGATACAGAGAACAGATTGGCGGTTGCCAGAGGTGGGAGTGTGGGCGGGGGTGGGGGGGCACAGTGGGAGAAGGAAGTCAAAAGATACAAACTTCCAGTTATAAAATAAATAAGTCAGGAGATGTAATGTACAGCATGGCAACTAGAATTAATACTACTATATTGCTGGGGCACCTGGGTGGCTCAGTTGGTTAAGCGTCTGCCTTTGGCTCAGGTCATGATTCTAGGGTTCTGGGATCGAGCCCTGCATCAGGCTCCCTGCGCAGGGAGCCTGCTCTCTCTACCTGCTTGTGCTCTGTCAAAAAAATTAATAAATAAATCTAAAAATAATACCATATTGCATATCTGAAAGCTGCTAAGAGAGTAAATCTTAAAAGTTCTCATCACAAGAAAAAAAATTCTGTTACTATGTAGTGATGAATGTTAACTAGACTTATTGTAGTGATCATTTTGCAATATATACAAAGATCAAATCATTATGTCATACACCTGAAATTAATATAATGCTGTATATCAACTATACCTCAATAAAATTACATGATATATAAATAAAATAAACTGTAGATGTTGCAATACAACAAAACAGTGGGTTCCCCAAGCTCAATGTTTCTCTTATGTAAAATATCTCACCATGCTTGCAGACATCTACTTGGGTCTCTGTGTTGTCCCTGGTGAACTTGGGAGCAAGGGGAACGGATGCAAAAAATTGAAGCTCATGCTTTTTGCTGTATGGTGAGTAATAAAATACTTTGTCTCATCCAGTACATTTTTCATCTCTATAAATTTGATTTGGGTCATTTTTATATCTTCCATGTCTCCATTTAACATGGTCAATCCTTCAATCCTTTCTTTAGCTTGTTTACATAAGGATACA
The DNA here is from genome assembly GCF_002201575.2 of Neomonachus schauinslandi. Taxonomy (NCBI): domain Eukaryota; kingdom Metazoa; phylum Chordata; class Mammalia; order Carnivora; family Phocidae; genus Neomonachus; species Neomonachus schauinslandi. The sequence goes on along the minus strand of NC_058412.1, from coordinate 113,941,665 downwards.
GTAAAAATAACTATTTTAATGTCCTTGCTACTAATTCTATCATATGTATCATTTCTGGGTTGGTTTCTATTGATGGATTTTTATCCTAATTATAGGTTATAGTCTCTGCTTCTTTAAATGTGTGGTAATTTTTTTTGGATGACCAGACATTGTGAACCAACTATCATCATCTTGTTGGGTGATGTGTATTTTTATATTCTTGTAATATTCTTGAGTTTTGTTCTGGGATGTAGTTAAGTTACTTGGAAACAGTCTTATTCTTTAAGGTCTTGATTCTAAGCCTTCTTAGACTGGACTAGAGCAGCCTTTAGTCTAGGACTTATTTTTCCCCAATGTTCAGGCAAAAGCCTTCTGAATACTTTTCCTGATGCTCTGTGAATTATGTGGGTTTCCCCCCCTGAATGGTGGGAATAGGTACTAGTCCCAACCCTGTGTGATCATTGGTATTTTTTTTCCTGCTAATCCTTTAAGTGGTTCTTTCCCCAGCCTCAGGTACTTTCTTCATTCCTCTCTGATTCTCTGCCCTGTAAACTCTATATGCTGTGGCATCTAAAGACTTGCAGCATTATCTCCACAACTCAGGGAAATTGCCAGTTTGCCTGGATTTCACCTCACTGCACCATGGGCTGGAAACTACATTCATTACAATTATAAGCTTCGCTTAGTTTCCATCTTTCAATGATCACTGGCTTTTATAACCTGGTGTCCATGAAACCACTGTTTCATATATTTTGTTTCATTTTTTAGTTGTTTCAGGGGCAGGGTAAATTCAGTACCAGTTATTCCATCTTGGTTGGTTGTGTTCATTCTATTTGATGTAACAAAGTTAAGGTCCTGAATAGAAGTATGCTATGTTCTTAACCATCTGTAAGAGTCGGGTATATACTATCCTAAACTCTTATCACCAGTGTAGTTGATGAATTTACAGTGTTCTACCTTTTAGGGGAAGTAATCAAGTGTCAAAAACATGACTTTGGAGTTGGTCAGACGACTTGTGTTTAAATTCTCTCTTTATCATTAGCTAGCTATATAACCATGGACAGGTTCCTTGAGCTTCAGTTTTCTCATCTGCAAAATGAGAATAATAATACCTATTTATTAGAGTTGTTGAAATAACTAATATAAAATGTGTATCCTAATGGCTGGTACATAGTAAAATCTCAATAAATGGTAGCTGTTATTACCAAAGGCACTTATCTTACTAGTACCATCATTCTCTGCATAGGTATTCAAATTTGATAAACTATAAGCCAAGTGAGGACATTGCTCCTTTACTGCAAAGCTGTCACTTGTCTTAAAATTAAATTTTGTGGCTTTCTTGGATGCCGCTGTCTTGCAGACAATTTATGATGTTGTTTTTTAATTGTGCTTCTTGATGATACCAAATTTATATTCATAATGGTCCAAGAAAATTTACTAATTAATATAAATTATGTACATAATACACAGGGTAGAATGATTTTGCTAATATGGTCAGTTGATATATGAGACACATGTTCTAAAATAGTTGTAGCTCTACTGTTGTGGTTACTAAGTAAATATTAAAAAATCAATGGTGTTTGTATAAGCCAACAATAACTTAAAAACAATAATGGCAAAATAAAAATATCTCATTCAGAGCAGAAAGAATTACAAAAATAAAATAAATAGGAATACCTTTAAGCAACTACGAGGATATATATGGAAAAAGCTATAATCTCTCCTGAGAGACACAGGAAAAACTTAAGTGGGAAGAAGCTATTTTCTTTTTTTTTTCTTTTTCTTTTTCTTTTTTTTTTTTTTAAGATTTTTTTTATTTATTGAGAGAGAGAATGAGATAGAGAGAGCATGAGGGGGGGAGGGTCAGAGGGAGAAGCAGACTCCCCGCCAAGCAGGGAGCCCGATGTGGGACTCGATCCCGGGACTCCAGGATCATGACCTGAGCTGAAGGCAGCTGCCCAAACAACTGAGCCACCCAGGCGCCCAATTTCTTTTTTTTTTCTTAAAGATTTTATTTATTTATTTGAGAGAGAGAGAGAAAGTGAGAGAGAGAGAGAGAGAGACCAAGAAGGGGGGAGGGTCAGAGGGAGAAGCAGACTCCCCGCTGAGCAGGGAGCCCGACGCGGGACTCAATCCCGGGACTCCAGGATCATGACCTGAGCCGAAGGCAGTCGCTTAACCAATTGAGCCACCCAGGTGCCCAAGACAAGCTATTTTCTTGATGGTAAAAATTATTACAGTAAACAAAAACTGGCTATAAATTTAACATAATCTCTGCCTAAACCCCAATAAAATTTTTATTTTTTAAATTGCCTCTGAGGTTCATTTGAGAAAACTCAAATCCAAAGATTGTCAGCCCATCATGGTTGTGCAATTTCAACTGGGATTAAGCCAGTGTGGGAGCCACGGATGTTACTCTACCACTCTTTTACATCATTTCATTAGAGGCGTCTCAGAAGTCCTAGTAGGACAATACCAGGAGTCCTCTTTGGTTGTCTTGGTTTTCTCAAGCAAGTACATTCTGTTAGACCCCTGAATCTGGAAACCTCTTCCTTTTTTACTCCAGTCTCCAGAGTCACTGAAGAAAATGTACACGTTTCTGATTCATTACTATGTTATGATGATCATTCTTAAAAACGCTTTTGACGTCTATAAGCCCTTAGAGCCACTCAGTAGGGCTATTAGTCAGTCTCCTGGAACATGAGTATCTCCTTCTATTTCATGGCCAGTGGAGCAGAATGGCTGTGATCAGGAAGAACAGTCCTGAAGCTGGATGTGGTGAAGTTACATGGATCTTGAGAAGGCCTACACGCAAACACCAGCCCAATCCTGAGGAGGCAGTGTATCTTTCCCTAAATGTTTCTCATGTGTTTCTCCTGAGCATCTTTTGCATTAGTATCACCTGAAGAGCTTGTTAAAGATCCCTGGGCCCCACTATAGATTTACAAGTTAGGATCTCAGGATCTAGATCCTTAAAACATGTTTTTCACAAGTTTCTCTGCATGCTAAGCATTCTAAAATGCCCCCTACTCTGGGTCTAGTTTTGGAGTTGCTCAATCTGATAAATACTGCCCTCTAAACAATGGTCCTCAGAGTTCTTACCAGTTTTCATTTTTATTTATTTATTTATTAAATTGTAGCATTATTTTCTTTCTTTCTTTTTAAAAGATTTTATTTATTTATTTGACAGAGAGAGAGACACACAGCGAGAGAGGGAACACAAGCAGGGGGAGTGAGAGAGGGAGAAGCAGGCTTCCCGTGGAGCAGGGAGCCCCATGCCAGCTCCATCCCAGGACCCTGGGGTCATGACCTGAGCTGAAGGCAGATGTTTAATGACTGAGCCACCCAGGAACCCCTCTTACCAGTTTTTTTTTTTTAAAGATTTTATTTATTTATTTGAGAGAGAGAATGAGAGACAGCACAAGAGGGAAGAGGGTCAGAGGGAGAGGCAGACCCCCCGCTGAGCAGGGAGCCCAATGCAGGACTCGATCCCGGGACTCCAGGATCATGACCTGAGCCGAAGGCAGTCGCTTAACCAACTGAGCCACCCAGGCGCCCCCCCTCTTACCAGTTTTTAATAAAGGTACTTCACAGGTCCTGAGCCCTAAACCTCCAGAAAGACTCCTAAGGCCTGGACTACTTACAAGCTGCAGATCACTGCAGTTATAGCCTCATCCTATCTGCAGCCTGTTTTTCATTTCCCTCCCTTTCTGTAGCCACCATTCCCAACCCCACTTCTTTTCGGTTTCATAAGCTGTAACTGGACATTTCTTGCTTTCTTTTTTTTTTTTAAAGGTTTTATTTATTTTGGGGGCGCCTGGGTAGCTCAGTCGCTTAAGCGGCTGCCTTCGGCTCAGGTCATGATCTCAGGGTGCTGGGATCGAGCCCCGCATCGGGCTCCCTGCTCATTGGAGAGTCTGCTTCTCCCTCTCCCTCTGCCTGCCTCTGCCTACTTGTGCTCTCTCTCTATCTCTCTGTCAAATAAAGAAATAAAATTAAAAAAAAAGATTTCATTTATTTTTGACAGAGAGACAGAGTGTACAAGCAGGAGAAGCAGCAGGCAGAGGGAGAGGAAGAAGCAAGCTTCCCGCTGAGCAGGGAGCCCGATGTGGGGCTCGATCCCAGGACCCTGGGATCATGACCTGAGCCAAAGGCAGACGCTTAACTGCCTGAGCCACCCAGGCGCCCCTGTAACTGGACATTTCTAAGGTAAAAACAGATATCCTAGAGGTAAACATTCTTTATATCCACAAACTCTGTCCATTCTTTCTTTAAAATGTTCCCTACTCCTTTCTATTCTGGCTGCCATACCCTAGAGACTCTTATCACCATAATTAGACTCAGACACAGCCTTTTGTTAGTCTGTACGACATCAGTCGTCCTTCTCTCAAATCTTTCCCACCTACTACCCCCTGCCCACCTGCTCAAAAGCCTAAAAGGACTCTTGATATTAACCATATCAAGTCTAAACTCCTGTTTGTTTTCCAGGCCCTTTACAATATATCCTTTTTTTTTTTTTAAGATTTCATCCATTCATTTGACATAGATAGAGAGAGGCAGAGCACAAGCAGGTGGAGTGGCAGGCAGAGGGAGAGGGAGAAGCAGGCTCCCCGCCAAGGAAGGAGCCCGACATGGGGCTCGATCCCAGGACCCTGGGACCATGACCTGAGCCGAAGGCAGATGCTTAACTGACTGAGCCACCCAGGTGCCCCACAATGTATCCCATTTTGCTTTATTTCCCACTATTGCACACATGCTTTCCATTTATTGCCCATACACACGGCCTGCTCATTTCAACCCATGGGACAGATTTATCTCTGTTCCCAAAGCATGGTATGAGGAGTCAGAATAGGGGTCCAGTAAATGTGAGCCAGCAGTTGGCATTTGTCTCCCTTTTGATGCCCTCCCTTTTTATATTTAATCTCACAAACCATTCAGTATCATATTCTGCTTACAGACTTCCTGAGTTTCTCTAGCTCTTATGGCCTCCATATTTATTAGGTAGAGAACAAACAAACAAACAAAAACAGAAACAAAAAGAGTATAAAAGGAAGGGAGGGAGGGAGGAAGAGAGGAATGAAGGGAGGAAAGGGGGGAAGAAAAGTTCCCCACCACAGAGAATTGGCTTTAGGAGTTACAAAAGCAAAGGGAAGAGAAGGAAAGGCTAGTAGTCTGGTAACTTCCACTTTGAAGCTATTCAGGAAACAGTTCAATTAGGAATATTCATTGGCCTTCTATAGTACCATATCATCAGTATCATTCTGTTCAGAACACATATACTATCAGTGTTCCTTGCTAAGTGTTTCAGATGCATTCATTCTGCTTCCCCCATGTTGGTTCAGGATTCATTTCTTCCTGCTTCCCTGATGGCCCATATTGAGCTAAATGCCCCCTTCTCCATGCTCCCACGAGAACCTGGTGTTTCCTTTTAACTCAGTATCTTATATTGAAAGTGTTTGTTTGTGAGTCTGACTCACCCTTAGACTATGAATTTCATGAGACAGGCTTACTTTGTATTATCTCTATAGACTCTGTACATGTAGATGCTACAGAAATGGCCCCTGAAGTAACTAGGCTGTAAGCTTCGGAGGGTAGGAAACAAGGGTTTTACACCTCTTGTTCTTATATTATGAATAACAAGCTCAGTGTTTAGGTGTTAAGAAAAAGCTTGTTAATGTTAACATTTCTGTGCTCTGCTCTTCTCACCACCCACTCATAACCTTACCCTTGCCCATCAAACCCCAGTTACTGAGCATTTAGTAAATGCTCAACAGACTCTTAACAGGTTAATACTGATGGCCACTGTGAGAGAAAAACAATGAACAAATTCTTTAATTATACTTCTGTTTAGAAATTTGTGCATAGTCTAATTGTCAATAAGAACTTCTGCCACATTTTCATACTTTCAGAGAATAGGCTTTAGAGGCAGGCAGAATTAGATTTGCCTGGCTCCAAAGCTTATTAGACTCATGGCTCTGCAAATGCACTAGTTATTTGACCTTTGGTAGGGCCTTTTAGAGCCTTAAATTAAAAATGGAAATGACAGGGTGCCTGGGTGGTTTAGTGGTTAATGACTACCTTTGGCTCAGGTCACGATCCCAGAACTGACAGAATCTGTCTAAGTAACTATGTAGGAATTCTAAACTCTACTGAAGGCTTAGGACTTCCAGGGGAAAGCTCGCACAGTAAGTTGTGCTTAATTTTGGTTCTTAGCACAGTAGCAGTTACCTGTGGCAGACAGCAGTGCACATGTTCCTGGAGGAGCTTGCACTTAGTTTGCTGAACCAGGGTGGGCAAAAAAGAACCCTGTCCTCCAAATATCAGGATCTGTGCTCTGATTGCTGATTCCTGCTTCTGGTCACAGAGGTACAGACAAAAAGGTGGGTGGTCAATGTTGTTGCACTTCCCCACGTTGTTGCAACCCCCTAGCTCTATAGTCAAAGTGACTTTCAGTAGATTTAAAGGGCCAGCACCCATTCCCCCTTTCAATTCTCTCTTTTTCCCTTTTTGGAAGTCAGACATTATGGAAGTCATACTAGGACATTCAAAAACAACCACATATACAACCACATATGCAAATTAAAAAGTGACCATAGAAAGGCTTAGGAAAGACCTAAGAAGACCTTAAGTTTATGCTTCAGGCTGATCCTGGGCAAAGAAACAGCCTACCACCATCAATAGAACAAAATAAAAAATAACAAAAACAGCAAACCTTGGAAAAGGGAGAGAATGTGAATTCCAGAGATAGCAAATTATTAGATTCAAATGTCCAGTTTCAAAAAAAAAAAATCACAAAGCATATAAAGAAATAAGAAAATATGGCCATTCAAAGGAAAAAAAAAAAAATCAACAGAAACTGTCCCTGAAAAAGACCTGATGTCAGATATACCAGCCAACTTTAAAACAACCATCTTGGGCAACTGGGTGGCTCAGTTGGTTAAGCAACTGCCTTCGGCTCAGGTCATGGTCCCAGGGTCCTGGGATCAAGTCTCACATCAGGCTCCCCTGCTCTGTGGGAAACCTGCTTCTCCCTCTCCCTCTGCCTGCCACTTCCCCTGCTTGTGCGCTCTCTCTCTCTCTCTGTCAAATAAAAATAAATAAATAAATAAATAAATAAATAAATAAATAATAAATAAATAAATAAATAAATAAATAAATAAATAAAAATATTAAAAAAAATAAAACAACCATCTTCAAGATGCTTGAAGAACTAAAGGAAGATGTGGAGAAGGTCAGGAAAACAATGTGTGAACAAAATGGCAATGTCCACAAAGAGTTGGAAAACTAAGAAGAAATCAAAAAGAAATTCTGGAGCTGAAAAATACAATAATAGTAAAGAAAAATTCACTAGAGGAATTCAAAGGCAGAAGAAAGAATCAGTGGGGACGCCTGGGTGGCTCAGTCAGTTAAGCGTCTGCCTTCAGCTCAGGTCATGATCCCAGGGTCCTGGGATCGAGTCCCGCATCGGGCTCCCTGCTCCTTGGGAGCCTGCTTCTCCCTCTGCCTATGCATCTCTCTCTCTGTCTCTCATGAGTGGATAAATAAAATCTTAAAAAAAAAAAAAATCAGTGAACTTGAAGATAAGATGGTGGAAATTATCTTATCTGAGGAACAGAAAGAAAAATGATGGAAGAAAAGTGAACAGAACTTAAGGGACCTGTGGGACACCACGGAGTTGACCAACATATGCATTTTAAGAGAAGGGGCATGAGAAAGAGAGAGGGGTTGGGTTGGAGAGGGAATTGGGTAGGGGGAATATTTGAAGAAATAATGGCTGGAAACTTCCCAAATTTGATAAAGGGCATGGATATAAATGAGAAGTCCAACAAATACAATGAATTAAGATGAACTCAGAGACCCACACCAAAACACATTTATAATCACTTGCAAAAGACAAAGACAAAGGCAGAATCTTGAAATTAGCAAGAGAGAAGCTACTCATTATATACAGGGATCCTCAATAAGATTATCAGCATCTTTCTCATCACAAACTTTAAAGGCCAGAAGGCAGTGGGCAGATATATTTGAAGTACAAAAAGAAAAAAACCTGTCAACTGAGAATCCTATTTTTGGTGAAATCATCCTTCAAAAGTGAGGTGGAAATAAATTCCCAGATAGACAGACCTAATTCCTAGATAGATAAAAGCTGAGGAAGTTTGTTACTACTAGACCTTACCCTGCAAGAAATGCTTAAGAGAGGCCTGCAAGGTGAAAAGAAAAGACACTAGACAGTACCTTGAAGATGTATGAAGAAATAAAGATTTCAGTAAGAGTTAATGCATGGGTGTTATAAAAGCTAGTATTATTGTAACAATGGTTTGTAATTCTAATTTTGTCTTCTAGATGATTTAAGAGACATTTGAAAATAATTATTAGTCTAAAAGCTGGTAATTATTAGTCTAAAAGCTGGTATCTAAAAGAGACATTTGAAAATAATTATTAGTCTAAAAGCTGGTATTATAACTTTGGGATAATTCTACATTTTGTTTATAACATAACTTAAGAGACTAATGAATTTAAAAGAATTAATAGTTTATGTTTTGGGGCACACAATGAATAAAGACATAATTTGTGGGGCGCCAGGGTGGCTCAGTTGATTAAGCATCAGACTCTTAATCTTAGCTCAGGTCATGATCTCATGGTCATGAGTTCAAGCCCTATGTTGGGCTCCACACTGCGTGTGGAATCTACTAAAAAAAAGACAGAATTTTGTGACATCAACAACCAAAAGGGGTAGGGATGGAGCTGTAAAGGAGCAGAGTTTTTGTATGTTATTGAAATTAAGCTGGTACAAGTTCAAATTAGGTGTTATAACTTTAGGATGTGAAATGTAATCTCCATGGTAACCACAAAGAAAACAGTTATAAAATATACCCAAAAGGAGTGAGAAATAAATTTAAACATTTCACTACCAAAAATTAACTAAATACAAAAGGAGACAGTAATACAGGAAATGAGGAACAAAAAAGCTATAAGGCATATAGAAAAGAAATAGCAAAATAACAGAATTAAGTCCCTCCTTATCAGTAATTACTTTAAATGTAAATGGATTAAACTCTCCAATCAAAATACAGAGATTGGCAAAAAATAAAAAATAAAACAAAAAAAATACAGAGATTGGCAGAATGGATAAAAACACATGATTCAACAATATGCTGTCTACAAGCAGCTCCATTTGTATTCAAAGAGACACACAGATTGAAAGTGAAAGGATAAGAAAAGATATGCCATACAAATTGTAATCAAAAGAGAGCAGGAGGGGCCATACTGATATCAGACAAAATATACTTTAAATAAAAAAAAGGCTACAAGGTAAAAGAAAGACATTACATTAATAAAAGATTCAACAAGAAGATATAACAATTATAAACATTTACTTACCTAATGACAGACATATCATCAAAATTATGAAGCAGAAACCGAAAAAACTGAAGGGAGAAATAGACATAAAAATAATAGCTGGAGACTCCAATATCCCACACTCAATAAATGATAAAACAACCAGACAGAAGATAAAAAGGATTTTAAACAACACAATAAATCAACTAGATCTAATAGACATATACAGAACACTCTATCCAACAAGAGCACAGACATTCTTCTCAAATGTACATAGGACATTTACCAGGATAGACCATATGTTAGGCCACAAATTAAGTCTCAGGAAATTAAAAAAGGTAGATATCATACAAAGTATCTTCTCTGAACACAATGGGATGAAGTTATACATCAAAAACAGAAGTAAAATGAAAAAATTACAAATCTGTGGAAATTAAACAGCATATTTAAACAACCAGTGTTTCAAAGAAGAAACTACAAGGGAAATACTTAGAAATGAGTGAAAACAAACACACAACAAACAAAAACTTATGGGATGCAATGAAAGCAGTGCTCATGGGAAATTTATAGCTATAAATGGTGGTTACATTAAAAACAAAAAAGAACTAAAATACAATTTAACTTTACAGGAACTAGAAAAAGAACAAAAAACTAAACATAAATTTAGCAGAAGGAAAGAATAAAGATTAGAGCAGAGATAAATAAAATAGAAAAACAATAGAGACAATTAATGAAACCAAAAGTTATTTCTTCAAAAAGATCAGCAACATTGATGAAACTTTAAGTTACTAAAATCAGAAATGAAAGTGGGAACATTACCACAAATTCTACAGAAATAAAGAAGATTTAAGAGAGTACTATGAACAACTGTATGCCAACAAATTGGAGAACCTAGATGAAATGGACAAATACCTATAAACACAAAACCTATCAAGACTAAATCACAAAAAAATATGAAATCTGAATAGATCTATAACTAATAAGGAGATTGAATCAATAATATACAATCTTCCAGCAAAAAAAGCTCTGAACCTGATGTCTTCACTGGCAAAATCTATAAGTTTAAGACTACCAAACGTTTAAGAATACCAATCCTTCTCAAACTTTTCCAAAAAATTAAAGAGAAAAGAACACTTTCTAACACTTCCTAACTGTGAGGCCAGCATTACCCTGACATCAAAACCAGACAAAGAGACTACAAGAAAACTACAGACCAATATCCCTTATAAACATTGATACAAAAATCCTCAACATGATACTAGCAAATCAAATTCAGCATATTAAAAGATTATGCCACGACTAAGTGGGATTTATTCCTGGAATGCAAGAATGGTTCAATATACAAAAACCAATCAATATTATACAGCATATTAACAGAAAGAAGGAAAAAACCTCTACTTGATCATCTCAAATGATTCAGAAAAAGCACGTTTCAATTCAATTCAATACCCTTTTATGATTAAAAATAAAACACTAAAAAACTAGGACTAGAAGGAGACTACAATACAACTTCATATATAATACAGTTGCATATACAATTTCATACATTTCAATATAATTTCATATATGGCTACAATAAAAGCCATATATGAAAAATCCACAGCAAACATCATACTCAATGGTAAAACACTGAAAGCTATTACTCTAAAATCGGGAACACTTCTATTTAAAAATATTACTGGAATGGGCACCTGGGTTGCTCAGATGGTTAAGTGTCTGCCTTCGGCTCAGGTCATGATCCCAGGGTCCTGGGATCGAGTCCTGCATCAGGCTCCCTGCTGAGCAGGGAGCCTGCTTCTCCCTCTGCCCCTGCGTCTGCCTCTCTCTCTGTCTCTCATGAATAAATAAATAAAATCTTAAAAAAAAAAATTACAGGAAGCTCTAGCCAGAGCAATTAGGCAAGAAAAAGAAATGAGGCATCCAAACTGGAAAGGAAGAAGTAAAATTATCTCTGTCTGCAGATGATATTATCTTATATGTATAACACCCTAAAGATTCCACACAAAACTGTTAAACTAATACATGAATTCAGCAAAGTAGCAAGATACAAAATCAACACAAAAATTAGTTGTGTTTCTAAACACTAACAATGAACAAAAACAATTTCCCATTGATAGCATCAAGAATAAAATACTTAGGAGTTAACTTAACCAAGGATGTGAAAGACTTCCTAACACTTACAATTACCTAACAATTACATTCTGAAAACTATAAAACACTCAGGAAAGAAATTGAGGAAGACACAAAGAAATGGAAAAACATTCCATGCTCATGGATTGGAAGAACAAATATTGTTAAAATGTCTATGCTAATGTCCACAATAGCCAAACTGTGGAAGGAGCCAAGATGCCCTCCAACAGATTAATGGATAAAGAAGATGTGGTTCATATATACAATGGAATATTACTCAGCCACCAAAAAGGATGAATACCCACCATTTGCAGTGACATGGATGGAACTGGAGGGGATTATGCTAAGCGAAATAAGTCAAGCAGAGAAAGACAATTATCATATGTGGAACTCATATGATAATTTCACTCATATGTGGAACATATGGAATAGTGTGGAGGACCACAAGGGAAAGGAGGGGAAACTGAATGGTAAGAAATCAGAGAGGGAGACAAACCATGAGAGACTCTGGACTCTGGGAACCAAACTGAGGGTTACAGAAGGGAGGGGGTGGGAAAATGGGGTAACCGGGTGATGGGTATTAAAGAGGGCATGTGTGGTGATGAGCACTGGGTGTTATATGCAACTAATGAATTGTTGAACACTACATCAAAAACTAATGATATACTATATGCTGGCTAATTGAACATAATAAAAAAAATAAAAAGATAAAATGAAAAAGAATGTCTGTTACCCAGAGCAATTTTTACATTCAATGCAATCCCTATCAAAATACCATCAACTTTTCTCATAGAACTGGAACAAATAATCCTAAAATTTGTATGGAACCAGAAAAGATCCCATATAGCCAAAGGAAGGTTGAAAAAGAAAACCAAAGCTGGTGGCATCACAATTCTGGACTTCAAGCTCCATTACAAAGCTGTAATCATCAAGACAGTATGGTACTGGCACAAAAACAGACACATAGATCAATGGAACAGAACAGAGAACCCAGAAATGGATCCTCAACTCTATGGTCAACTAATCTTCGACAAAGCAGGAAAGAATATCCAATGGAAAAAAGACAGTCTCTTCAACAAATGGTGTTGGGAAAATTGGACAGTCACATGCAGAAGAATGAAAGTGGACCATTTCCTTACACCATATGCAAAAATAGACTCAAAATGGATGAAAGACCTAAATGTGAGACAGGGATCCATCAAAATCCTAGAGGAGAACACAGGCAGCAACCTCTTCGACCTTGGCCACAGCAACTTCTGGCTAGACATGTCTCCAAAGGCAAGGGAAACAAAGGCAAAAATGAGCTATTGGGACTTCGTCAAGATAAAAAGCTTTTGCACAGCAAAGGAAACAGTTGACAAAACCAAGAAACAACCTACAGAATTGGAGAAGATATTTGCAAATGTCTCATCAGATAAAGGGCTAGTATCCAAAATCTATAAAGAACTTATGAAACTCAACACCCAAAGAACAAATAATCCAGTCAAAAAATAGGCAGAAGACATGAACAGACATTTCTCCAAAGAAGACATCAGACACATGAAAAAATGCTCAACATCACTCGGCATCAGGGAAATACAAATCAAAACCACAATGAGATACCACCTCACACTGGTCAGAATGGCTACAATCAGCAAGTCAGGAAATGGCAGATGTTGGCGAAGATGTGGAGAAAGGGGAACCCTCCTACATTGTTGGTGGGAATGCAGGCTTGTGAAGCCACTCTGGAAAACAGTATGGAGGTTCCTCAAGATGTTAAAAATAGAGCTACCCTATGACCTAGCAATTGCACTACTAGGTATGTACCCCAAAGATGCAAATGTAGTGATCCGAAGGGGTACCTGCACCCCAATGTTTATAGCAGCAATGTCCAAATAGTCAAACTATGGAAAGAACCCAGATATCCATCGACAGATGAATGGCTAAAGAGGATGTAGTATATATATACATATATATATACACACACACACACACACACACACAATGGAATACTACTCAGCCATTAAAAAAAATGAAATCACCATTTGCAATGACATGGATGGAACTAGAGGGTGTTATCCTAAGTGAAATAAGTCAATCAGAGAAAGATAATTATCATACGATCTCATTCATATGTGAAATTTAAGAAACAAAACAGAGGAGCATAGAAGAAGGGAGGGTAAAATGAAATAAGACATAATCAGAGAGGGACACAAACTATAAGAGACTCTTAATCATAGGAAACAAACTGAGGGTTGCTGGAGGGGAGGGGGGCAGGATGGGATAACAGGGTAACGGGCATTAAGGAGGGCATGTGATGTAATGAGCACTGGGTGTTATATACAACTGATGAATCACTGAACTCTACCTCTGAAACTAATAATACACTATATGTTAATTAATTGAATTTAAATTTTAAAAAATGAAAACTACAAACACTGCTGAAAGAAATTAAAGAAGACATAAATAAATGGAAACATATCCCATGTTCATGGATTAGAAAACTTAATATTGTTAAAATGTCAATACTACCTAAGGTGATCTACAGATTCAATGCAAGCCCTACCAAAAACCCGATGATGTTTTGGCAGAAATAGAAAAACATCATCCTAAAATTCACATGGAATATCAAGGGACTCAAACAGCCAAAATAATCTTGAGAAGGAAAAACAAAGCTGAAGGACTTATACTTCTAGATTTTAAAACTTACTACAGGAGGTTGGGAAGATAGGAGGGAGTAAGAAGACCCTAAGCTCACCTTGGTCCATGGATACAACTAGGTAACACTCACATCAGCATAAATAACCCAGAAAACAACCTGAAGACTGGCAGAACAACTCTACAACAAAAGGTAAAGAAGAGGCCACATTGAGAGGGTAGGATGGACAGAGACACGGTGGGGAGCAAAATGGACCTCCGCTATCAGCTGGGTGTGGGGGGTGGAACTTGGGAATGGAGAAGAGAGAAATAGACTATCACACCAGAGCGCCCACAAAGGGAAGACAAATCCCCATAACATTTGGTTTTGAAAGGGAGGGGCCAAATTTCATAAGGTCTTAATCAGTGGGACTTAAAACCTGGAATTTTAAAAATCAGTGGCTGGTTCTGGGAGAGCCTGGAGGGTGATAGGAAGCTGAGTACCCACCCTTAAAGAAACCACAAGACATGGCCTAGGAAAACATCCTTGGATTACAGGAGATGAGACTATTCTAGTCCTTAAGAATGACATCGTAGGAGCCCAATGAGAAAGAAATAGGTCCTAATGAATGGTTTAACTGCTAATTTATATCTTCTACTGTTATCCTTTTTTAAGCCTATACCAAAACGGTATAAAATTCTGGAAGCCAAAGCCTTCCCTTCAGATCATTATGCTATTGAGTCACATCTTCAACTTCATGGTCTTAACACTGAGGAAAGTGTGTGGATGATAAAGCCAAGAGAGGGGGAAGAAAACATTGAGAATAGAGGATATCCTTGAAGTAATTGAGAAGGAAGGAGACTCAATCGCGATGATCCTGTTCAGTGGGCTGCATTTTTACACTGAACAGCTCTTTAATATATTTGCCATCACAAGAGCTGGACAGGCAAAGGGTTGTTTCGTTGGCTTTGATCTAGCACATGCAGTTGGAAATGTTGAACTCCAGTTACATGACTGGGGAGTTGATTTTGCCTGCTGGTACTCCTACAAGTATTTGAACTCAGGAGCAAGAGGTCTTGCTGTGCCTTTGTCCATGAAAAGCATGCCTATACAATTAAACCTGCATTAGTGGGATGGTTTGCCCATGAACTCAGCACCTAATTTAAGGTGGATAACAAACTGCAGTTAATCTCTGGGGTCAGTGGATTTCGAATTTCAAACCCTCCCATTTTGTTGGTCTCTTCCTTACATGCTAGTTTAGAGATCTTTAAGCAAGCAACTATGAAAACATTGAGGAGAAAATCTTTTTTGCTAACTGGTTATCTGGAATACTTGATCAAGCATTACTATATCAAAGATAAAGCAGATACCAAGAAACCATTTATAAACATAATTACTCCATCCCGCATGGTGGATCACGGTCGCCAGCTCACACTGTTCCAATAAAATATGTTTTCCAAGAGCTAGAAAAAGGAGGAGTGGTATGTGACAAGCGAGAACCAAATGGCATCCAAGTGGCTCCAGTTCCTCTCTACAACTCTTTTCATGATGTTTATAAATTTATCAACCTGTTCGGTTCTGCATTTGAATTTGCAGAAACAAAAAATAGCAGTGTTTCTAGAACAACTTAAGCAACTCTTACTGAAAGCTTCTATGGTTACATTATTATTATTTTCAAATTTTAATAATTGGAAGTTTTTCAAAACTGCTTACACATAACTGGCAATGAATTACATACCTTACAGAAAAATCTGATATATTTTTTCCAAGAGTCTGTGATTCTGAGAAATCCACATGTCTGTCCAATTTCTTCATGCTTGGTGGATCAAAGTTTTCACTGATCCAAGTATTATGTACACAGTCTCATCTAGCTGTCACATTTCATGGTCAGTGAATGTTTTATGTTGATTTGATTTATAATTTGACTGACAACTTCATAATATATGTGTAATTTTTTGTGTCAATTTTAGAAATGTTATTTTAGTTTTAATTTACCAAAAAATTTCTTATAGACACTGTGATTTCACAGTCTGATTATGTGTATGATTTCGCAATATTCCATACAACTCTAATCTAAGGAACAGAAAATACATTTTCTTTTTTTTTTTTTTAAGATTTTATTTTATTTATTTATTTGACAGAGACAGACACAGCGAGAGAGGGAACACAAGCAGGGGGAGTGGGAGAGGGAGAAGCAGGCTTCCCGCTGAGCAGGAAGCCTGATGCGGGGCTCAATCCCAGGACCCTGGGATCATGACCTGAGCCGAAGGCAGACGCCCAACAACTGAACCACCCAGGCGCCCAGAAAATACATTTTCTAGAGCATTAGCTTTCAAATGTTTTGGCCACTATCCACACTAAGAAATATATTAAATATCAGAGACTAGTATTTATATGTATTTATGCCTTATTTTATTGATTCTAATATACAAATTTTTATCATATTTTAACATCTGTGAAAGAAGAATTTTTTCTCAATTTTCAATCAACAATTCTTACAATTGCCATTGACCATTCTTTCATGTTACCATCCCTGATGTTAGCATGCTTCTCACAATGAATAGATGATTTTTTAAAAATGGTGTATATATATCAAAAGCAGAAGTGTCATAAATTATTTGTCTGTGCTCTGCTATTTATTATTCATTTTATCTCATTACAACAAGTATTGGTTGAAACTCATTAAATTTATCTCCCCACCAACTCTTGGGTCCTAATCCATTTTATAAAGTTGTCCCTTAATTTGGTGTTAGTGTAATTTCTTATTTTTTTAATGGGGACTTGCCCTGATAGAAGACTTTAGATGTTACCCTATCTCTAAAATAGTGAAACAAACCATTCCAAGATACTTGTGATTGAGAATTAGAATTAGCAAATGAGTGCTTCATCTCTCAACCTCTAACCCGAATCTATGGATCTTTCTTTCCACTAGGAAAACTACAGGTACACTCAACCTTATTGGACTTGCTGGTTTTCAGCTGTTGATGCTACAACCACTATTCATGAATTGGCAAAATAGTCTACATTTATATACCTGGACAGCAAGAAAGAGTGACTACAATATAACTAGTGCCCCTGATGAACAAATTTGAATGAAATTGACTTAGACAACCACTAGAGTTAAATAAAAAGACGCAGAACTGGCACCAATACCAGCATGTACTGATATGTATTGAGTACTCACCATGTATCATGTATTGTGCTGATCTATTTATACGTTACCTTACTTATTTGAGTGGTTGCATAACTGCTTTAGCAAAGCCTCCCCCTCCAACTTTTGGCAAAACTCAGATCTGTGGATGGAAAAGTTCTCAAAACCCTAGAATTCAACCATATGCAACTTCATGTAGAAGAAATCATTTTGAATCTCACAGTGTTAAGCAAAACAGACATGGTTTGAGCTCTCAGGGAACATGCAGCTTAGTGGGAGAAATGGATAGTAAAACATCTAAACATCCAAGTAAATATATGATTACAAATTGTAGGTTTTATGAAAGAAAAAAAGAAAAAAAAAGAATATCATTTTATGATACTATAAAAGAAAAATCGCAAGGGTATTAATTAGATGGTCAAGTAAGGGAAAGTGTATACGGTGCTTACAAGTTTAAGTTCCAAAAAATCATGCTAAAATTTTTAAAAGTAAAATATCATGCTAATCACATTAAAATTTCATCAAATTATATATACAAATTATTCAAAGAATAATCAGCACTATGTCTTCATCACACAGGTTAGGAAACAGCATTAGAAATTCCCTTTCTCCCTGCTTGCATTCCCTTCCTCCCCAAATCCAGAGATAACCATAAAATCATATTTTGTGTTAATCATTCCCTTATTTTCATTGAAGTTTTACACCTATGTATGTATATATTATAAGAATATATAAGCCAATTTTGCCTGTGTGTGGAAAAAAAAGAAAAGAAAAGAAACCACATGACAAACAAGGGAAGGGGAGAATATAGTATACAGTATAAAGTAGCAGTTTGCAAAACACCTGGGGCATAGGGGAGGGAGAGTAGTTTACTCATTTCAAAGTGTGTCCTAAGGGGCAGGGATCACACAGAGGGACTTCTCCAGGAACAAAGGAGTTAGCAAGGGCCATCTCTCTCCCCTGCTCCCCAGCATAAACACACAGCCCTTTGCAGGAACCAGCACAGTGCTGACACTCACGACCTAACTTGCTTAAGCAACCCTCAACTTAATATAGACTGCTATATGCGGAAAATGTTATATACAAACCTAATGATAACCACAAATCAAAAACAAGTAATAGATTAAAAACAAAGAGAAAGGAATCCAAGTATATCACTAAAGAAAGACAGCAAACCATGAAAGAGCAAGAAAAGGATCAGAGAAGAACTACAAAAACAACCACAAAACAAGTACCAAAATGGCAACAAATAAACTGTCTGTTAAATAACTGGAATTAAAATAAAAACTTAAAAGTGGCAATAAATACATATCTACCAAATAATTACTTTGAATGTAAATGGATTAAACACTCCAGTCAAAAGACATAGCGTGATGGAATGGATAAAAACCAAAAACCAGTATAGATTATGCTGCCTACAAAAGACTCATTTCAGACCTAAAGATACACACAGATTAAATGAGGGGATAGACAAACATTTGTAATGCAAATGGATGTCAAAGAAAGCCAAGGCAGCGATACTTATACTGAACAATAGATTTTTTTAAAAAAGATTTTATTTATTTATTCATGAGAGAGAGAGAGAGAGGCAGAGGGAGAAGCAGGCTCCCAAGGAGCAGGGAGCCCGATGCGGGACTCGATCCCAGGACCCTGGGATCATGACCTGAGCCGAAGGCAGATGCTTAACCATCTGAGCCACCCAGGCGCCCCAGAACAGAACAGATTTTAAAACAAAAACTGTAACAAGAGATGAAGAAAGACACTATTTAATAATAAAGGGGAAAATTCAACAAGAAAACATAACAATTGTAAATATTTATGGGAGCACCCAGTTAACAACAAACATAAAGGAATTAATTGATAGTAATATAATAATAGTAGGGTACTTTAACATCCCACTTACATCAATGGACAGATCATCCAAACAGAAAATCAACAAGGAAACTTTGAATGACACATTGGACCAGATGGATCTAACAGATACATTCAGAACATTCCATCCTAAAATAACAGAATACAAATTCTTTTCTCTTTTTTTTTTCTTTTTTCTTTTTTAGAGAGTGGGGAGGGGCAGAGGAGAGAAAGAAAGAATCTTCAGCAGGCTCCATGCCCAGCACAGAGCCCAGTGCTGGGCTCAATCTCACAACCCTGAGATCATGACCTGAGCCAAAGTCAAGAGTCCACGGTTAACTGACTGAGTCACCCAGGTGCCCAAATACACATTCTTTTCAAGTGCACACAGAGCATTCTCCAGAACAGACCACATATTAAGCCACAAACTGTTTCAATAAATTCAAAAGGAGCAAAATCATACCATACATCTTTTCTGATCACAATGCTATGAAACTGGAAATCAACCACAAGAAAAAATATGGAAAGAGCACAAATACATGGATGTTAAATAACGTGCTACTAACTACCGACTACTGACTCTTGGTCAACCAAGAAATCAAAGAGGAAATAAAAAAGTATATGGAGACCAATGAAAATGAGCACACAATGGTCAAAATCTTTGGGATGCAGCCAAGGCTATTCTAAGGGGGAAGTTTATAGCAATACAGACCTACCTCAAGAAAAATCTCAAATAAACAACCTAATCTTAAATCTAAAGGAGCTACAAAAAGAAGAACAAACAAAACCCCAAACGAGTAGAAGGAAGGAACTAATAAAGATTAGATCAGAAACAAATAAAATTAAAACTGAAACAATGACAACAACAGAACAGATCAATGAAACCAGGAGCAGGTTCTTTGAAAAGATCAACAAACTTGAGAAGGCCCTGCGCCGCCTTTCTCCACTGGCACCAGCGCCGCTGCCTGTCCCTCCTTCCCGGCCATGGCATTCACGTTCGCGGCCTTCTGCTACATACTGGCACTGCTGCTCACTGCCGCGCTCATCTTCTTCACCATCTGGCACATTATAGCATTTGATGAACTGAAGACTGATTACAGGAATCCTATAGACCAGTATAATACCCTGAATCCTCTTGTACTTCCAGAGTACCTCATCCATGCTTTCTTCTGTGTCATGTTTCTTTGTGCAGCAGAGTGGCTTACACTGGGTCTCAATATGCCCCTCTTGGCATATCATATTTGGAGGTATATGAGTAGACCAGTGATGAGTGGACCAGAACTCTATGACCCTACGACCATCATGAATGCAGACATTTTAGCGTATTGTCAGAAAGAAGGCTGGTGCAAATTAGCTTTTTATCTTCTAGCATTTTTTTTACTACCTATACAGCATGATCTATGTTTTGGTGAGCTCTTAGAACAACACACAGAAGAATTGGTCCAAAGTGCATGCAAAAAGCCACCAAATGTAGGGATTCTATCCAGCAAGATCCTCTTTCCAAGAGTAGCCTATGGAATCTGATCAGTTACTTTAAAAAATGACTCCTTATTTTTTAAATGTTTCCACATTTTTTGCTTGTGGAAAGACTGTTTCCATATGTTATACTTGGATAAAGAATTTCAATGGAATTACGTATAAATTAATATAAAATGATTACCTCTGGTGTTGACAGGTTTGAACTTGCACTCCTTAAGGAACAGCCATAATCCCTTGAATGACTGCATTAATTATTGACTATCCTTAGTCCATTGGAAGCTTTTGTTATATATAGGAACTTGTAGGGCTCATTTTGGTTTTACTGAAATGCCATCTAATATAAATTAGCTGTAGATATCAGGTGCTTCTGATGAACTGAAAATATATATCTGACTTGTGGGAAACTTCATGGGTTTCCTCATTTATCATGTATGAGATTATATATGGACATATTTACAAAATGAGAAGAGTGGGATTTTTTTCCCTCCAACTTGAATATTATCCCTGTATATTGCATATGAATGAGAGATTTCCCATATTTCCATCAGAGTAATATACTTGCTTTAATTCTTAAGCAGAAGTGAACATGATATAAAACTATATGCTGATTTACTTGTGAAGAAGGCATTTAAAGCTATTATAAATGTGTTTTAATTTGTAAGATATCACTTATAAAGAAATTGGTTTTTATACTTAACTGTTCTAATCTGGTGGTAAGGGTATTCTTAAGAATTTGCAAGTACTTTAGATTTTCAAAACTGAATGAGAGAGAACATTGTATAACCGTCCTGCTGTTCCTTTAGTGCAATACAATAAAACTCTGGAAAAAAAAAAAGATCAACAAACTTGATAAGCCTCTAGCCAGACTCATCCAAAAAAAAAAAAATAATAAATGAATAAATAAATAAATAAATAAATAAATAAATAAATAAATTTTAAAAAGGAGAGAGGACTCAAATAAACAAAATCAGAAAAGAAAAAGGAGACATAACAACTGACACCACAGAAATACAAGGGATTATAAGAGAATATTATGAAAAATTATATCCCAACAAATTGGACAACCTAGAAGAAATAGGTAAATTCCTAGAAACATATAACCTCCCAAAACTGAATCAGGAAGAATAGAAAATTTGAACAGACAGATTACCAACAATGAAGTTGAATCAGTAATCAAAAAACTCCCAACAAACAAAAGACCAGGACAAGATGGCTTCACAGGTGAATTCTACCAAACTTAAAGAGCACTTAATACCTATTCTTCTCAAACTATTCCAAAAAATAGAAGAAGAAAGCTTCCAAATTCATTCTACAAGGCCAGCATTACCCCGACCCCAAAACCAGATAAAAACACTACAAAAAAAAGAGAACTACAGGCCAGCATCCCTGATGAACACAGATACGAAAATCCTCAACAAAATATTAGCAAACCGAATCCCACAATACGTTAAAAAAATCATTCACCATGATCAAGTGGGGTGTATTCCTGGGATACAAGCATGGTTCAATATTTGCAAATCAATCAGTGTGATAAATCACATCATCACGAGAAAGCATAAAAACCATATGCTCATTTCAATAGATGCAGAAAAAGCATCTGACAAAATAGAAAATTCATCATGATAACACCCTCAACAAAGTAGGTTTAGAGGGAACATACCTCAACATAATAAAGGCCATATATGAAAAACCAACAGCTAACATCATTCTCAATGGTGAAAAATTGGGAGCTTTTCCCCTCAGATCAGGAACAAGACAAGGATGTCCACGCTCACCACTTCCTTTTTTTCCCCCAAAGATTTTTATTTATTTATTTGAGAGAGGGAAAGCACGAGCAGTGGGAGCGGGAGCGGGAGAGGGAGAAGCTGACTCTGCACTGAGCAGGGAGCCTGATGCAGGGCTCGATCCCAGGACCCTGGGATCAAGACCTGAGCTGAAGGCAGATGTTTAACTGACCAAGCCACCCAGGCGTCCCTCACCACTTCTATTCAACATAGTACTGGAAGTCCTTGCCACAGCAATCACACACACACAAAGGAATAAAAGGCATCAAAATTGGTAAGGAAGAAGTAAAACTTTCACTATTTGCAGATGACTTGATACTCTATATAGAAAACCCTAAAGACTCTACCAAAAACTACTAGAACTGATAAATGAATTCAGTAAAGTTGAGGATACAAAATCAATGTACAGAAATCCATTGCATTTCTAAACACTAATAATGAAGCAGAAGAAGAGAAATGAAGAAAACAATCCCGTTTACAATTGTATCAAAGAGAATGAAATACCTAAGAATAAATTTAACCAAGGAGGTGAAAGACCTGTCCTCTGAAAACTAAGAAATACTGATGAAACAAGCTGAAGACAACACAAACAAATGGAAAGACATTCCATGCTCATGGATTTTAACAAATATTGTTAAAATGTCTATACTACCCAAAGCAAAGTACAGACTTAATGCAATCCCTGTCAAAATACCAACAGCATTTTTCACAGAAATAGAACAAAGAATCCTAAAATTTGTATGGAAACACAAAAGACCCCGAATAGCCAAAGCAATCTTGAAAAAGAAAAACAAAACTGGAAGTATCATAATTTCAGGTTTCAAGTTATACTACAAAGCTGTACTAATCAAAACAGTATGGTACTGGCACAAAAACAGACACACAAGTCAATGGAACAGAATAGAGACCCCAGAAATAAACCTGTGATTGTGTGGCCAATTAATCTTTGACAAAGGAGGCAACAATGTGCAATGGGAAAAAGACAGCATCTTCAATAAATGGTATTGGGAAAATTGGACACCTACATGCAAAAGAATGAAACTGTACCACTTAAAAAAAAAGACTTTATTTATTTATTTGAGAGAGAGAGAGCACAAGCACAACTGGGGTGGGGGGCAGAGAGAGAAGGAGAAGCAGATTCCCTGCTGAGCAGGGAGTCTGATGTGGGGCTCAGTCCCAGGACCCTGAGATCATGACCTGAGCCAAAAGCAGAAGCTTAACCAACTGAGCCACCCAGATGCCCTGAAACTGTACCACTTTCTTACATCACATACAAAAATAAACTCAAAATGGATTAAGGACCTAAATGTGAGACCAGAAACCATAAAAATCCTAGAAGAAAGCACAGGGAGTAATTTCTCCAGCATTGGCCATAGCAACATTTTCTAACTATCTCTCCTGAGGCAAGGGAAACAAATGGAAAAATAAAGTTGGGATTACATCAAAATAAAAAGTTTCTGCACAGTGAAGGAAACAATCTTGTTAGACTAAAAGGCAACCTACAGAATGGGAGATATTTGCAAATGAAATATCTGATAAAGGGTTAGTATCCAAAGTATATAACTTACAAAACTCAAAACACAAAACACAAATAATCCAATTAAAAAATAGGCAGGAGACATAAACAGACATTTCTCCAAGGAAGACATACAGATGGCCAAAAGACACATGAAAAGATGCTCAACATCACTCATCATCAAGGAAATGCAAATCAAAACTACAATAGGGTGAAAAAAAACTATAATGAGATATTACCTCTACCTGTCAGAATGGCTAAAATTAAAAAAAACACAAGAAACAGCATGTGTTGGAGAGGATGTGGAGAATAAAGAACTCTCATGCACTGTTAGTGGGAATACAAACTGCAGTAGCCACTCTAAACAGTATAGAGGTTCTTCAAAAAGTTAAAAATAAAATTATCCTATGATCCAGTAATCACACTATTGGGTATTTACCCAAGAAATACAAAAGCACTAATTCAGTGGGATATATGAACCCCTGTGTTTATTGCAGCATTATTTACAATAGCGAAATTATGGAAGCAGTTTACATGTCCATCAATAGAAGAATGGATAAAGAAGATGTGATACACACACACACACACACACACACAGAGGAATATAATTCAGCCATAAAAAATAATAAATCTTGCCATTTGAAACAACTTGGATGGAGGTAGAATATAATGCTAAGCAAAAAAGTCAGTGAGAGAAAGAGAAATACCATATGATTTCACTCCTATGTGGAATTTATGAAACAAAACAAATTAGCAAAGAAGAAAAGTGACACAGAGAGAGAAACCAAGAAACAGACTCTTAACTATAGAGAACAAACCGATGGTTACCAGAAGGGAGGTGGGATTGAGATGGATGGGTGAAATAGGTGACAGGGATTAAAGAGTATACTTATTATGATGGACACTGCATCATATACAGAATTGTTGAATCACTACATGTACACCTGAAACAAATATAACACTTATGTTAACTATACTGCAATTAAAATTAAAAACTTAATAAAAAATAAAAATTAAAAAACTGGACATTAAAACATGCCAATCATATAACTACAATAAATATAAAATAATAAGGAATCAATCCAATGAATGATATGCCAGACCTCTACACAGAAAACTATGAAACATTATAAAAAAATGTTAAAAAGATTTCAATGAATGGAGGACTATACCATATTCATGGATAGGAAATTTTAATATTGTAAAGATTCCCATGTTGATGTATAGATTTGATACAATCCCAATAAAAATCTCAGGAGGGCTTTTTTTTTTTTTCTGGTGGAATTTGAAAAGTTATTCTAAAATTTATGTGGAAACACAGAAGTTTAAGAATAGTCAATACAATTTTGGGGAACACCAGAAAAGAAGTTTTTCTATCATGTATAATAATTGTAACAGTATGGAATTGGCACAAAGACAGACTAACAGACAAATAGAAAAGAATGAATATTCCAGAACCAGATTCACATATAAACAAATGGTTAATTATAAAAGTAAGGAATTAACAGTACATGATGCTGGGTCAGTTAGATATCTATAAAGAAAAAAAAAAGGAAATTTCACATCATGCCATACCCCAAAATTATTCCAGGTGGACAGTACTCTCAGACTATATTGCCATTAGCCACAATTAATTAATTTAATTAAAAGTGAATAAAATTTAAAATTCAGTGATTCAGACATACTAGCCACATTTCAAGTGCTCAAGAGCCATATGGGGCTAGTAGCTACCATACTGGACAGCACAGCTACAGAACAGTTCCATCATTGCAGAATGTTTTATTGGACAGCACTGTTCTAGAAGTCATAAGAGAATATCTTCATGAATTTAGGTAAGAAAAAATGTCCTAAACAGAATTTTTTAAAAAAAAGATGTTAACTATAAAAGAAAAGCTTGAATAATTGGACCTCATTAAAATTAGGAACTCCTGGAGTGCCTGGGTGGCTCGGTCCATTAAGCGTCCGCCTTCAGCTCAGGTCATGATCTCTGGGTCCTGGGATCCAGCCCAGCATCAGGCTCCCTGCTCAGTGGGGAGCCTGCTTCTCTCTCTCTCCTTTTGCCCCTCCCCACCCCTCATTCTTCTCTCTCTCAAATAAATAAATAAAATCTTTAAAAAAAATTAGGAACTCCTTTTCAACAAATAACACTATAGAGAGTGAAAATACAAGACACAGAATGGGATAAGAGCCAGGACTAGGGTGAAGCAAGTGAAGTACTTGGCTTGGACACAGATTTTTAAGGGGATGCCCAAAACTCAGTAATCAAGACAAGCGAGATGTTAATGCAATATTTTAAAAAATCATAATTAATGCAAAAAACTGCCATGATAAACAAAATATCAAAATTTTAAATAAAGATAAGTATCAGTATTTCTGATGTTTCCTTTTGCCTCAAGCCCCAATATGACTTGACAACATTATGGGAAATGATATTTGCAACATGTACACAACAAGTATCTATAATATTTAAAGAACTCTTATAGACCGATAAGAATGTCAGACAATCCAACAGAAGAAACAGGCTCAAGACTTGAATGATATTTCATAAAACAAGATATCCAGGGCGCCTGGGTGGCTCAGTTGGTTAAGCGACTGCCTTCGGCTCAGGTCATGATCCTGGAGTCCCGGGATCGAGTCCCGCATCGGGCTCCCTGCTCGGCAGGGAGTCTGCTTCTCCCTCTGACCCTCCTCCCTCTCATGCTCTCTGTCTCTCATTCTCTCTGTCTCAAATAAATAAATAAAATCTTTAAAAAAAAAAAAAAAGATATCCAAATGGCCAATAAATATTAAAAGATACTCAACTTTGTTAGTCATCAAGAAAATTAAAATTAAAAACAAAAGCATTCCACAATGGCTAAATGTAAAAGACAATGCCAACTGTTGATGAGGATGTAGAAGAAACAGAAGTCCCAGACATGACTGGTGGGAGTGTAAAATGCTTTTGGACTTTGGAAAACTGGCAGTGGCTATTAAAGCAGAACTTAACATATGTTCTGTGACTCAGCAATTCCACTTCTAGATAACTCAATAGAAATGTACTCATATATTCATCAAAAAACTGTTCAAGAATGTTCCTAGTAGCACTGTTCATAATAGTCCTCAACTGGAAATCTAACCATCCACCAATAAGGAAATGGATAAACACACTATGGCATATTAATTCATGAAATACTATACAACATTGAGAATAAACAAAATATGACTACATAAAGTAACATAAACAAATCTTACAAATCAATATTAAACAGACAAAGTCACACATTAAAAAAGTACATACACATATATATAAAGCCCCTCAAACAAGCAAAACTTAAACATGGTGTTAGAAGTCAGTTAGTGGTTACCCTTGGAAAGGAAGGGACTTACAGGACCTAAGGGGGCTTTGTGTGCTGGTAATGTCCTATTTCTATTTATTTTTTTAAAGATTCATCCATCTATCTTAGAGAGGGAAGGGGAGAGAGTGTGCACATGGGTGTGTGCTGGGGGAGGGGCAGAAGGAGAGAAGCAGACTCCCCGCTAACCAAGGAGCACCAAGCCCAACATGGGGGCTCAGTCTCACAACCCCGAGACCACAACCTGAGCCAAAATCAAGAGTCGGATGCCCAACCAACTGAGCCACCGGGTGCCCCATGTCCTATTTCTATATCTAGGTTCTGGTTTCCTGAGTGTGTTCACATGGTGGAGACTTTTTTGTTCAATAAAAACAGAAAAATTTTCAATGAAAACTTTACTTAAAAGAAAATAAAAGGTTTTCCAGACCATTCAGGAGCTCAGGGAAGAGGGAGATGAGGATTTTAAAAATTAAGCAATGAAATTATAAACTCAGCTACCACAACATTCTTTCTCTGACCCAGCTCTCTCTACCCCAGCTAAGGCAGTTACTTTTGGTTGTCCTCTTATCCACAAGCATCCTTGCAAGTAGAGGAAACTAGTCTACGTTTTCCCATTGGATGCTCAGGAGGATGGCAGCCCTGAGCAGGCCAATGACTAGATTAAAGCCTCACAGTCAGTTAGGGGTAGATGTGGTACCAAAAACTGGTCCCCTAATATCTGCTCCTGAGCTTTGTGAACCAGGACCTGCTACTCCTGTGAACCAGGCCACCTGACCACTCTGAGGCTAGGCTCTAAGCCATGAATGCCTTCACTAGGGTCCAGTGAGTTTTTCTCTGTGTCCTTAATTTATAGTGATGGCAAAGATGGGGATGGCCTCCTAACTTATTTCAGTTGAACAGACTTAAAGCAGACTTAAAGCAGATATCCAGTCAGTTATCACTGCGTACACTTCCCTGGAAGCAAATGTCAAGTGGTGCAGCTACAGAACATAAGGAGAAAACTTGAAATAACCACTTTTCTCCCTTCTCAAAGCCCAATTACTGACTATTAAATGAGGCCTGATGGCACTTGAAAACAGAATAAACCTAGGGAAGAGTAAAACACTTAACACCTGTCTGCATCGACTATTTCTAAACAAGTGAATAGAGTTACACTTCTTATCTTTTCATCTTTTAAACAAGATTCAAATTGTGATTTAGAATGTTTTGAGTGTAGTACTTTTGCTTCAAGCTGATTCTTTTTTAAAAACACCCGAATATAAAAAAAGAATCTGTAAACAAAGTTTTGAGGAACAGAGGGAGACAGAATTGGTGGCTGTCTAGCAGGCAATTTATGGCTGAAACCTGCCTTGTGGAGGCCATTAGGGGGGCTTATGGAACTCTCCACCCTCTTGCATGCCCCCATTTTTCTTCTTTCTCCTCAAGATAGCTGCTTATGAACAACACACAGACCTCTAAGGGGTAGAGGGACTACTTTGGCCCCCAGACCCAGCTACACAGGTATTTAAGTTGGATAACTCTAACTTTACAGTTCTTTCCAATTTCCTCCCTAAAATCTGAATAAATCTTCCCTATCCAACTGAAGTCAGTTTTCTCTCAAATCATAATCTATTTCTTTGTGTATATTTTCCTCCCTGAATTGTATTCTTTTTTTATTTCAGTCAAAGATGACACCCTCGGCCCTTCCCCTCACCCCCCATCTGATCTTTTTGGTTCCTATTTTCTATTTCTCTTTTATAAGAACTCTTCTCTCTTTTGGACTAGTGTTGTGGCTCTGGTTCTTTACCTCTTTTGCCCAACTCTGAACATCTGACTTTGCTTCCCGGTGCCGGGCTGTAACGGCACTTTTGTTAGAATGCTTACCTATATGCAGAAGTGCTTGGAATAAAGAAACATTCATGGTAAAACCAAGAGATGGCAAGTTTTATGTTATTTTAACTTTTGAAATTCCTCTAGACAGTCTTGAAGAACTAGAAACAGCTCTTTTTCTAGAAAGATTGCATTCTAACCCAGGGCCACTTACACAAAATGGGGGTTATTGCACTCGACAGTAAAACAGCCAATTAAAAGTAATTGTCTCAATCTGAGTTATACATTTCCTTATATTGTTGAATTTTCAGAGCTCCAAAGCAACAGAATTCCGTATGTGGTTTCCTAGACCACAGGTTTGCCTTTCAAAGCCTCAACCTGACAGATACTGAAACCAAATACTTCAACCTACAATTTACTTCTTTTGAGGTAAGGGTCAATCTCCTTTCTACATCTGCCTGACAGGATGTTTGAGTGACCAAATCAAAAGGCTATAGTGGGCCCCCCCCCCCATTCCTGGTAATTACCTTTGCATGGGGCCTTTCTGCTGAGGATTGTGCCCAAAGTGTCCCGATCCTTAATGAGATCCCCGTGGTTTAAGCTGAAGAGACGCAGACATGCTCCTTACCTTCAATGTGAGTCAGAGTCTTTTCCCTTATTTTCAGAGCAGTTTGGCCAAAGGAACTATTTCATTCTCAAGGCTCAGCTTGGTTGGGAGATTTGTAACTTCATGCTTCCAGGGTATGGTTCCATTACTCCCTGGACTTGCTCTTTATTTTGTCCATGTTTTCAGCTCATTGCAACATGGCTGCTCCCTCCATGAAGGTTCTTCTTTCCTACATGTATCTCAATAGAGCTCCGAGTTCTGACGCAGTGAAGGGTAGAGACCTGAAGCCTTCTCTTCTCTGGTACCATCTCACCTACCTGTCTACAAGGCATGGTGGTGGCCAGCTGCTTTTACAATAATTTAGGTGCTTAGATATTTAGAAAAATTCTGCACCCAAATAAGAAACTGTGATTCTGAAACTCCAATCAGTGAAATGTGCCAGGCAAAAATCATCTAGGCACCAAGGGCTTGGGAAATTTTTACTATAGAAGAAACAAACAAACAAAAAATAGAAGAAGACGAAAAGGAGGAAGGAAGGAGAAGGAGGAAGGAGGAGGAGGAGGAAAAGAAATTGAGTCCACAGATATACTAAGCATAGATATCGTACTATACCAAAACACCCGTTGAGAAAGAGAAAGAGATTTCTTCTTCCCACACTGGGCTCACCTCTCACTATACAGGGCCCTGTCCCAGGAGTCGTCAGTAGCAGTTCTCTGTGGTCAATAACAGATAATTCCAGGTCAAAAGAAGGGTTCTGAAATCAAGATGTTGTTTTTAGATCAATGATTCTCCAAGTGAATCCAGGGATCTCTGGTGGGTCTGCAAAGATTCTTCCAATCGTTTTGTGGGCTGGGTCAAAATGCAAGGCGTAGAAGTGTGTTGGATGTTTTTTTCTTTTTTCCCTTTGAAACATAATTTCCACTGTGGATTTCAATCAAAACTTAAAAGAACCAAAACAAGCATGTTTAAAGGGAGCTACAAATAATTGACAGGATTTAAGCAAAAACACCTCAAAAATGTTTTCTTTTGTTTGTTTGCTGGCTTATTTATTTAATCTACTAAACAGGTAAGACTCTTTTGTCCTGCTCAGGTAGTCTAAGGACTAAAACTCTTTTAAGACTCACCAGTCCAGATAAAAAGGTGAACCTTGCAAAGCACATCTTTTCCAGAGGAGGAAAGTCAGGTCCTTTCTTCCCTGTTTCCCATTTCCCAGTGTCATTTACTTCCTGGTCCTCTCTCAGCACTGCTTTTTAGTTCAATGCCCACATCCCTGAAGTCAGAAGCAGCCACTGCCAGGAAGAACCTTTTTCTGCGGCCACAGTTGTCTTTACTCAGGTTTCTCTTCCAGGGAGCAGGAGCTCAGGTGTGGGGTGAAAAGGATGTCAACTGAGGCTGTAGCTTAGGATGATCTGTATTTCCTCATCTTAGCCCCACAGCAAAAGTTAACCCCAATAGAGCCTGGACTGCTGGAGAGGACTTTTTGAGTTACCTAATGACCCAGTTATTAGCTATAAAGCATGACAAAGCTACCATGCCATGAGATAAAATTTAGTACTTACGGATAGGTCTGCCTTTCCTTCTCTAACAGAGCAACGCACACATTCAGCTATTTGTTGGACCAATTTGCACAGCCATAATTTCTTAGAAGGATTTCAAAACAGGCTGACTACCCCATAGGTAAATGGTGTGGAAGCTGTAAATTGGAATGGACTTGGAGACCTCTAATTGGATTTTGCTGAAGTATGTGCAATATTATTTACCTATCTGGATAATTCCTTCATGTGTACAAAGTGCTCTCTGATAATTCAGATGCCACCCTGAATTACCTAGATTCTGTTAGCCCTCTTAATCCTTTGGTGCAGACCCACCCAAGAATAAAGGAAATGATGTTCTTCCCACCATGCTTGATAAGGTGAAAACAACTTGTTCACTCTTTCAGTGTGATTGGGGGGGAAAAAAAGAAAGAAAGAAAGAAAGAAAGAAAGAAAGAAAGAAAGAAAGAAAGAAAGAAAGAAAGAAAGAAAGAAAGAAA
>NC_058412.1:113680934-113910029 GCF_002201575.2 Neomonachus schauinslandi | reverse complement strand
AAAGAAAGAAAGAAAGAAAGAAAGAAAGAAAGAAAGAAAGAAAGAAAAAGAAAAAGGAAAAAAACAATCCCAACATCTGGATGGAATTTATTACATACCTCTCTGGGACCCCCTGGCTCTTGAATGTTTCGGCTAATGATTCTCTCTTCCAAAGTCGCAGAGGCTCAATGACTCAGCCTGCCAGAGAATGATACTGTGCTGCCTGTTACTACAAGTTTATTTAAATAGGTTGTCAAGATGCTGTAGCTGTGACCAAATCCCTGGCAGGGGGAGGTGGGGCAGCACATGCCATGTGAGCATGCTCACATATTTCTGTATGGATACCCAGTGGGAGGAGTATTTGCCACTTCTGGAGAACTGGAGGTTCTCGACTATATAGTGTGGTGTCCCAGCCCTAGAATATGACTCATGCAGGTAAAGGCCACAAACATGTTCATGTCTTGAGCAGTAGATCTATGTTTGATTCCAGTTATGGCTAATGTTTCTGGATTTCTAGGGTAAAGCAGAAAGAGGACCAAAATGTTAGAAGACCTGGTTTCAGTTCTGCCACTTACAAGCCTTGGGATTTTAAACTAATTTATCTGCTTTCTCTGAGCTTCCACTTCTTTATCAGTAATGTGGGTAAATATCCTCAATGGAGATACTGGGGAATGAATTGAGATAATGGTATGTAACGTGATGGTGGGGCGCAATGCACATGAACAGCATATGAACCTGGGGGAGTACATTATGGCAAAGGAGAATTCTGCCTTGAAAAAGGAAGACCCCACAGTTATAATGGGAACTAAGGAAGGAGTCCAATGACTGCCAAATACTCCTGTCTTAATGCAACTTTTCGGAGGATATTTGCTCCTAAGGCAGAATGGAAAAGGTACTAAACAGGAAGTTAGGAAACTGATGTTCTAGTCCTGATTCTGGTAACAGAGCTAGATAAATTTGAGCAAGTCATTTAGTCTCTTTGCGTCTGTTTCCTCACCTATATAATTGTGTTATTCATACTTTCCTTTTCCAAAGCATAGTATAATTGTGAAGCTTAAATAAGATGGGGTCTATACAAGAAAATATAAAACATATAAAAATAAAAATACAACTTATATTAGTCAAAAACTTCAAAAGAATCCCGCCAACCCAGCAGTGTCTAATATGCTGCGGCAAGCTTGTCTGAAACTTAATTTAATCCTATTTTTGTGGCTGACCAGAATATAACTGGCAATGCCTTCACTGAACTCACCCAAATAGCCAGTCCCTTGGGTTCTGAGTGTAGTCCTTGAAGGGCAATGAGAAATTATACTAGGAGATGAACAAAGGCTTAGCTGCAGCTTTTCTAAGTCTCCCGTGCGTGCATGTTTGAAGTTTTTAAGCCACGTCTCTGACGGCTAGTATTGAGGGGCATGTTTGGAGCCTAATGGCTTCAGGAGATGTTCTCTGCTCTGACCTTAAAATATAGTGGAGCAAGGGCGCCTGGGTGGCTCAGTCGTTAAGCGTCTGCCTTTGGCTCAGGTCATGATCCCAGGGTCCTGGGATCGAGCCCCGCATCGGGCTCCCTGCTCGGCAGGAAGCCTGCTTCTCCCTCCCCCACTCCCCCCTGCTTGTGTTCCCTCTCTCGCTCTGTCTCTCTCTGTCAAATAAATAAATAAAATCTTTAAAAAATATGTATATAGTGGAGCAAGTCAGGAGACTCGGCAGGCAGGGAAGGGATCAACCTTGCAACTCTGAGAAGCTTAAGACAAAGTCCTACCCTCAAATCACTCATCACCCAGAACCTTGTAAACACTGACTTTCAACAGCAACCCAGAAGGAGAATGGTCCTGTTTATCAGATTTTTTGTTTCCCTTCCCATCCAAGAAAATATTTATAGAAGAAAGTTAGGAAAACCCAATGTTTGTCTTATTTTTTGCTTCTGCTTTTTCTTCCACGACCCAGCATGTTGCAGATCTGCCCTGGGTGAAGAGATTATGGGAGAGGCTTATGGAGCAGGCTATCAATTCTAAGGCACTGAAGGTCTATCCCTTTCTTGTATCAAAGGGCTGCCTGGAATGTTCCTCTCATTTATAGGTCAGCCTGGGCACTAAAGCAAAGGCATCTGCCCCAAACTCTTCTGCATGCACATGGGGACATGTGAACATAGATCTTTGCCCACAAATGCTGCTTTTTGCATGGAGTCACTGAAGCTGTGTGTTGGATGGGGAGCAGGGAGGTAGTGGGGGGACAGTGAGAATTAGGTTTCAACCTTTCCTCAGGTCCCCTGGTCTTGGTCTGCAAAGGAAAAGACACTGCTAGCTACCCCAGTTCCAAGCATGCAGCATCTCCTCCCCAGTTTGTCCATAAATAATTCCTGCTCACGTATCAGGAAGGACAGGAACCCACTGGAACCAACACAGCCCTCACATTTAAAGTCCTAAGCAGATCCAAATCCAGGCTCGCCATACTGGGTCCATGTAGTCTACCCTTGTAGAAGGGGTTATTAGCATGAATTTCTTTTTAATACTTGTGGATTCTCCTTCAGGAGCAGCTTGGAAAAATCTAGACCCCCTCTTAGACAACCTGAATCTATTTAGATACATGGTAAGCAAGCTGCTTCTTAAATATTTTTAAGATGTGGGATATGTCCGTTCATTAGAGACAAGAGCAAATAGGTATAGTTTCCATTTGGGGGGCATCTGGTCCGGAGGCTTTTAGGGAATCCTGATGTTCTAGGCAGTAGTAGTCCCAGTCTTCCATCCTTTATTATTATTATTATTATTTTTTTTTTTTTAAGATTTTATTTATTTATTTGCGAGAGAGACAATGAGAGACAGAGAGCATGAGAGGGGGGAGGGTCAGAGGGAGAAGCAGACTCCCCACCGAGCAGGGAGCCCGATGCGGGACTCGATCCCGGGACTCCAGGATCATGACCCGAGCCGAAGGCAGTGGCTTAGCCAACTGAGCCACCCAGGTGCCCCCATCCTTTATTATTTGAACTTCCACCAGTCTGGGCCTGAGGAGAGTCTGAGTGGGCCAGAAGTTCAAGGACAGGAGGCCCCTTGGCAGGAGGGCTATACTTTTGAGTTCAGGGCTGCTGTGATTAGGGTAGGTGCCTCCCCTTTACCCAAAATCTTGTCCCCTGGCTGGGCCCCCTTCCTCTAGTTTTTCAAGCCCTGTGATCTTTACTGCAAAGCAAACCATATGGTTTTGATTCTGGCTTCTGACTTACTAAGAGCATTTCATGTCTCTCTGGTGGCAGGAAGCCCTCTGGCCTCTTTAAGTAGCTGCTCTGGCATTTAAGAGAGGATGCCAGTTCTTTTGGACTCTCTCACCAGCTGGGCATAAAAGCCCAATGGAGGGTAACATGCAGTGTGGAGGAGGGGTGCCCAGAATGGCTGTAGGGGTGGGGAGACATTCCTGGGATTCAAAGAGGTGGACTCCAATTTAGCCACCTTTGGGTGTCTGTCCAGAGAACTGACTTTCCCCCCAGATTTCCATCTGAGTCTTCTGATGAGATGACCTTCCCTAGAGATGTGAGAGCAGGACCTAGTCCTTCTGGAAAAGATAGGGAAGTATTGTCTGACATAAGGGACCACACAAAGATTCTAATCCCACAAATTGGTGCTTCAGTTAGCAAAACAGCTGCAGTCAGATTAACTTCGGATGAGCTTCCGTGGGGGTCAGTGGAAGAAAATTCTGTGATTTGAGTGGTAAGGAAGGTGAAGGTTAGGGGAAGTTAATCACTTCTCAGAAGTGATCAAAGATACTCTTATGTGAAAGGGGTGAGGGGATGGTGACAGGCTAAGAAAAACCCAGAAGTAACATTTTGTTTATTTATATAATGTTTTATAGTTATTAGTCTTTTGGTCTTGTTTCTGGACCCATGCATTTGCCTTTCCACTTGGAATGCTTTTTAAAGCCGATCCCCATAGAGTTATCTCCTTTTTTTTTTTTTTTTTGATTTAGCAAAAACTTCAAGCATCTCCTATATTTTGTTAGTTATCTCCTTCTTGTCCTCCAGATTTCAATGTCTCCTCCTCAGAGAGGGCTTACCTAACCAACCTCTCTCAGGTGATCCCTACTTCACTCCCTATCATATCAATTATTTCCTTCCTAAAACTCATCATTATTTGATATTACAGACATACCCCATTTTATTGTGCTTCACTTTGTTGTGCTTTGCAGATATTACATTTTTTACAAGTTGAAGATTTGTGGCAACCCTGCATTGAGCAAGTTTATTGGTGCCATTTTTCCAACAGCATTTGCTTACTCTGTGACTCTGTGTCACATTTTTGGTAATTCTCACAATATTTCAAACTTTTTCATTATTATTATATTTGTTATGGTGATCTGTGTTCAGTGATCTTTGCTGTTGTAATTGTTTTGAGGTGCCACCAACCGTGCTCATACAAGATGGCAACTTAATTAGTAAATGTGTGTGTTCTGACTGTTCCACCAACAGGCTGTTCCCTCATCTCTTTTCCTCTCCTCAGGCCTCCCTATTCTCTGAGATACAACAATATGGAAATTGGGCCAATTAATAACCCTGCAGTGGCCTCTAAGTGCTCAAGTGGAAGGAAGAATCGCATGTGTCTCACTTGAAATCAAAAGCTAGAAATGATTCAGCTTAGTGAGAAAGGCACATCAAAAGCTGAGATAGGGGGTGCCTGGGTGGCTCAGTTAAGCATCTGCCTTAGGCTCAGGTCATGACCTTGGGGTCCTGGGATCGAGCCAGCTTCTGGCTCTCAGCTCAGTGGTGAGTCTGCTTCTCCCTCTCCCTCTGTGATCTCTCTTGCTTTAACTCTCTCTCAAATAAATAAATAAAATCTTAAAAAAAAAAAAAGCTGAGATAGGCCAAAAGCTAGATCTCTTGCATCAAACAGTTAGCCAAGTTGTGAGTACAAAGGAAAAGTTCTTGAAGGAAATTAAAAGTGCTATTTCAGTGAACACACAAATGATACAAAAGCAAAGCAGCCTTATTGTTGATATGGAGACCGTTTTAGTGGTCTGGATAGAAGATCAAACCAACTACAACATTCCCTTAAGCCAAAATCTAATCCACAGCAAGGCTCTAACACTCTTCAATTCTCTGAAGGCTGAGAAAGGTGAGGAAGCTGCAGAAGAAAAGTTCAAAGCAAGTAGTGGTTTGTTCAAAAGGTTTAAGGAAAACAGGTGTCTTCATAACATGAAAGTGCAGGGTGAAGCAGTGAGTGATGATGTAGAAGCTGAAGGAAGTTATGCACAAGATCTGGCTAAGATAATTCATGAAGGTGGCTACAGTAAACAACAGATTTTAGATGAAATGGCCTTATATTGGAAGAAGATGCCATCTAGGATTTTCATAGTAGAGAGAAGAAGTTAATGCCTGGCTTCAAAGCTTCAAAGGACAGGCTGACTTTTGTGCTAGAGGCTGCAGCTGGTGACTTTAAGTTGAAGCCAGTGCTCACTGACCATTCTAAAAATCCTGGGGCCCTTAAGAATTATGCTAAATTGGTACACCTGGGTGGCTCAGTCAGTTAAGCATCTGCCTTCAGCTCAGCTCATGATCCCAGGGTCCTGGGATCGAGTCCCGCTGAGCAGGGAGCGTGCTTCTCCCTCTGCCTGCTGCTCTGCCTACTTGTGCTCTCTCTCTCTCTCTCTCTGTGTCAAGTAAATAAAATAAAATCTTAAAAAAACCCAATTATGCTAAATTTACTCTGTCTGTGCTCTATGAATGGAACAACAAACCTGGATGACAGCACATCTATTTACAAGATTTATTGAATATTTATTTTATTTTTTTTAAGATTTACTTATTTATTTATTTGTCAGAGCGAGAGAGCACAAGTTCTCTGGGATCAGGACCCTGGGATCATGACCTGAGCCGAAGGCAGACGCTTAACCAAGTGAGCCACCCAGGCATCCCAATTTATTGAATATTTAAAGCCCACCATTGAGACCTACTGCTCAGAAAAAAGATTTCTTTCAAAATATTATTGCTCATTGACAAGGCACCTACCTGATCACCCAGGAGCTCTGATGGAGATATACAAGATTAATGTTGTTTTCATGCCTGCTAACACAGCATCCTTCTGCAGCCCATGGATCAAGGAGTAATTTTGACTTTCAAGTCTTATTATTTAAAAAATACATTTCATAAGACTGTAACTGCTGTAGATAGTGATTCCTCTGCTTTGATAGATCTGGGCAAATTAATAACCTTCTGGAAAGGATTAACCATTTTAGATGCCATTAAGAACATTTGTGATTCATGGGAAGAGGTCACAATATCAACATTAACAGGGCTTTGAAAGAAGTTGGCTCCAACCCTCAGGGTTTGAGGGGTTCAAGACTTCAGTGGAGGAAGTAACTGCAGATGTGGTGGAAATAGAAAAAGAATAAGAAGTGGAGCTGAAGGTGTGACTGAATTGCTGCAATCCCGTGATAAAACTTACATGGATGAGGAGTTGCTTCTTACAGATGAGTAAAGAGAGAGGTTACTTGAGATGGAAACTACTCCTGGTGAAGATGATCTGAAGATTGTTGAAATGACAACAAAGAACTTAGAATATCACATGAACTTGGTTGATAAAGCAGTGGCAGGGTTTGAGAGGATTGACTGCGATTTTGAAAGTTCTACTGTGAGTAAAATGCTATCAAAAAGCACTGCATGCTACAGAGAAATTGTGAAAGGAAGAATCAATTATTTTGGCAAACTTCATTGTTGTCTTATTTTAAGAAACTGCCACAATCACCCCAACCTTCAGGAACCACCACCCTGATCAGTTAGCAGCCATCAACATCAAGGCAAGACCCTCCACTAGCAAAAAGATCAGGACTAACCAAAAGCTCACATGATGGTTAGCATTCTTTTAGCAACAAAATGTCTTTTAATTACTGTATGTACATTTTTTTTTAGATACAACACACACTTAATAGACTACAGTATAGTTATGTTACGCTATGGTTGAAACCAAAAAATTCATTTGACTTACTCTGAGATACTCATTTATCATGGTAGATGGAACCAAACCTTCAATATTCCCATGGTATGCCTGTATCTTGTTTGTTTACTTGTTTTGGTTTGAGTTATACAACCATAATGTAAGCTCCATGAAAATATCCCATCTATCTTGTTCACTGCTGCATCTTCAGTGCCTAGAATGGTGCCTGCAGAGCAGCGGATCTTCAATCAATATGTGCCAAACAATAATATATGAATAAATGAGTAGAGTGTAAGGACTGGGAGAGCTAGCCAAGGAAAGCTAAGTAGAATTGGAATGGTATGCATATGGCTAGAAAGAACAGAAATGATCAGGAGAGGAAATTGGGACCAGTAACCAATCTTCTGAGAAGGGGAAATAGAAAGTGAAAATAAAAGAACAACCATATTTTGTCTGATGCCTTCCGGCTTTCATCATAGTCAATAAACTTTTGGTAAGTACTTCCTGTGTACTAAGAGCTACAGATACAAAGGTGAATGAACTAATAGGTTGAAGACGAGGGGGAGAGGCTCTTCTTTGAGTTTTCAAGCCATTTCCTTGAATTCACCACCTGATACGGAGACACAGAAGAAACAGCTACATGAAAATGGGGCAGAGTTTATCAGGAGTGTTATGGAATTCAGTAAGGGAACATTCAGGGGAAACTACAGAGGAGATGGCATATGATTTGGGCCTTGAAGATAAGTAAAGAATTCATCAGGCAGAAAGAAAAAGGGTATTCCAGACAAGGAAACAGCATGAGCAAAGGTGTGGAGGCGTGAAAGTACTTGTTATGCCTGGAAAACAGCAGGCAGACCAAATTGTTCCCTGAGATGAGAACAGAGTGTACATGGTAAAATGGCTAGAGATAAGGCTAGAAACATGGATGAAATGGTGAAGGGCTGGTCTTATTATGGGCCATGCTAAAGAATATGGATTTAGTCATATCAGAACAACCCAGATTCTGTAGTGATCTTACATGACCCCTGATGAGTGGTGGTGTGTTAGCAAGTTCTCTCCATTTATGACAAAAATTAATCAAAGGGTTCTTGGCTTGATGCCCAGAGGTCTCAATGCACCTCACAGGTGTAGCCTCAATACAGTCCAGCTGAGGGTCTGGGAGAAGTGCTAGGCCAGGATATTGGGCCCCAACTCTGACCCAAGGTCAGGGTGATATGGTTTTGTCCCACCAAGGGTCTCACACACAGCTAGGCCCAGGCTACTCCCCACCTCCCTCGAACTACAAGGGCTCCAGGTAGCTAAGGCAGGGGTAGCTGTCAATGGACAGACTAGGGTGAGATAAGCAAGACATGCATCAAAGGTATAAGATTTAAGGGGATGCTGGGGTGCCTGGCTGGCTCAGTTGGTGGAACACATGACTTTTGATCTCAGGGTTATGAGCTTGAGCCCCACATTGGGTGTAGAGATTACTTAAAAATAAAAAAATCTTTACAATTTAAGGGGGTGCCAAAAATCTTAGTAATCAAAACAATAATATTTAAATGAATTATTAAGATAAAAATTTATGCAAAAGAAATCAATGGTCAGGGAGGCTCTCTTCTGTTATCCCATTATCCAGCTCATTATTCAAGGTTTAGATGTGATCTTGGGGTAATTCTTTCATCGGTTCTTCAAACTCTTTCCTCAGATCAGGAAATGAGAAGGCCTAAAGCAGACCACCTCCCAGGAATTGGAACCTAGTAGTACTAGCGCGCCCCCCCCCCCCCCCAGTTAATCCGGGACACAGCAGAAGATGGCAGAGCCATTTGCTGCTTACTTCCAACCTGAAACGCTCCTCAGTGGCTGGTATGGTATCAGCATGGATCTCCACCACCGGTTTGGCCTACTACCTCTTCCTGGAGATGCCCCACACCCTGGGAACAAGGTATGAGATAGGCTGTTTTTCAGTGTTTGACGGGCTAACCTGCTTGAGGAACTAATGGTCTTATTTACTGTGATATCAGCCAATTTTTTCTTTGTGAAAGAATGAATCATTCCTACCTTTCTCTACACTTCCCACCCCAAAAGAGTGACCAGGGCCTTTTGTTCTGGAGATCAGGACTTTTCTCACCTCCAGAAAACAAACAAACAAAGAAATTCAACAGGCTTTTGTTTTTGAAATCAGCCTAGAGTCTCAGAGGTGACAAAGCTGTTTTTACTGAGAGAAGGAGGTGCTTTCAGGATTAGAGAGGGCAGAGGAGAGAGAATCTCGGGAGCTTGGCTCTGGAGAGAACGGTGCTAAAGGGTATGGCAGTCTTCTTGTACAGCCAGGTCCTGCTCCCACTCTCCCACAGGTCCCTGGCATGACAGAACCTTGAATGGGGAGGACCGAGTGCTCAGGGAGGTGAGCAAAGGCACTGCTATTTGGGAGCCTCGGCAGAAGTCTCTATGCCCCAGCTAGACTTAGAGAAAAGGTCCTAGAATAGACAATTGTCCTGGGCAAAGAGTTCCAAGGGTGGCAGGCACTGATTACAGAGCTTCCCCAAATACCCATAAGCCCCTGAAAAAGGACTAAGGTTGGATTTTATATCCATTGGTGGATGGGAGCAAAGGATATTTAATCTAGAAAACTAAAGAAATGTGACCCGTATATCATGGAACAAAGCTTTACCTGTTAACAGTGTTTAACACCAGCCTTCACCCCTTCCTTTAAAGTATTTAGGTTTCTTGGCTCAAAGAAACCTCCAATTTGATTTGTTAACCTGCCTCTCAGGAGTTGGAAGCTGGAAGTATTCCAGGATATGTGTGTATGGGTGTGCATGCTGCTCTATGAAAATGCCTATTCCAGTCTGGTCCCTCTCTTACCAGTTCAATGGGAGCCTGAGTCAAAGGTAGACTTGACCAAGGACATCCCCTGGAAGTGGGAGGAGAGGTTGCTGGGTAGAGTGGCACACAAGACTGGGATTGCTCAGGACTGGGGCTCCCCAGGCTCAGCTGTGAAACCCATCTGCAAGTCTGCACTGCCCCCAGGTGACCACACCAGAGCTCTGCCCCCCACTTGGTTTGGGGAGAAGGATATCTGAGATGTGTGACTCTTCTAGCTCTTTGGTGACCCTGTAGTGTGGAGACAAGGGGAGAAGCCAAGAGATCTATAATCACCAAATTGGGCACTGAAATGTCTAAGAAATGTCTTTTTGCAATGTCACTATGTAATTTTGGCACAATATAGTCAGAAAAATCAATTCAGTTCACTAGCTAAAATGCTCAGGGATTTGGGGCAAGAGAACATCAGGTGACTGAGGTTTAGCTAAAATAATTTTTCTGTTTCTACTATTAAAGATTTTTTTTTAGTTTTTTTTTAAATTTAAAATTTTATTTTATTATGTTAATCACCATACATTACATCATTAGTTTTTGATGCAGTGTTCCATGATTCATTGTTTGCGTATAACACCCAATGCTCCATTCAATACCTGCCCTCCTTAATACCCATCACCAGGCTAACGCATCCCCCCACCCCCCTCCCCTCCAGAACCCTCAGTTTGTTTCTCAGAGTCCATCATCTTTCATGGTTCGTCTCCCCCTCTGATTTCCCCCCCTTCATTTTTCCCTTCCTACTATCTTCTTTTTTTTTTTTTTGACATATAATGTATTATTTGTTTCAGAGGTACAGGTCTGTGATTCATCAGTCTTAACACAATTCACAGAGTTCACCATGGCACCTACCCTCCCCAATGTCTATCACCCAGCCACCCCGTCCCTCCCACCCCCCACCACTCCGGCAACCCTCAGTTTGTTTCCTAAGATTAAGAATTCCTCATATCAGTGAGATCATATGATACGTGTCTTTCTCTGATTGACTTACTTTGCTTAACATAATACCCTCTAGTTTGTTTATTAAAGATATTTTTTAAACCTACGAATACCTTTCTGATATTCAATCATTCAAACAATTATTGGGGACTTAGTTTATGCTATGCACTATACTAGAAATGGAGGATATAAAGACATTGTCTCTGTCTGCAAAGAGCTTACGGTTCAGGAAAAGAGACATATAAGTATAACGTAATTTTAAGAAATCGTAAATAACAATAATAAATGAGGTCTGTGCCTCGATAGAGGTATATATAGATATGTAAGCACCTAATGGACCAGGGGATGGGACTAATCAGGGAAGGCTTCCTTCCTGGAAGAAGTGATGTCTGAGCTGAATCTTAAATGATGAATAGTATTATCTATGTGGGGACAGGGGGTTGACAACAAAAGGAGACCACATTTAAGACAGAAAGGCCAGCAGTAGCAAAGATGATGATGAGGGAAACAAAGGTGGGGGTAGGAGGGGCCCTAAAGGTCAGAGAAGCAGACAGGAAGGGCCTTACACATATTAGATCAAGGAGCCTGGATCAAATCCTGTAGTGTTGCTGAAGGGTTTTAAATAGGGGATACATATGGTCAGATTTAATTTTACAAATATACGAGCAGAGGTATGGAGGGGAGGTTGACGGAACACATCTGGAGACAAG
Source organism: Neomonachus schauinslandi (assembly GCF_002201575.2). Classification (NCBI taxonomy): domain Eukaryota; kingdom Metazoa; phylum Chordata; class Mammalia; order Carnivora; family Phocidae; genus Neomonachus; species Neomonachus schauinslandi. Next base: position 113,898,637 of record NC_058412.1, on the reverse strand, counting down.
GAGACCAGAGAAAATAATCTAACTTAAAGCAGAACCATATAGGAGAAAGAAAAATAAGCACCTGAATTAGTGAGTTTGGGGAGGAAACAACAGATCCAAGGGCCTTGGATGCAAGGGGATGAAGCAAAGGAAAAATTAAGGAAGGCTCTCCAGTATCTAGCTCAGGTGACTATGTGGCTGATGGTATTACCAATTAGATGCTAAATTCCAAAGGAAGAGCAGGGCTTAGTGAGGAAGGAATTGAGTTCTGTTTGCTCTAATGTATCTCTGGGATACACTGAAATAGAGATATCTGGGAATCTGTTAGAAATAAAAGCTAAAGTTTTTGGGAGAGATAATAAGCTAGACATGCGGATTTTGGATGTTACTTACATAACGATCATAATTAAAACCAGGGGAACAGATGAAATTGCCCAAGGAGAACAGGAATAAAGAAAAAGACAGAGATCCAAGGACTAAACTCTGGGCAAGGAAACCTTTGGTAGTATTGTCTTACATTTTTCTGCGGCTTTGGAGTTTACTAACTGCTTTCGTATCTATACCTTACTCAGTTCTCATCTGGGGAGTTCTGTAAAGCAACTGGTAAAGTCAGGGGTGATTGTGATGATGCCAAGGCTGTAACAGATTCAATCCATTGGGTGGGCAGGATGTGGGACCAGCACTTCCCGTGACACTGTCACAGAGGAAATTTCCAGCTATTGACTCGAAGCTCTGGGTTAACATGACAGAGTAGGATCCTAAAGGGACTTGAAACTCTTGCCTAGACTCCTGGTTAGGAACAGAGCTGGCCTGTGACTCTGAGTTAGAAAGGCTGTGGAGGGACAGTGGCAGAGCTGACAGAAGCTCTGCAGGTAGCTTGTCTCCAGAAGCAGAGGTAGTCTGTCTGCTTCTATGTGTCCTAAAGGCAGCAGTCCACGAGCCCCAGCTGAGGAAGGGCTGCAAGCTATGGGAGAGGAACATTTATATCATATCAGTTCACTTGTCATAAAAAGAATATAATCCTAGGAAAGAAAATGAATAAAGCAGTGTTGTTAAATTCTAAATAGCTACTGTTGTCAGATGAAAAAAAAAACCAAAAATCTCAAGGTCTGAGGTCTATTTTTTTGGTTGAAAAGGAGATTAGTAAGTGTTAGATTATGTTCATGACATATTGGGCCCAAATGAGAATTTCTTCCACGTGTAATTCAGGCTTGAAAGAGGACTGCAAAGGGAATTACTTTCTCATGATATGACTCTTTGTTATTTTATGCTTGTCCATTTACCACCTAAAATCTGGTCCTGTATAACTCAATGTCATCTCATGTACTATCCTATCACTGGTACATGCCCTAAACTTTTGGAAACAAGGTTTTGATGCATGAGAGTAAATCAGGCATGGGATGTGGGAGATAAAACTGGGGCTATTAGACACTAGAAGTAAATCAACAAAACCAAGTAGAGAATCTTCAAAGGCCAACTTCACTTCCTTTACAAGTTTGTATAAACCCTTTTACAACATTTTATAAATTTTGTAAAATTTATTTTTGCATCATCTCTGGCACCTAGGATAGGATGGCATCCATAATAGATGCTCAATAGATACCTGGAGCTGACTGACTGAACAAAATGGTATTATTAGAACAAAATGGTATTATTAGGACAAATTGTGCAAAGAGGACCCTAGGAGCCCAAGAGGAAGACAAGTTTCCTGAAAGGTACTACCTTATCTCCCACCTCCAACCAATATAGGCTCAGCCTAAAGTCTAAGCAAGGTATGGAAATGCCATAAACCAGCAATGTAGAATCGGTTCTAAGGACTGAACCTTGAAAAGAATAATTCTTTCTCCTCTTTTGAACTTGGAGACCTGGCTTTTGATAAATAACTTTCTTTACTCTTGCAGTGGTCTTGTCCCATTTTCAAGTGGTGAAATAACTTCAAAGTAGGTTCCCTCTCATAATGAAGTGTTCCAGGTGTGTCTTGCATTTAAATCATCAAGGAACACTCCTTATCTGCCATACATAAGAAACTGGTACCCTAAGTTTGTATCCATTCAAGTATATTTTCTTGATTTTGCACAGATAACATGAGTGATGGATAGATAAAATCTGTAACTACTCTTTATAAAATAAAATACCTGAGTCTTTCAAAGTCAGTTTAGGAAATTCAAGGCCATCCTAAGAGAAAGGTGAAAATACCATCATTAGACACTCAGCCCTGAGGAAGTCCACCTTAAAGTTATTAGGCCTGTAGACAGAGATGAAACTGACAAACCTTGCATACTTTGTCCTAGTCTGGAGCAGGGAATTTACTCTTCTTCTGAGAAGGGACTTTAGGTGCCAAAGGAAAACAAAGATTGAAAATAAACCCCTCTCTGAAAGGGTATAAACCAGCTATGGAAAAGATTTCAGAAATCTGGCCAATGAATCTTTCTGCCCACCCTAGTTTAGTGCTAAGACTCTGTGCCCAGATTCTAACAAAGAACCAACTTCTGTGGCTAGAATTATTTATTTGACTCCCCTTCTCATTGTGGATCATTGATGGCAATATCTAAACAACCAATTGGTCCCTCTTTGTTCCTCTCATGCATTAATCAGTGCATTCCCAAATTTTTATTTTTAACCCAAGTTAAAAATAATAAGGAACCTTACTGCTGCCAAATGCCACCCCAAATCTCAAAGTTAGACATAAGAGATTTGGAGGTTGTCTATTGTTTTAGAGAATTCCTGCCAAGTTCCTTGCAGAAAAATAGGTTGACCCCATTAGTAAATGATGTCATCACCATTGGCCCATTTTCTTTCCAATTTTGGTGATGAAATCCTTCTATCAGCAGAGCAGAGTTAAATTGTCAGATTCCTGAAGCAATTCTCCTTTGGACTTATCTGTAGAAATTGCTAAGTGGGAAGGGTCAGTGAACTCAGAGACCAAGCTTTGGTTTGGTGACTTTGATAGCCCGACCAAAGCTATCCCCGTCTTCCCACTCTTTTTTATGCAACCCTGAGCTGCAAATAACCTCAAGCTGTGGTGGCCTCCCAGATCTTCAGCACTCTCAGAGCTAAGGGGCCTCTATATTCCCCTGCTCCATGGCTTCCTCTGCCTCAAGGATCTCTACCTTCCAGGGTGTTACAACTCAGCAAGGGTTTCCCTGGTGTGAGTTATTTTGCTTTAAGGCTACTTTTCTATCACATTTCTAATATGGAAGCAGCCTGAAATTAAAATGCACAAAACTTCATTTTGGACACCAAAAGGATTTGGTGCAATTGAATTTCAGGCATTGTCTGGGTCTCCCTGAAGTTGAGCCTGCTGTGTAGGGGCTTCTTGTGCATGGCTTTGGAGCAGTTTGATAATTTGAAACATCACTTAGCCATGACAGATCCCTGGTACAGCCAGAATCCAACAGATTCCTTCCTTTCATCCCTTCCCCTTCCCCTCCCTCCCTCCTTTCCTTCCTTCCTTCCTTTCTTTCCTTCTTTCTTTCTTGTAAGGTCTATGACCAACATAGGGCTTCAACCCACGACCCCAAGATCAAGAGTTGCATGCCCTACCGACTGAGCCAGCCAGGTGCCCCCAATAGATTTCTTAATTAGGACTTCATCCAGTGCCATTCTCCAAGTTGAATCAATACCACTTACTAGCTATGTGACCTTAACAAGTTATTTAACCTCTTTGCACCTCAGCTTTCCCAGATGTAAAATAGGGACAATGATACTTCCTTAATGTGAACTTTAAATGAGATATGATATGTGTAATACATGGTAAGTGCTCAGTAAATTCCAGTTCCTTTAACCCTACCTTCTACATTTTAGAGAGAATCTATTCATCTGCCTCACCTCTTGCTTCATAGGTGGTATAAGGCTTGGGCTGAAATATTCCTCGAGGGCACTTCTAGGAAGGATATGGGGTGAATACCCTAGAAAATAACAAGGATTGGTCTCTCTCTTTCTCAGATTACAATGGTAAGACCAAGAGATACTCTGTCTGAATTTAGCTCCACTTCAGAAAATGCTTGCAATGTTCATTTCTGGGACAAGCCTATTAGTAGGCAAGACCAGGACTCATTAACATAGCCCAGCCCAGGACCCTGAAGACAGCAGTGATTTTTATCTTACAGTATAGGGTGGAATGTATGAGGTCATATATCTGGCTCATATATAGGGCTCTTGAGAGCAAAAGTACTTGTCACAAGAACATGACATTACCAAGTCCATGTTCTAGACAATTATTTACATGACTCACAACTCTTTGAAGCAGGAATCCTCTTACTCATGTTTATTTCCTTTAAGTATCTACCATATTGCTTTGCACTTCGAAGGCACTCATTAAATTGGATTGACTCAGTATCCTAGAACATGAAACTGAAGGAAAAAAATGCAACTTATAATTGCTAGAGAGCAAGATCCAGACTGACTAAAAGAACCAGGAAGAAACCAAAGCTGGGCAGAATATTTTCTTTTTTTCTTTCCTTTTTTTTTTTTTTTTAGTTTTAAAATATCTTTTAAAAATATTTATTTATTTATTTTAGAGAGAGAGTGAGAGAGTGGACGTGGGGGAGGGGGAGCAGAGGGAGAGAGAAAAAAATCTTCAAGCAGACTCCCCGCTAAGTGCAGAGCCCCATGGGGCTCGATCCCAGGACACTGAAATCATGATCTTAGACGAAATCAAGAGCCAGATGCTTAACTGACTGAGCCACCAGGTGCCCCGGCAGAATCTTTTCTATGTATCAGACTTTGCTCACATAGCTTTTATCTGAGGACCTTCACCATCTACTAGAAAGTTATTGCACTTAAGAAGACTTTTTTTTTTTTTAAAGACTTTATTTATTTATTTGACAGAGAGAGAGAGACAGCGAGAGAATGAACACAAGCAGGGGGAGTGGGAGAGGAAGAAGCAGGCCTCCTGCTGAGCAGGGAGCCCAACTCGAGACTTCAATCCCAGGACCCTGGGATCATGACCGGAGCCGAAGGCAGATGCTTAACGACTGAGCCACCCAGGTGCCCTTAAGAAGACTATCTTAAGAATATGTTGTTAGTAGCATAACTGGCTAGAACAGTGGCTGAAATAGAGTCTTTTTCCTGAAGCCATGCCTAGTTACCAGCAAGTGATAAGTAAGACCTTTTCCCCCTACTGTGGGATGGGTTAAGACAGTGTGACACCAGCCATTTTGAACTGCCATGGGGCTGGGAGCTTGGTTCAAATCCCCTCTGCCCTGGGGGAATTTGCACAGGAAAATTTAAGTTTTTCAGTCAATTATTACCTCCTCTGTGTTTTGTCCTTGATGCTAATGGAGTGTGTGCTACTGTAATTCATTAATTAAAATTCTCCTTTCCCTTAAAACTCAGTTTTGCTACCTTCAGTCTCACTATATGATTTTTTTTCCCCCTGAGAGCTAAAATGGGAATGTTCCAGGCTGGAGGAGCCAGAAGTAGAGTGACTGGGGTGTGAGTAAACTGCTAATGGGGTTGTCTCCTCCACTAGATTTTAACTCCTGAAGGCAGGGACTGTGTCATTCATCTGTGTATCCCTACTGCCTAGTGGGATTCCATGGTGGCTATTCAGTAAATGCTTACTTATTAATAAATGAGTCAAATATAACCAACATTGCAAAAAATTATAGGTGTGAGACTGATAGTATAGGTAATATGCACCAGAGAACTGCAGAAGAAGAAATCCTTGTGGGGCAAGATGGTCAAGGAAGTTTCTATGGAAGGAGTAGGAAAAGTTCCATGGAAGAATTTGCCTCTCTGGACAGAGAAGGGATGAGATATGATAAGAATATGGGCTTTCAAATCACTTAAACTCTGTGAGCCTCAATTTTCCCTCTATCCAAAAATTTACATTTAAAAATGGGGACAATAAATCTACACCATACATAAAGAGTAACTGAGATGGCTATATAAAGTAATTAGCATAGAGCATGATGCACACAAAAGAATTTTCTTCCCTCTGTAAGTTATCTTCCTTCTACTAAACTGTATAGTCATCCCATTGGACTTGAAAGCTGTCCTGACAGTATTCTGGAGTTAGCAGTGTCATTTCCTTCACCAGCCAAGGAGCTTTCTAGCTCCTCTGGTGAAAGATATTCCAGGGAGGATTTGTTCTCTTTCTAAGGACAAATGAGATAAATAAGCATGCTAAATACTTTCTATCTTCTATCCTTGAGCACACAGGACTATGGGAGACCTCTACTAAGCAATGCATCTCCAATTTTATTTCCATTTCTACTTCCCAGAACTTTATTACGGGAAGAGCTCTTTGAGATAATTTAATATATATATTTCTTTTTATATATTAAAACAAAAACTTTAACCCAGAGCAATTATGTGATTCACTCAGCTAGTTAATGGCAGAACTATCAACTATATACTTGGGTAGTTTTTATGTGGACATGTGTTTTCCTTTCTCTTGGGTAGAATTGTTGGTTCATATGGTAACTCTACATTTAACATTTTGAGAAGCTGCAAACTGTTTTCTAAAGTAGCTACACCTCTCTCTCTTTATTTCTGGCACCCTGGGGCCGCAAGGAAATTATGGCTCATAAGCCAGTACTGTGGATAGGAAATAGATACTGCAGAGACACTACTTCTCCAAGCATGTACTACATTAACCATGTGTTTCAAATTCATACTATCTATGTAGTTCAGAAATGTTGAACTGAGAAATTAACATAAAAGTGGGTTTAGAACTGATCAAATACAGAGATGTCCATGGACAGGGTAAACCTAAAAGTCTATACCTAGACAAACTATAACTTAAAAGGAAAAGCAAAATAAATGTATTTAAAGACCTGGAGAGGGGCCCCTGGGTGGTTCAGTCGGTTAAGTGTCTGCCTTCTGCTCAGGTCATGATCCCAGGGTGCTGGGATGGAGCCCCGTGTCAGGCTCCCTGCTCAGTGGGGAGTCTGTTTCTCCCTCTCCCTCTGCCTGCGGCTCTGCCTGCTTGTGTGAGCACACTCTCTCCCTCTCTCTGTCAAATAAATAAATAAATAAATAAATAAATAAATAAAATCTTAAAAAAAAAATTAAGACCTACCGAGACTTAGAACATTTACCATCAAAACACTCTTTCTGAAAGAACTATTAAGGAATGTACTCAAACCAGAATCAAAACCCAGAAGGAAATAGGGGAGTGCAAGAAGCAATGGTGAAAAAAAGTTGTTAAACATGTTGATACATCATGCTAGCTTATAGGACTAGCATACACTTTAAGCTAAAAAAAAAAAACAAGGACAGTAAGAGAAGAAAAAAAATTACAGGCTAATCTTATCCATGAGCATAGTTGCAAAAATCCCAAATAAAATACAAACAAATCAAATTCAATTTCATGATCAAGAAGGATATTAACACAGGAATGGTTCCACATTAGAAACTTTATTTATGTGTGGGTGGGGGATGGGCTGGGTGGGGGATGGATATTAAAGAGGGCACTTGCTGTGATGAGCACTGGGTGTTGCATGTAAGTGATGAATCACCGACTTCTGCAGAAAACAATATTGCACTGTATGTTAACTAACTAAAATTTAAGTTAAAAAAAGAAAGAAGAAACTTTATTTATGTAATTCAAAACTATATAATCATCTCAATATGTACCAAAAAATTAAATAGAACTCAACACCCATTCACTTTGCTCTATCTATATTCATGATTTTTACTCCTCTATATTCTGCCTTTTCCCATTCCCCTGCACAGAGAAAACCCCATACCCAAAATCTTATTAGGCAGGGATCTGTCTAGAGAGTCTGGGTACATTTTTTTTTTTTGCAAAAGAGGAAAAGTTATTAGGATACATTCCCTGCTGTTTTCAACTCTGATTAAAGTCTTCAGCAGAGGCTCTTCAGAAGATCAGACACAATGTCTTGAATATAAGTAGTTATGCCCCACATCACAAACTTTCCTTGCCCTCTTCAAGCCCCCTGCCCACCTAATTTGCAACAGATGACGTTGCCTACTACTTTTAAGACCAAAACAGAACCCCCAGTAGTAAACTCCCATAAATTCTTTCTATCTCTTCTAGTCCTTTCTTTCAACCTAAGATTTCCTCCCCCTGTTCACGGCCTACTCTTCCACTAGACCTCTTGGTTGCACCTTGCCCCATCCTTTCTCTCTCTTCTATTCTTACCTTCTTTCTGGAAATAAGACACTTTGGCTAAGCAATTCAGTCTCGTCTTTTCTGTTGTTCTTTTCACCCTTTCCCTACCACTCCCCCCACCTTTTTTTAAAAAAAGATTTTATTTATTTGAAAGAGAGAGTGTGAGAGAGCACGAGTGGGGTGGGGGGAGAGGGAGAGAGAGACTCTCAAGTGGACTCTGTGCTCACAGAGCCTGATGTGGGGCTCAATCTCATGACCCTGAAATCATGACATGAGCTGAAATTGTTTGTAGGCAATATATGTATACTCTAAGTAATTTTCTTCTCTGGCATTTATCAAAAGAGCACTTGTCTTTTTCATGGAAATGGGTCATGTTAGATGCTCATTCATAAAAGAAATTGCCATGTGTTTAAGACATCCAGAAAATAGAGCCATTCATAGACATATTAGTATTATTGGTGCTCAATGACATAATAGCCTTCCTTCTAAACACGGTTGTCAATTGAAATCTTCTGTGAACCTTAATGAGCTAAAAATTAAATGAAGCCAAAGACAATACCAACAACCTACAACACCTTGTACTGAGAGGAAACTTTTCTGGCTTCTGAAAGTAAAAATAGTTTCTCTTCAGTCTCAATGTATAGGTACATAATAACAGATTTCCCAGAATGTTGGGCTGTTATTAAATAAAAATAAAAATTTAAATGATAATTTCATTCACTGGAAATATGTCTTTGAGCTATGTAGCAGGCACTACGTAGAGGAAAGGCAGTCCCTGCCTTCCAAAAGCTTATAGATTACTGGGGACCACAGATTAATAAACCAAATATAGGAAAGGCATTCCCAGGCACAGGCAACAGCACATGCAAAGGCACAGAGATCAGAGACAGGACAGATGTTTCCACAAACAGTTCCATGTGGCTAGAGGACAGGGGCAAATGTAGTTTGGGGAGATGTTGAGGTTGGAAAGAGAAAAAAGGGTCAGATAGGCCATGCTAAAGGGGCTTTATTTGCCATACTACAAAATTTGGATTTTATTCAGGGAACAATGAAGAGCTCTCTGATAATGGTGATACGAGAAGAATAGTATGGAAGTAAATTTGAGGTAGGGAGATTAGTTGGAGGTTATAGTAAAAGTCCAGCTAAGACATTAAGAGAGCCTAACCTAAAGGAGTGGGGATGGAGAACAGGGGTTAACACAGGGGTTATCACTAAGTATAAGCAATTTTATCATCGCACACCTTGGTACAGTTTTCTTCATGTTTCCTGTGTTTAGGGTTCGTTAAACCTCTTGGCTCTATGGCTTTATAGTTTAAATCAAATTAGAAAAATTTTCAGTCAATATAGCTTCACATATTTTTTCTGTACTGCCTTTCCTTTGGGGACTCAAATTATACACATATTAGGTCACCTGAAGTTGTCCTATAGCTCACTGATATTCTTTTTTACTTTTAAGTCTTTTTTCTCTATGTGTTTCATTTTGAATTGTTTATACTGCTATATATTCCAGTTCTTTAATCTTTGCTTCTATAAGGTCTACTTTGATATTAATCCCATCTAATGTATTTTTCATATCCAATATTATATTTTTTCATCTCTGAAAGTTAGATTTAGGTCTTTTAAAATATCTTCCATATCTTTACTTAACATTTTCAATCTTTCCTCTAACTTCTTGAACATATGGAATATAGCTATAACAGCTGTTACATATGTCTACTAATTCTAAGTCCTGTGCAATTCTTGATCTGTTTAAATTGATTATTTTTCTCCTCATTATGCATCATATTTTCCTGCTTCTTTGCATGCTGGTAACTTTTTTTTTTTTTTTAAAGATTTTATTTATTTATTTGAGAGAGAGAGAATGAGAGACAGAGAGCATGAGAGGGAGGAGGGTCAGAGGGAGAAGCAGACTCCCTGCCGAGCAGGGAGCCCGATGTGGGACTCGATCCTGGGACTCCAGGATCATGACCTGAGCCGAAGGCAGTCGCCCAACCAACTGAGCCACCCAAGCGCCCTGCATGCTGGTAACTTTTATTGGATGCCAGACATTGTGAATTTTATCTTATTGGAGCTGGTACTCTGAGGATTATTCTGGGCTCTTTTCCAGTGGTACTTTAACCAGCCTCTGATAGTTTCCTCAAATCGTGTTCTGATTGGTATTTAGCTGAAGACTCAAGGGAGATTCTCTGTAGATCTCTGGAGTGCTCTGTTTCTGTGTAGCCCTCTTCTCTTCTCAAAATTGTGCTGTGTGAATTCTAGCTGCTTTGGCCTCCCTGGATCTCCAGCTCCATCTTAGTTCATGGAGATTGCTGAACTCCACCTGGGTTTTCTCTCCAATAGCAGGATTTAGAGTCAAAACATACCATGGAAATAAAATCAACATGACTTGATAAACAATTAGAAAGGGAGGAATGGAGGATGCTGACAGTCTGAATGGTGGTGTCATTCCCTAAGTTGGGGGATTCATGAACAAACACATAGACTGGGAGCTGGACAGGGGAGATAAGGAGATTGGTTTAGGGTATAATTAAGGATGAGGTCTGTATGGGCATAGATAGCTGTATATATCCATCTCATTCTCAGAGGGAATAAATGAATTAGAGGTGGAGATTTCAGAAGCGTGAGTACACAGTTGAAAGAGGACTTTATCTACCTCCATTTTGACTGCAAACTTTCTAATTGATTAAATTCTTCTCTCCAGTTTATCCCTTAATCAGGCAAAAGACCCTGAGGGCAAAATGTCCCCTGATGGGAACCAAACCTATCCCCTCAAGCAATAAGGACTGCCCTGAACCAGCAAAACTCGTTCATAACTGACCCCAAGACAATGATCAACTTGACCTTCACTGCCCACCTGCATGTACCCACTGACTTCTGTCCCACATTTTCCTTATATAAACCTGGAAGTATTTTCAGCACTTTGGAGATAGTCTTTGAGACATTAGTCCACTGTCTTCAGGTGCTGGCCTCACCGAAATAAATTCCTTTCTTGTTTTACCACCACTTGTTTCTCAGTCTTTGGATTTTGTCAGCAGTGTGTCGCCGAACCTGGTCTATTTGGGAGCCCCAGAGCCAGGTGCTCTTGTACCCTGTGCCCTAGCTACAGAATCTGAAGCCATTGATTAGGTCATCCAGGGAGCACATACTGAAAAAAAAAAAAAGGAGAGAGAGAGAGTGGAAAATAGAAGTATGGAGTATTCTAATATTTAAGGTTCTGCAGAGGAGGAAGTCAGTAAAGGAAACTGAGGAGTACACAGAGAAGAAGAACGAGGAGAGCGAAGTCAGACTTGTCATTAAAGCCAAGAGACAAGAGGAATTTCAAGAAGGAGACAATATTCTGTAGTGTCCAATGTTCCAGAAAGGTCAGGCATGATAAGGACAGAAAATTGTCTTTTAGCAATTTTAGCAATTTGGAAGTCACTGGTGACCTTAGAGAAAGTTGTTTGCTTTTCCTTAGTAGAATGACTTTCATTGACTTGTTGATTTGTTTGTACATTTATCCATTCATTCATTCAAGCCCAAGCAGTGAGTATGTTTAACCCTCTGAACTCCTCATATTGTTAGGCTAACAGAATTGGGTCCTACTAGGATTCCTGGTAGATCTTCAGGAAACAGAACCATACTCTAAAAGGACTGAAAAAGGAAAATCAAACCTTAAAGGTAGGGCATAGCCAATAATGAGAAGGGTCAAAAATTCAGTTCATAAATAAATAGCCTAGGAAGTCCCTGGATTGTTCTCTTTATTCTTGAATCCTTGCCTTGCTTGCACTGACCAAGTGCTAACCTTGTTCCAGCCCTAAAACACTTACCTCCTAAATCTGTAGGTGATGATCTTATCAATTCTAATCTCATCTTTCTTAAGGGACCACTTTGATTTTCATATCTCATTATATGAGTCAGAAGAAGAAAATATTTTTCTTGCACATCTTAGGTTATTTTCAGTTAAAACTACACATTTTTGGTAGCTTGGCAAGGATAATTTCTTTTTTTTTGCATAGAAGAGCCCCTCGTCCGTCTGAGCAAATTTAAAAAGAAAGAGTTTAATAGTAGAAGCTTCAAGTTCCCCTATACTCCATCCACTACATTTAACCCCAGAGTAGTCAAATTCCAGCAAGCCTGAGAAGGGAAGACAAGCAAGGACAGCTTAGAAAAACCCAACCTTTCTATTGGGCCTTCTTTGGCGGGGCCGGAAGGGCGGGGAGAGGGGGACCGTTTGTCTTTTATTGTCTTTTAATGCCTATTTGAGTCAGCTGCAGAAGGAGGAAATTGTCAAATGCTCAGTTACCCCGTAGGAGGCACAAGAACATTTGGCAAATGTTTTTCCTACCTTGAAGACCAGCTGTTCTCTCCTCAGATGTTTTCTAGTCAAAGTGAATTTCTTCATCTTTTAAAAGAGCTGCAGCTTTTCTACAAGGGAGAAAACTGGTCCCAGCTTCCAGAAAGGAAAAAGTTTAAATCTCACAGAATTCCCTATATCAGGAGAAAAAAAACAAGATCTGCACTTTGAAGTGTTTTGTTTCTAGGCCTTCCCCACTTGCTTAGAAACTTTACACCATCCAAATCTCCCCTCCAAAGCAGATGTCTGTGAGAAAGAAGCACAAAGACATTTTTCCAATGGTAATTCCCAGATGTGAGCTGCCCAGAATAAAGTGCAGCCCTGCTGTCAACTTCCAGGACAATCATGGGCTGAGTTCTCTTGACACATGCTTTTATGCAGTTTTAGCAAAAGAAGCCTAAATTTAGGGATGTGACGAAATCTTATCCTTTCCTCTGCTGCCTTTCTTCTTATGCTAAAACTAGACTTTACTCTCCCAGTCATACATGATTTATGTACAGGTTGTGACTAATTCTAGTCTGGGGCTAAGATAATTAAAATATAACTGTCTCTTAGGTTTTTGTCCTAACTGGTATTTATCCTAATATTTGAAGGTGACAATAAAAACAACAAAATATATAAAGCTCTGTGCCTTCTAGGTGATATAAAGAAGCTTTCTTAGAAAAAGTTGTAAAGAAGATTTGAAAGGGGACTATGGTGGGAACACATGTGTTAAGTTGTATGACAGGGAAGGAAAGGGTTAAGTTGGACATTTTGCAGGCAGATTTCAAAGTGGAACCTTAGTTGTTGAGGGGAGGTGGGTGGGGGGATGGGGTAACTGGGTGATGGGCATTAAGGAGGGCATGCAATGTAATGAGCATGGGGTATTATATGGAACTGATGAATCACTAAACTCTACCTCTGAAACTAATAAGACATTATATGTTAATTGATTTTAAATTTAAAAAAAGAAAAAAACCCAAAGTGGAACGTTAATATTTGGTGTTCAAGAGGCTCTGGAGAAGGCACTTAAACCCAGAAGTTAGGAATGGCAATGGAATATAGTTTGGGAAATTGCTATTTTTACTGTGACTAGAAGAGCTACATGTGGGATTCTGGTATAAACTGGGAGTGGACAGGAGGTTGTTTGGAAATAATTATAAAAGCATGATGTGTGTGTAAATCCATGCTTTAGTCATATGACTGCATTCATAATTAATTGCCTATGGGTACTGTAATAGTGTTGTATGGAAAAAGGATTAATTCCAACAAGGCTCTTTTTTAAGATCTCCTTATTATCAGTCTAGGTAATTAGGTAGCAAAGAGATATTGTTACAGAATGCCAGCTAAGAAGGATTGTGGTATGAACATGTCATTAAATGTTAATTAAAATAGCACCAAATAGACATGGGAGACTTGGACAGAGGGAGGGAAAGGACATATAAAGGCAGAGGAGGGAGAGCTTTTCCTGGGCTTTCTTCTTGGAGGAGTAGCCAGCAGGGCATTGGAGGAGACTGCTCATGTCACTGAAAGCAAAGAAGCCAACAAATATAGAGGACTAGGAAGACACATGTTCCTCTGATCCAGAAGGTTCTAGGGACCAAGTTTAGAGGGTTCCAGTTTGGTCTGCCTGGGAAGAAGGTGAATATGGAATTTTATGGTTGACTTTCTGATTTCTTTTCTTTTTTTTTTTTAAAGATTTTATTTATTTATTTGACACAGAGAGAGAGAGATACAAGTAGGCAGACAGGCAGGTGGGCAGAGGGAGAGGGAGAAGCAAGCTCCCCCGTCAAGCAGGGAGCCCGCTGCAGGGCTCAATCCCAGGACGCCGGGATCATGCCCTGAGCCAAAGGCAGATGCCCAAGCAACTGAGCCACCCAGGCGCCCCATGACTTTCTGATTTCTAACATCTCTTTTGCCACTGATCTCAATATTGGGGGGGGGGGAAGGTGTAAAGTTATAAAAGCTGGCTAAAATGCAAATATTAAAAGAAGCAACCTCAAATGTATGTCATTAGTCACCAAGTATAAAGATTAATACCTTTTCCAGTTTTGTTGAAGAAGTCTGGGTAAGAAGAAAGCTGGTGGTTCTTTAGAATCTGAATTTTAAGACGGGATCAGAGGGGCTCCTGGTGGCTCAGTTGGTTAAGCGGCTGACTCTTGATTTGGCTCAGGTCGTGATCTCGGGATCCTAGGATTGTGCCCCACATTGAGCTCCCTGTTCAGCAGGAAGTCTGCTTCATGATTCTCTCTCCCTCTGCCCCTCTCCCTGCTCATTTGCTCTCTCTCTCTAAAATAAATAAATAAATCTTAAAAAAAAAAAAAAGAAGGGGTCAGAAAAAGCAAATGCCTACTCAATGTCTATAAACCATGTTTAAAACTCATTAGCCTTCCAGTTATAAAATAAACAAGTCATGGGATGGAAAGTCAGCATAGGGAATATAGTCATTAACAGTGTAATAACTTTGTTTTTGTTTTTTTTTTTTTAAAGATTTTATTTATTTATTTGACAGAGAGAGACACAGCGAGAGAGGGAACACAAGCAGGGGGAGTGGGAGAGGGAGAAGCAGGCTCCCCGCAGAGCAGGGAGCCCGATGAGGGACTCGATCCCAGGACCCTGGGATCATGACCTGAGCCGAAGGCAGTCGCTCAACCGACTGAGCCACCCAGGCACCCTTTGTTTTGTTTTTTAAGATTTTATTTATTTGTCAGAGAAAGCACAAGGAGGGGGAGCAGCAGGTAGAGGGAAAAGCAGGCTCCCTGCTGAGCAAGGAGCCCGATGCGGGACTCCATCCCAAGACCCTGGGATCATGACCTGAGCCGAAGGCAGATGCTTAACTGACTGAGCCACCCAGCGCCCCTGTAATAACTTTGTATGGTGACAGATGATAACTACTCTTACCATGGTGAGCATTTCTTGATATATGTAGTTGTTGAATCACTATGTTATACACTAGAAAGTAATATCATATTGTATGTCAACTATACGTTAATAATAATAATAATAATAATAATAATAGACAACTATCATGATTAAACACATTGCCAACCACACAACAAGATAAAGAGCCAGGCTGTTTCCCTTGCCCCAACACTGAGGCTCCTTTGTTTTAGAGATCTTGGTTGATTCTGACAACTGACCATTGGACCACTTGTTTTTTCTTTTAAACTCCCATTCTTGTGTTTTAAATTTACCAGTAATGCATCAGCCTGTGAATTCTAAGCCCCTACACAAGAACACCCCAATAAAAGCAGAACCTCAGGCCAGTGTGCTGTCTCTCTAAGTATCACCTTGCTGTGTGGCCTTAGGTGTGCTGTATAATTTCCAGGTTCTATAAGTAATAAACTTTTATTTTTTCACAGTTTCCTGATGGTTGTTGCTGAAGGGCATTTTGCAATCATAGTAAGAACCAGAAGGCCCATCCAACCACAACATTGATTATTGATAGGATGAGACCAGCACAAAACAATCCTTAAGTTATATCCCCACTCCCAATCTTTGTCCTTACCAGGGACAGAATTAGCCCTGGTCTCATGGGTAGCTCTGTTTCAAATGTTAGCAGTTATTTTAGCCTTGGCCATACCCCAGACACTTAGCAACTAGTCAGCATGAACTATAAGGATGGGAGAAACAAAACGAGGATCTTTTTTACTGAGCTTTACTTGAACTAGACTCCCAAGATCTGCCACACAAGCCTGCTTTGATGAACCTCACAATGAACTGTTTCCTGTCTCAGGGCTATAAACATGTTGTTTCCTCTGCCTAGACTACTTTCTCTTCATTCTTCTCAGGACTAACTCTCACTCATCCTTTAGGATTCAGTTTAAATGTCATTTCCTCAGTCACCCACACTCAAGTTTCCACTGTTATTCTCATTCATAACACTGTGTTCTTTTCCTTCATAAAAATTATCACAATTTGTAATTATATGCTGCTTATATGTTTATAATTTATTTACTATTTAACTCTCCCACATAAAGGTAAGCTCCATGAAGGCAGGTATTATGTCTGTTTGATTCACCCACTCTACACCTACCACCTGACAAAAAGCCCCATGTTCAATATATATCTGTTGAATGAATGAAAATGGATCCCTGGTCTCATCTGGTGACCAATTCTTTTTTTTTTTTTTAAGTAGGCTCCATGCCCAGCATAGATCCCAACGTGGGGCCTGAACTCAGGACCTGAGATCAAGACCTAATGAGATCAAGGGTTGGATGCTCAACTGACTAAGCCACCCAAGCCCCCCTCATCTGGTGACCAATTCTTGCCATGTTTTCTAGTTCATAAGAACTTGGTGGATTATCAAGGAAGATTGTTAGTATTCAGCTTCAAGTTTAATAGTTTTCTTATGTGAAAACATGTCAGACTTCTTTGAAGAAACATTCCCCTCTGAGGTATGGTCTTTAAAAGCGTTATGTTTGGGGCGCCTGGGTGGCTCAGTTGGTTAAGCGACTGCCTTTGGCTCAGGTCATGATCCTGGAGTCCCGGGATCGAGTCCCATATCGGGCTCCCTGCTCAGCGGGGGGTCTGCTTCTCCCTCTGCCCTCTTCCCTCTCGTGCTCTCTGTCTCTCATTCTCTCTCTCTCAAATAAAAGCGTTATGTTTAATCAATTAAATCATCTTTTTTATTTTTTAGTTTTTTAGTTTTTTAAAACTTTATTCACTTCAAAACCTTTATCAGAGACACGGTTCTGTCCTGGGGTAAATCATCCTTTTTTAAAAAAATTAAATAAAATCTTACATCAAGGGATATATATTCTTCATTTTCTCCTTTTTTTAAATTTCTTTTCTGATTTTGCCTTTTGTTTTCATACTCCCTCTTGTGGCTCTCACCTCTTTTTCTCTGCTTTTGTATATTTGTTGCCTTCCCTTTATTTTAGTGATATTTAACACGTCCCCCAAATTCTAGCATTTACTGAAATCAAACTGCATTTCTTTTTCTTTCCTGGTAATCAGATCCAAATAGCCCATAGAAGAGTCATATTTTTCTCAGATATTGATATAACCTCATTGCATGAGGTATATAATTCACAGAAATATTAATTATTATATATAAAAACAAACCCAAGTCAAAATTTCCAGGTATCGTTTCTTGTGAACAATAGTATTATTAATGAGTTCACATTGACCAGACACATACATAAATGATATGAAAAAGAATAGTTCTTTTCCCTACACTTGAGGTTCTTTTACTTAAAGAAATGAAAGATGAATAAGAAGTCTGAAATAAGAGACATTTTGGGGAAATTCTTTGTTTTTTCCTTTTTTTAAATTTCTTTTCTGATTTTGCCTTTTGTTTTCATACTCCCACTTGTGGCTCTCACCTCTTTTTCTCTACTTTTGTATATTTGCTGCCTTCCCTTTATTTTAGTGATATTTAACATGTTCCCCAAATTCTAGCATTTACTGAAATCAAACTGCATTTCTTTTTTTCCTGGTAATCAGATCCAAATAGCCCATAGAAGAGTCATATTTTTCTCAGATATTGATATAACTACTACCCAACAACTCCTATGACCTGCGGATCCTCTTCCAGAAAAAAGAGATATTCTAGGGCTCACATCTAAAGCTCATAGCAGGTAACTCAATAAATCATAGCCACAACTATGCTTTGTAAAGAATCTCTGCTTCCCACTCCCACCTATAGACATAAAAATATCCTTTGGGGTACCAAGTAGAATAAATAACAAGTGTACAGCTCTTTCAAAAACACTCTTCATGTATGATCTCATTTAATTCTTTCAACAAGAAAGAACTAACATTATTCTTTCAACAAACCTGTGAGCTAGATATTATCATCTCCATTTCACATAAAAGGAAACTGAATTTCAGAGTGATAAAATGACTTTCCCAAGGTTACTCACCTAGTAACTGCCAGAATTAAGGCTCCAAGTAGGACCTCAACTCTATAACTTGTGGTCTTTATCCCCATCTAAAATAAATCTCCAGGGGTGCCCAGGTGGCTCAGTCATTAAGCGTCTGCCTTCAGCTCAGGTAATGATCCCAGAGTCCTGGGATGGAGTCCCGCATCGGGCTCCCTGCTCAGCGGGAAGCCTGCTTCTCCCTCTCCCACTCCCCCTGCTAGTGTTCCCTCTCTCGCTGTCTCTCTGTCAAAAAATAAATAAAATCTTTTAAAAAAATAATAAAAAATAAATCTCCATAACAAGAGTAAGAATAGGAATAGAAACAGTGACAAGTAAAGGAATATGATCCAAACTTAGGGAGCCTTATAAAACCATATGGTTGAGGATTCCTTCATGGGACTTCCTACTGCCTCATTCTACCTACCCTTCTCCTTCAAAAGAAATGTGCAAAAACCTCTTACATAGTAGAATTTGTCCTAGTGGGAAGAGTCATCAACTGCTCATAGCTACTCTATCCAGAGGTGATTTATATTCTAACCAGGTAGCAGTCTGAAAGTAGGCTCTCTAATTCAAGCCCTTATCAACTCTTGTTTGGACAACTCCAAAAGCCTCCTAACAAGCCTTTACACCTTTATAGTCTTATCCTCCCTCAGTCCCTCTTCCACACTATTACCAGTAACTTTTCTGAAGTAGAGATCTGTTCATGCCTTTCTCTACTTAAAATCCTTCAGTGGCTTCTTATGAGCTGAATTCTGTCCCCTAAAAATTCATATATTGAAGTCCTAACCTCTAGTACCTCTGAATGTGACTGTGTTTGGAGACAGGGTCTTTAAAGAGGTTATTAAGTTAAAATGAGGCCATTAGAGTTTGCCCTAATCCAATCTGACTGGTATCCTTATAAAAAGGGTAAAGTTAGACACAGACATGAACAGAAGGAAGACCATGTGAAGACAGAGGGAGAAGACAGCCATCTGCAAGCCAACGAGAGGGCTCAGAAGAAACCAAACCTGTCAATACCTTGATCTTGGACCTCTAGCCTCTACAATCATAAGAAAATAGATTTCTGTTGTTTAAGCCCCCCAGTCTGTGGTACTTTGTTATGGCATCTCCCAAAGACTAATACAACTTTCCAATGCCTACGACATGAAATGGAAACTTTTTGGTGTGGCATTCAAGGTCATTCATGACCCAATTCCTGCTGCTCCAGCATTACTTCTGACTACTCCCTGTCTTTGACCATATACTCCACAACACTGAATGTTTCTCGGCTCTATACCTGTGCCTGGTGCCCTTGTCTCTTTCTCATTTTATTCTCTAAGATTGAGCTCAGGACTGCCCTCACCTCCAGGCTGAGTGAGTGATCCCTGCTCTACTAATGTGATGTCTTGAAAGGGAGAGAGTGTTTAGTTTATTTTTATGTCCCCAAACTCCATCACACTAGTCCATTCACAGGCAGATGTCAATACGTATCTGTTGAGGGGCACCTGAGTGGCTCAGTTGGTTGAGCATCCAACTCTTGATTTCGACTTAGGTCATGATCTCAGGGTCATGGGATGGAACCCCAAGTCAGGCTCTGTGCTCAGTGGGGAGCCTGCTGGAGATTCTCTTCCCTTCCCTCTCTCCCTCCCTCCACTTTTCTCAAATAAATAAATCAGTCTTAAAAAAATATACGTATCTGTTGAACTCAATTGAGGATGGGTGGAGAGGGAAGAGTGGTAGGGAAAGACCTCTCCGTCTTAGTGATCTTACTTCACACTGAGAAGTCAATTTACCCCTCTGTGTCAAGGCCCCTGGCTGGCAGTTTCCATGTCTAATTTCAAAGAAAAGGCTGACACTATGGAATGCGGGACATTAAGAACATGATTCATGAATTTCAGCTGTTTCCACTGTGTCCTTCTCTAGCCTCCATTTCCTTCTTTATTAGGTTCTTAGGAGTCCCAATTCTGTCTAAATGTGTGTGCTCTGTCAGGCATAAGTGATTCCTGGGGACATAGGGATTCTCTTTCTCTCTCCCTCTGTTCCCATTTCCCCCATGCATCATTTTTATTCTTTCCTACCATAGAAGGGCTTCCTCTATGCCTCCAGGGAAGAAAGGTGTGACAGCTTCAAGTTTACAGTCCCATTTTTGCATCCCAAGTGGAAAAAAAGATTATCTTTCTTCTGGAAAAAAAAAAAAAAAAAACAACCCTAACTTTCTTTGGTCACGTGTCTGCTCCTTGGACCAGTTACTGTTGCAGGAAAATGAGGTACTATGATGTCCAAGTCTGAGAAAAATTCTCCATGCTGCCCTCCCTCCACTCCTGGCAACACATACAGATACTTCGGCTAGTGGGGTGGGGTGGTAGAGTCTTTCCAGACAAATTTATTAGCTACAACACATATTAGAATGCTGATGAAGACCTGTAAACAAATGTTTATAGCAGCTTTGTAACAGCCAGAAACTGGAAAATACTCAAATGTCTACCAATAGGTGACTGGATAAACAAATTGTGGGATATAAATGAAATCTCAGCAGTAAAAAAGGATGAGCTATTGTTCTAAAGAACAACATTGGTGAACCTCATAAACATCATGCTGAGCAAAAGGAGCCAGACACAAGAGTATATACTATATGATTCGATTTAATGAAAGACATACCTAATTTATAGTGAAAGAAATCTATAGTGGTTGCCTCGGTGTGTGTGTGTGTAGGACTGACTGAGAAGGGGGCACAAGGGGAACTTTCTGAGGTAATAGTAAAATTCTATAGATTGAGTAGTGGTAGTTACAGAGGTATATATATTTGTCAAGTCACCAAGATATACACTTAAAATGGGTGCATTTTACTGGATTTATACCCAGTAAAATGTACCCATTTTAAGATACCACCTTTTAAAGGCATATATATACATATATATATGTATATATATACACATATATATATAAGTGCAGAGCTGCTATGATAATAATCAAAATCTTGATTGTTCAGTACAAAACCCAAGATCCTTGGACCCCAACTCCTCTTTAGTCAGACCTCTAACTGTACCTGCAGCCCCCTGTCTCTCATTGTGCCCCTCTCCTATATTATACTTTGGCATCTCAAATTAATTGTAGTTTCCTAAAAATTCCAAGCTGTCTTCCCACTTCTGGATCTTTACACATGCTGTTCCTCTGCCCCTAAAAGTTCAGCAGGCAAACAACTTTTCTCTTAGGACTCAGGTCCAGCATCACCTGTGCTGCCTTTCTAGATTGCTTTAGGTAGCATGTATAGTTAGGACGTCCTTTTCTCTGCACCATACAGTGGACATTCTATTGCTTTCATTTGTTTGCACATTGACTCCTCTATTAGACTCTGAACTCCTAAGGGCAGGTATGAAAGAAGTTTCTTCCACCAAAATAAGTTTAGGGGTGTTTGAAATACTTGGAAAACAGAAATTAAGACTTCTTAGATGGTTACTGTGTACCAGAAATTGCTAGACTTTTTCACGTCCTGATAGGGACTATTTGGTCTATGACTGTGATATCAGTGTTTCAGAGGGAATCTATAAGCTGAAACAGTACAGTCTAGCAACATTTTGCATTTCCCTAAAATGTCAAACATTCTCCTAAACATTGTTTTTAATTACAAAGAACTTTCCAGCTAATTATTAAATTCATATGTATTTCAAGGGAAATTGAATCCCTGTTTGATTCATTCACACTCAATCCATCATAGTTTTACTTTTAAGAGCTATTTGATGTTCCAGACACCATTAAAACCCCCATGATGCCAGTTTCTGAGAAAATGAGGATGTGGGTAAAATTAAGCAAAACCAAATGTTACCAAAATCCTCAAGGCCTAAAGCAGAATCTTTTTAAAGGCAATTAATGTTTTGATATTTTATTTTATTTGGAAATGATCTATATATTAAATAACTTTCATTTGCCCTAAATTACTATAACTTTAAGGTTTTGAGTTACCAAAAAAAATTTGGGAAACTAATTTTATTTAATTTTTGTTATTGAAGTATAGTTGACATACAATGTTATATTAGCTTCAGGTTACAACATAGTGATTCAACAATTCTATACATTACTCAGTGCTCACTGTGATATGTATAGTCACCATCTGTCATCATATGACATTATTATAGTATTATTGACTATATTCCTTATGCTGTACTTTTCATGTCCATGACTTATTTATTTTATAACTTAAAGTTTGTACCTCTTTATCCCCTTTACTTATTTCACACATCTACCCACCCACCTCCCCTTTGCCAACCAAGGGATTAAAGCAGAATCTTGATGAAGGAAGTTATGCTACACTGTTTTGACTTTTCAGACTCCAAGAAAGCCTGTGTTGACTCAACAGGCCCTCACATCTTTACTATATATTTTCTCCCAAGGGACTGTGAAGAGATGAGAAAAGGAATAGTGTGATGGGTACAGAAATGTTTGGCATTGTATTTCCAGCAAGATTTCAGTCCAGATTGTCTGACAAACCTTTGCTACAAAACACCCAAAATTGCTGACTAAAACACCATGAACATTATTTTATTTTTTCATTAAGTTTTTAATTTTAATTCTAGTATAGTTAACACACAGTATTATATTAGTTTCAGCTGTACAATGTAGTGATTCAACAATTCTATACATTACTAGTGCTCATCATGATAAATGTACTCTTTAATCCCCATCACCTATTTCACCCATCCCCCCACCCACCTCCCTTCTGGTAACCATCAGTTTGTTCTCTATAGTTAAGAGTGTGTTTCTTGGGGGCACCTGGGTGGCTCAGTCAGTTGAGTGTCTGCCTTCGGCTCAGGTCATGATCCCGGGGTCATGGGATCAAACCCTGAATTGGGCTCCCTGCTCAGCGGGCAGTCTGCTTCTCCCCTCCCTCTCTCCCTCTGCTCCTCCTCCCTCCCCCACTCATGCTCTCTCTCTCTCAAATGAATAAATAAAATCTTTAAAAAAAAAAAAAGAGTCCATTTCTTGGTTTGTCTCTCCTTTTTTTTCCCTTTTGCTCTTTTGTTTTGTTTCTTATTCCACATATGAGTGAAATCATATAGTATTTGTTTTTCTCTGACTGGCTTATTTTGCTTATCATTATTCTCTCTAGCTCCATCCATGTTATTGCAAATGGCAGGATTTCATTCTTTTTATGGCTGAATTATATTCCATTGTATATATATACCACATCTTTATCCATTCATCTATCGATGGACATTTGGACTGCTTCCATAATTTGGTTATTGTAAATAATGCTGCAATAAACATAGGGGTGCATGTATCCCTTTGAATTAGTGTTTTTGTATTTTCTTGGTAAATATCCAGTAGTGTGATTACTGGAATATAGGGTAGTTCCGTTTTTAACTTTTTGAGGAAACTCCATACCATTTTCCACAGTGGTTGTACCAGTTTGCACTCCCACCAATAGAGCATGAGGGTTCCTATTTCTCCACATCCTCTCCAACACATGTTGTTTCTTATGTTTTACAAGGGGATATCTCATTGTGGTTTTGATTTGCATTTCCCTGATGATGAGTGATGTTGAGCATCTTTTCATGTATCTGTTGGCCATTTGTATGTCTTCTATGGAGAAATGTCTGTTCATGTCTTGTAACCATTTTTTAATTGGATTATTTGCTTTTTGGGTTGTATCAGTTCTTTATGTATTTTGGATACTAACCCTTTATTGGATATGTCGTTTGTGGATATCTTCTCCCATTCAGTTAGGTTGTGTTTTAGTTTTGTTGATTGTTTCCTTTGCTCTACAGAAGCTTCTTGTTTTGATGTAGTCCCAATAGTTTATTTTTGCTTTTGTTTCCCTTGCCTCAGGAGACATATATAGAAAAATGTGGCTATGGCCAATGCCAGAGAAATTACTGCTTATGCTTTCTTCTAGGATTTTTATAGTTTCAGGTCTCACATTTAGGTCCTTAATCCATTTTGAATTTTCTTTGTGTAAGAAATTTCTTTGTGTAAGCTAATAGTACAGTTTCATTCTTTTGCAAGTAGCCATCTAGTTCTCCCAAAACCATTTGTTGAAGAAGCTGTCTCTTTCCCATTGCATATTCTTTCCTCCTTTCTCAGAGATTAACCATATAAACGTGGGTTTATTTCTGGGTTTTCTATTCTATTCCATTGATCTATGTGCCTATTTTTGTGCCAGGACCATATTCTTTTGATTACTACAGCTTACAATATAACTTGAAGTCCAGAATTGTGATACCTCCAGTTTTGTTCTTCTTTTTCTTTTTTTAAAGATTTATTTATTTGAGAGACAGAGGGAGACAGAGCGGGGGAAGGGCAGGGGGAAACTTAAGCAGACTCTGAGCTGAGAGCGGAGCCAATGTGGAGTTTGATCTCACAACCCTGATATCATGATCTGAGCTGAAACCAAGAGTCAGATGTTTAAACGACTGTACCACTTAGGCACGCCTGTTCGTCTTTTTCAAGATTGTTTTGGCTATTCAGGGTCTTCTGTGGCTCCATACAGATTTTAGGATTGTTTGTTCTAGTTCTGTGAAAAACGTTGTTGGTATTTTGACAGGGACTATATTAAATCTGTAGGTTGCTTTGGGTAGTATGGACATCTTAACAATATTTGTTCTTCCAATCCATGGGCATGGGATATCTTTCCAATTGTTTGTGTTGTCTTCAATATCTTTCATGAATATTTTCTAATTTTCAGAGTACAGGTCTTTCACCTCCTTGGTTAAGTTTATTCCTAGGTATTTTATTATCTTTGGTGAAATTGTAAATGGGATTGCTTTCCTAATTTTTCTTTCTGTTGCTTCATTATTAGTATATAAAAATGGCACAGGTTTCTACACATTGATTTTGTATCCTGCAACCTTACTGAATTCATTTATCAGTTCTAATAGTTTTTTGGTGGAGTCTTTAGGGTTTTCTATGTATAGTATCATGTCTGCAAAGAGTGAAAGTTTTACTTCTTCTTTACCAATCTGGATGCCTTGTATCCCTCCCTTTTGTCTGATTGCTGTGGCTAGGATTTCCAGTACTGTTAAATAATAGTGATAAGAGTGGACATCCCTATCCCCTTAGGGGAAAAGCTCTCAGTTTTTCACCATTTAGTATGATGTTAGTTGTGGGTATTCATATATGGCCTTTATTATGCTGTGGTATGTTCCTTCTAATCCTACTTTGTTGAGACTTTTTATTATGAATGGATGTTGTAATTTGTCAAGTGCTTTTTCTGCATCTATTGAAATGATCATATGGTTTTTATCCGTTCTTTTATTGATGTGATGTATCACATTGATTGACTTGCAATTATTGAACCACTCTTGCATTCCAGGGATAAACCCCACTTGATAGTGGTGAATGATTTTTTTTAATGTACCATTGGATTTGGTTTGCTAATATTTTGTTGAGGATTTTTGCATCTATGTTCATCAAAGACACTTTGTAGTGTCTTTATCTGGTTTTGGGATCAGTGTAATTTTGGCTTCAGGGAATGAATTAGGAAGCTTTTCTTCCTTTCCTAATTTTTGGAATAGTTTGAGAAGAATAGGTATTAACTGTTCTTTAAATGGTTGGTAGAATTCACCTGTGAAGCCATCTGGCCCTGGACTTTTGTTTGCTGGGAGTTTTTTTTATTACTGATTCAATTTCATTCCTAGTAATCAGTCTGTTCAAATTTGCTATTTCTTTCTGATTGAGTTTTAGAAGGTTATATGTTTCTAAGAATTTATCCATTTCTTCTAGGTTGTCCAATTTGTTGGGATATAATCTTTCATACTATTCTCTTACAATCTTTTATATTTCTGTGGTGTCAGTTGTTTTTCTCAGCTTTCATTTCTGATTTTATTTATTTCAGTCCTCCTTTTTTTATGAGTCTGACTGAAGGTTTATTGATTTTGTTGATCTTTTCAAAGAACCAACTCCTGGTTTCATTGATCTGTTCTATTGGGTTTTTTTTAGTTCCTATTTTGCTTATTTCTGCTCTAATCTTTATTATTTCTTCCTTCTACTAGCTTAGGGTTTTGCTTATTGTTCTTTCTCTAGTTCTGTTAGATGTAAGGTTAGATTGTTTATTTGGGATTTTTCTTGCTTCTCAAGGTATGCCTGTATGGTTATAAACTTCCCTCTTAGAACAGCATTTGCTACATCCCAAAGATTTTGGACCATTGTGTTTTCATTTTCATGTAACATTTTCATTTGTCTCCATGTGTTTTTTTTAATTTTGTCTTTGATTTCTTGGTTGACCCATTCATTGTTTAGTAGCATGTTTTTTAACCTCCATATGTTTGTGTGCTTTCCAGGTTTTTTCTTGTGGTTAATTTCTAGTTTCATAGCATTGTGGTGAGAAAAGATGTATGGTATGACTTTGCTCTTTTTGAATTTGTTGAGACTTGGTTTGTGGCCTAATATGTGATCTATTCTGGAGAATGTTTCATGTACACTTGAAAAGAGGTGCATTCTGCTCCCTTTTAGGATGGAATGTTCTGAATATATCTGTTAGATCCATTTGGTCCAATATGTCATTCAAAGCCACTGTTTCCTTGTTGGTTTTCTGTTTGGATGATCTGTCTATTGATGAACGCGGGGTGTTAAAGTACCCTACCATTATTGTATTACTATTGATTAGTTCCTTTATGCTTGTTATTAACTGCCTTATATATTTGGGTGCTCCCATGTTGGGTGCATAAATATTTACAATTGTTGTATCTTCTTGTTGGATTGTACCATTTAAGATTATATAGTGTCCTATTTTGTCTCTTGTTACAGCCTTTGTTTTAAAGTCTATTTTTACTATACAAGTATCGCTACTCTGGCTTTCTTTTCACTTCCATTTGCATGATAAATATTTCTCCATCCCCTCACTTACAATCTGGAGGTGACTTAGGTCTGAAATGAGTCTCTTGTAGGCAGCATATAGATTGTTATTTTCTTATCCATTCCATCACCCTATGTCTTTTGACTGGAGCATTTAGTCCATTTATGTTCAGATGTAATTGTGGATATGTGTGTATTTATTGGCATTTTGTTGCTTGTTTTATGGTTGTTTTTGTAGTTCCTCCCTGTTCCTTCTCTTGCTCTCCTCTCTCATGATTAGTTGGCTTTCTTTAGCAAAATACTTGGATTCCTTACTCTTTATTTTTTACATATTGATTACTGTTTTTTGATTTGTGGTTACTATACGGTTTATATCTTCTGCATATAGCAGTCTATGTTAAGCTGATAGTCGCCTAATTTTGAACTCATTCTTTGCTCCTCTCCCCTCCATGTTTCAGATGTATCATATTTTACATCCTTTTATTTTGCACTTCTCCTGACTCTTACAGATATACTTAATTTTTTTGCTTTTATGCTTCCTGTTTTCCTTACTTATGGTTTTTGTTTTCCACTCACAGAATCCCCCTTAACAGTCTTGTAGGGCTGGTTTAGTGGTCATGAATTCTTTTAACTTTTGTTTGTCTGGAAAACTGTTTTTTTTTTTTTTTTTAAACTGTTTATATCACCTCTATTCTGAATAACAGGCTTGCTGGATAGAGTTCTCTTGGTTGCAGATTTTTCCCTTTCAGCACTTTGAATATATTGTCCCACTTTCTTCTGGCCTGCAAAGTTTCTGCTGAAAAATCAGCTGATAGCCTTATGGGGTTTCCTTTGCATGTACTGTCTTCTTTTCTCTTGCAACCTTTAAAATGCTTTCTTTATCACTATTTTTTGCCATTTTAATTACTATGTGTCCTGGTGTAGCCTTCTTTGGTTTGAATTTGTTAGGGGATCTCTATGCCTCCTGAATCTGGATCTCTTTTCCCTCCCCAGATTCAGGAAGTTTTCAGCTCTTATTTCTTCAAATAAATTTTCTGCTCCCCTTTCTCTCTCTTCTCCTTCTGGAATTCCTATAATGTGAATGCTATTATGCTTGATGGAGTCACTGAATTCTCTAAGTCTATTCTCATTATGCAGTATTAGTTTGTCTCTCACTCATTCAGCTTCATTGCTTTCCAATACTCTATCCTTCAGGTCACTTATATATCCCTCTGCTTCCTGTAGCCTACTATTATTTCACCTAGTGTATTTTTAAAAGATTTTATTTATTTACTCATGAGAGACAGAGAGAGGGTGGGGGGAGAAAGGCAGAGGCAGAGGGAGAAGCAGACTCCCCACTGAGCAGGGAGCGCAATGTAGGGCTCGATCCCAGGACGCCAGGATCATGACCTGAGCTGAAGGCAGACACTCAACCAACTGAGCCACCCACGTGCCCCTCATCTAGTGTATTTTTAATTTCACTTATGGAGTTCTTCATCTCTGATGTGTTACTTTTTATCTCTTTGTCAAGGGTCTCACTGATGTCCTCCACCCTCTTCTGAAGTCCAGTGAGAATCTTTATGATCATTACTTTAAATTCTTTATCAGGCATATTACTTATTTCCATTTTGCTTAGATCTCCTTGTGTGATTTTGTCCTGTACTTTCATTTGGGACACATTCTTCTGTCTCCTCATTTTGTCTACTTCTCTGTGTCTGTTTCTATGTGTTAGGCAAGTCAGCTACATCTTTTGCTCTTGAAAGTAGTGGCTAAATGAAAAAGAGGTTCTGTAGTGCCCTGCAGGGCAGTGACCCCTGTTCACCAGAACCTGGCAATCCAGGGAGTCTCCTTTGTGTGTTGCTTGCATCCTGCTGTTGTGTTTGTTGCTTTTTCTTTCAGTTCAGACATCTGTGCTGACTCTCTGCCTGTTGTGGGCTGTGCTTGTTCTCTGTGGTGTTAGTGAGAACCCAGCAGGCCAACAACTAGGGAGCATGACCAAACGAGGGCTCAGGGGCAGGGCAGGGCAGGGGTGTTAGCAAAACTTGCACTGAGCCAATAGTCCTAAGCCAGTCCCCTGAAGCACAGTGGCTGTGGTGGTCTGTGGTGGTAGCCAGGGGCACACTCACCGTGTGGACAGGGTACACAGACATTAAAATTTTCACTTAGCCCAGGGCTGAGGCCACCAGGCTTGGAGTGGGGAAGTTCTGATGAGAACACATGGGTGGGGCACACTGCTAGCAGGTCAGGTAGCAAGTGTTTGTGTAGGGCAGCCTCCCACAAGTGTCTCTGTGTTTATGCTGGGGTTGGGGAGGAAAATGGCACCTGCCAGCTCCTTTGATCCCAGAGAAGTCCCCCAACACAGTCTGAAATCAGTATAAACAGATTTCCTCCCATTTGGCCTAGGCATTGTGCAAACTGTTGCTTCTATGTTGCCTCTCCATAGACTACTCTCTAAGGGTGGGGACCCAGCTATCACTCACCCTCCAGGCTTGCCCAGCACTGGGCCAGCTGACATTTAAAGCTCAAGGCTCCAGGTCAAACTCACGTAATTCAGCCCCTCTGGTTTTCAAGCCAGATGTTATGGGGATTCATCTTCCCTGTGTGGGCTCCCTGGTGCAAGGGGCCATTTCTTTCTCCCTCTCCATGCCACAGCTCTTTCCCTCCTGAGGGGAGCTCCTGACCACCATTTCTGCCCTTCTTAACCTCTTGGATGCAGCTTGTTCTCTACATTTAGTTGTGGAGTTTGTTCTACCAGATTTCGTATTGCTCTCCAGTTTACCGACATGGATGTGATTAATATCTAGTTGTAAATGTGGGCCCTGGTGAACTTAAGGTCCTCCTACTCTTCCATCTTCCCAAGCTCCTCCCATGAACATTATTTTATTTTATTTATTTTTAAATGTTTTATTTATTTATTCATGAGAGTCAGAGAGAGAGAGAGGCAGAGGCAGAGGGAGAAGCAGGCTCCCTGCCTAGCAGGGAGCCCAATGAGGGACTTGATCCCAGGACCCTGGGATGACGACCTGAGCCGAAGGCGGACGCCCAACCATCTGAGTTACCCAGGCGCCCCTATGAACATTATTTTAAATGTATATTTGAACTTCTATGAAAGTAATAGTCCAGGGACTCTTTTCCCTCCTCCCCCCAAGTCCTGGGACAAAAAATAAAGGAGCTAAAACTATAGGATGAACATAAATTGATCCTATAGATGGTGGAGTGGAGGAGATTGCTTATCTTGGTAATCAAGGACCTGGTTTTTTAAAAGACACATGAACAGAAAATAAAGCGGGATGCTCAGGGAAAACTGGGACCTTTAGTCAAAGAATGAACCAGAGTTCTTTCATCATTACAGAGAAATAATAAGAGGGTATATCTATTTTAGCCTTGCTCTGCATGAAAAAGGTCTCCCTCAAGAATTTGCAACAATAGGCCCACCCTCAGTTGGGTTTGAGAATCACATTTACCCTAACTACATGTTTTTAGGACCTTAAAGCCAAAACATTAAGGTAAAAAACTGGTCCTATATTGAGGCATTTGACAAAAGCAAATACTAAACCTCTCCAGAGAGGACAATCTCAACTTAGATCACACAAAATCCACACAGATAAAGAAAGCCCTGCCAAAGATGA
The DNA here is from genome assembly GCF_002201575.2 of Neomonachus schauinslandi. NCBI lineage: Eukaryota > Metazoa > Chordata > Mammalia > Carnivora > Phocidae > Neomonachus > Neomonachus schauinslandi. Next base: position 113,868,019 of record NC_058412.1, on the reverse strand, counting down.
GCTCTTAAAAATTACAAAATGTGCAATAAAATATTCCACAATAAGCAAGAGTCAGTCGAATGAGCTTATCAACAGACACCATTAAGAAAGTGAAAAGGCAAGCCACAGATTGGGAAAAAAAATATTTCCAAAACATACATCTGTTAAATGACTTGTATCCAGAAAATGTGGTAAAATCAAAAACAAAGGGAGACCAGTGCTTGCTTCGGCAGCATATATACTACAATTGGAACAATACAGAGAAGATTAGCATAGTCCCTGCACAAGGGTGACATGCAAATTCGTGAAGCATTCCATATATTTTTTAAGACTTTTTTAAAAAAAAGATTTTATTTATTTATTTTACAGAAAGAGAGAGAGAGTTAGCAAGAGCAGAAACACAAGCAGGGAGAGCGGGAGAGGGAGAAGCAGACTCCCCGCTGAGCAGGGAGCCCGATGCAGGGCTCGATCCCAGGACCCTGGGACCATGACTTGAGCCAAAGGCAGACGCTTAATGACTGAGCCACCCAGGCGCCCCTATTTTTTAAGACTTTTAAAGAAAAAAAACAGCAAATGGGCAAAAAATAATGATCATATGAAACATCCTTCTTTGTGGGTTACTCAGTTTTATGGATTCTGAAATATTAGGTGAAATACAGCAATTAAATCTTTAAAAAATTTGTTTTAAAACCAAAAAACCAATAGGAGGCCAGCCTTGAAAATTCTCTGAGCAGACAAAACCAGTTTAGTCATACCACAAAGCTTAATTTAGCTTATTTTACAAGATTAACATGACCTGGGTCATTTCTTGCTTATGCCTTGGGAAATCTAAGCAAAACTTAAACTGTTTGTCAAGATGGATATGAGGTAACTACTAACCAATTCACTATCACTTAAAAAATTCTAATATTATAACCAGTCACTGTGAAGAATAAACAGTCATTGCTTTCTCACTATATAGGCTACATTATATACCCCTGAGCTTCATTCCATGCTTTGGTTTCCCAACTGTGTTTTTGGTATGTGCACAATAAACTTTAACTATTTACTACTTCAGTGTTTCACTGGTTTTACTTCTGTTATTTCTGAACTTCTGATAATGATAATATAAAGAATTCCTAATAATCTATAAAAAAAAGAGAGAGAGAACAACCCAGTTAAAAAACTAAGTGAAGTCTGAAAATGTCACAAAAGATATCCAAGTGGCCAACAAATATATGAAAAGGTGCTCAACATCATTCCTCGTCTAGGTAATGCAAATAAGAACCAAAATGAGATACCATTACATGCTTGCCAGATTGGCTATAATTAAAAGGCTGATAATATCAATTGTTGATGAATATATGGAATCACTGGAATGCTCGTACATTGTGAATGGGAGTGCAAAATTATATAACCATTTTAGAAAACTGATTGGAGTTTCTAATGAAATCAAACATTTTTCAAAATTTATGTAGGAAATAAAAACCTCAGATGTAAGAAGCATAATGGATACTGAGCATATTAATAAACCTAAACCCATACCTAGATACATTACAGTAAAATTATCAAAACCTAAGGGAAGATGTTAACACAGAGAAGGTCTAGAAACAATGACCTACCCAGTAGTAATAAGAATCCTTAATGCCCTGATTGTGATCTTAAAATACCATTTGCCACTAAAAGAAACTAGGATGTCCTAGAGAAATAGTTGATTCTAGATCTGGTACTGGAAAAGTATGAGGCAAATTTGGAAAATTTTTTTACACCATCTGGCAAGAAAGGTGTCAACAACAACTGGTCGTGCCAAAAGGCCTTAAGAAACAACTTAAAGAAGCTCTCACTGAGCAAAAATGGGACAAATGGAGTGTCAATATAAATAATACATGGAATGGAGTAAACTTGATTAAATATGCTAAAATCCTTGAGCTCATAATCATATTTTTAAAAACTGGTCAATTTGGAGTATGATAGGAAACCAATTGATTATCTTGAATATTGGCAAATAAAGGAAATGAATCAAGCATTTATCCTGCCTGTCCTTTATGAATTGTACCACTGGGTAAGTAAATAGTAGATTTTTTTTTCAAGATTATTTATTTATTTATTTATTTGAGAGAGAGAGAGAGTGAGAGACAGAGAGCATGAGAGGGGGGAGGGTCAGAGGGAGAAGCAGACTCCCCGCCGAGCAGGGAGCCCGATGCGGGACTCGATCCCGGGACTCCAGGATCATGACCTGAGCCGAAGGCAGTCGCTTAACCAACTGAGCCACCCAGGCGCCCTAAATAGTAGATTTTTGAAAGCATCTCTTTACAGAAGTATTTCAGAAAATAAATAAAAAAGAAAGGATTAGAAAGTCATGTTTCTAGTCCTCAATGAATTAATGAATCTAGGGAAAGAGCATCAATGGCTGCTAACACCACCAAAAAAAGGGACAATCAGGCAACCACACATAATGGGTAGTCTTGTCAAAGACATCAAACCTGAGTCTGATCAAGCCTCTGCATCTAGCTGCTAATTTTTAGTCAATACAGAGGACACAGTACAATGCTGAACCGCACCTTGAATATGAAAGTGGTAAAATCCAGACTGTGGGAATTCTACAAGTCAAATGGACCAGGTTCTTCAACAGATAAACTCTAAGGAAAAGAGGGGGATGAGAAAAATAAATTAAAAGAGATTTAAAGACTAAACTGTAGTATCACACACAGGTAATAAGACTATAAAAATGCGGGGCGCCTGGGTGGCTCAGTCGTTAAGCGTCTGCCTTCGGCTCAGGTCATGATCTCAGGGTCCTGGGATCGAGCCCCGCATCGGGCTCCCTGCTCCGCGGGAAGCCTGCTTCTCCCTCTCCCACTCCCCCTGCTTGTGTTCCCTCTCTCACTGCCTCTCTCTGTCAAATAAATAAATAAAATCTTTAAAAAAAAAAATGCAAGGAAACGACTACTATAAAAGTCTGGAGAGTAGTTATTTTTGAGAGGAGGAAGGTGCATATGACTGGCATGAGGTACAAGGAGGGCTTCTAAGGGAACTAACAAAGTTTTATTTCTTGACTTGGTACTTGTTAAAGAGGAGTTCACTTTATAATAATTCATTAAGCTCAGTATGTGTGTGGGGGGGTTCTGCATTTGTGTTTTATTTTATTATAAAAACCATTAAAAACAAATATAAAACAACCAGAGATGGTTTATGTTGCACAACATAGTAAATATACTAACACCACTGAAATATAAATATTAAAATGGTTAATTTTTTACATAAGTTATGTGAAAGCAGATTGGTTTCTTTTTAAAATTTAAATTCAATTAATTAACATATAGTGTATTATTAGTTTCAGAGGTAGAGTTCAGTGATTCATCAGTCTTATATAATATGCAGCGCTTATTACATCATGTGCCCTCCTTAATGTCCATCACCCAGTTACCCCATTCCCTCACCCCCTTCCCCTCCAGCAGTAGTCAGTTTTTTTCCTATGATTAAGAGTCTCTTACAGTTTATCTCCCTCTCTGATTACACCTTGTTTTAATTTTTCCTTCCCTTCCCCTGTGATCCTCTGTTGTTTCTTAAATTCCACATATGAGTGAAATCATATGATAATTGTCTTTCTCTGATTGACTTATTTCACTTAGCATAATACCCTCTAGTTCCACTCGCGTCCTTGCAAATGGCAAGATTTCATTTTTTGATGGCTGAGTAATATTCCATTGTATATTTATAGACCACATCTTCTTTATCCATTTATCTGTCGATGGACATCTGAGCTCTTTCCATAGTTTGGCTATTGTGGACATTGCTGCTATAAACACTGGGGTGCAGGTACCCCTTCGGATCACTACATTTGCATCTTTGTGGTATATACCTAGTAGTGCAATTGCTAGGTCATAGGGTAGCTCTATTTTTAACTTTTTGAGGAAACTCCATACTGTTTTCCAGAGTGGCTGCACCAGCTTGCATTCCCACCAACAATGTAGGAGGGTTCCCCTTTCTCCACATCTTCGCCAACATCTGTTATTTCCTGACTTGTTGATCGTAGCCATTCTGACTGGTGTGAGGTGGTATCTCATTGTGGTTTTGATTTGTATTTCCCTGATGCCGAGTGATGTTGAGCATTTTTTTCATGTGTCTGTTGGCCATTTGGATGTCTTCTTTGGAGAAATGTCTGTTCATGTCTTCTGCCTATTTCTTGACTGGATTATTTATTCTTTGGGTGTTGAGTTTCATAAGTTCTTTATAGATTTTGGATACTAGCCCTTTATCTGATGAGACATTTGCAAATATCTTCTCCAATTCTGTAGGTTGTTTCTTGGTTTTGTCAACTGTTTCCTTTGCTGTGCAAAAGCTTTTTATCTTGATGAAGTCCCAATAGCTCATTTTTGCCTTTGTTTCCCTTGCCTTTGGAGACATGTCTAGCCAGAAGTTGCTGTGGCCAAGGTCGAAGAGGTTGCTGCCTGTGTTCTCCTCTAGGATTTTGATGGATCCCTGTCTCACATTTAGGTCTTTCATCCATTTTGAGTCTATTTTTGCATATGGTGTAAGGAAATGGTCCACTTTCATTCTTCTGCATGTGACTGTCCAATTTTCCCAACACCATTTGTTGAAGAGACTGTCTTTTTTTCCATTGGATATTCTTTCCTGCTTTGTCGAAGATTAGTTGACCATAGAGTTGAGGATCCATTTCTGGGTTCTCTGTTCTGTTCCATTGATCTATGTGTCTGTTTTTGTGCCAGTACCATACTGTCTTGATGATTACAGCTTTGTAATGGAGCTTGAAGTCTGGAATTATGATGTCACCAGCTTTGGTTTTCTTAAAGTGGTAATTTTTATGCTATGTGAATTATATACACATCATATCTTCTTTATCTATTCATCTATCGATGGAAATTTGGGCTTCTTCCATTTCTTGACTATTGTAAATAATGCTGCAATAAACATAGGGGCACATACATCTTTTTGAATTAGTATTTTTCACTTGTTTGGGTAAATACCCAGTAGCAGAATTGCTGGATCATATGGTATTTCTATTTTTAATTTTATGAGGAATCTCCATACTGTTTTTCAGTGATTGCACCAATTTACATTCCCACCAACAGTGCATGAGGGCTCCCTTTTCTCCACATCCTTGCCAACATTTTTTATTTTTTATCTTTTTGATATTAGCCATTTTGACTGGGGTGAGGTGATATCTCATGGTGGTTGTGATTTGTACTTTCCTGATGATTAATGAGGTTGAGCATATTTTCATCTGTCTGTTGGCTATTGGTATGTCTTTTTTGGAAAAATGTTTATTCAGGTCCTCTGCCCACTTTTTAATCAGATTATTTGTTTGTTTGTTTGTTTGGTGTTGAGAACAAACTGGTGGTTGCCAGAGGGGAGGTTGGTAGGATGATGGGCAAAATAGGTGAAGGGGATTAAGAGGTACAGATTTCTAGTTATAAAACAAGTAAGTCATGGAGATGAGAAGTACAGCATGGGAAATATAGTCAATAACATTGTAATAATGTTGTATGATGACTACACTTACCATGGTGAGCATTGAGTAATGCACAGAATTGTTGAATCAATATGTTGTACACCTAAAACTAATATAACATTGTGTGTTAATTATACTTCAATTTTAAAAATCTCAGAATTGAATTGAAAGTTGTAGTGAACCCTAAAATTAAGTTAAAATAAGAGCACATGAAATGAAGTATGATTAAAAATTATCTTTGCAAACTAAGTATCTCCTTTTTTTTTAAGATTGTATTTATTTCACAGAGAGAGACACAGCGAGAGAAGGAACACAAGCAGGGGGAGTGGGAGAGGGAGAAGCAGGCCTCCTGCGGAGCAGGGAGCCCAACGCGGGACTCGATCCCAGGACCCTGGGACCATGACCTGAGCCGAAGGCAGACGCTTAACGACTGAGCCACCCAGGTGCCCCTAAATATCTCCTTTCAATTAAATGTTTTCTGTTGAGTTTTAAAAAAAGGATTGGTTAGGGACGCCTGGGTGGCTCAGCCAGTTAAGTGGCTGCGTTCAGTTCGGGTCATGATCCTAAGGTCCTGGGAAAGAGTCCGGCATCGGGCTCCTTGCTCAGCACAGAGCCTGATTTAAAAAAAAGAAAAAACCAATTGGTTAAATAAACTACAATATACCTACTCAGTGACATATAGAGTGGCCAAAGAGTCTAGAAACACAGATTTGTAAAAAAATCAGTCAGTCACCCCCTTGGTTACCTCATCTAGTTTAACAACAGAGGGGACAATGAAACCAATGCCACAATCAACTGAGGCAACACACTTCAGATGCATATGTTGGGATTGATGGAAATACTGCATTTTATGAACCATGTCCATTGTAATTTGCACAGTTCATTAAACTAATGAAGGACAAAACACTGAATCATATTGATATGATATTGTAATATATCAATAAATCAGTTGTTATGTGTACTTGCCTATTTTTCCAGATTTTATAGCTTCTTTGTTATGCTCTTCTAAGAAGAAGAAGAAAGATCTCTTAGTACTGACATAGAAAGACCACAATTTATTAATGGAAAAAATTATAGAGTAGAACGCATCTTATGATGCCAGTTTTGTAAAAATATGTGTGTGTGTGTATTTGTATATGCATAATAAAAATTCTGGAGGGCTTTGATATTTTATTTCCACATTGTTTCCTTTTCATGAGCCTTTATTTCCTTTATAACCAGAAAACCAATATAAATTTCCATTATGAAAAACTTGAACAAACAAAGCCAAAGCCATGCTTGAGCTTGAAAGAGAGTTTTCAATGTCTATAAACCGGCCAATGCTTACTCCAAGCTGACTTTGTGTGAATGCTGGGACTAAGGCAGAAGGGAAAGGGGTATTAGTAAAAAATCCTGAAATGAGGATGAAGGAATTCAGGTCTTGAGATAGGGAAAGAGAGGAGTAGCTCTCTTTGTAAAATTGAGTAGTAGAGTCAGGATATAAAGAACTTAGAGCTACCTGGAGGGAAGGTAAGTTTATCAGCATACCGGATACAATTTTTTTTTCACATTTCTCTCTGACCTCAGATTGTGCACAACCCCAGTGAAGGGTAGAGGAGATGCTGGTGGTATGAATTCTTCATCCTCCTTTCACTTTTCAGACCCAGACTCAGGGCAAATCAAGTATTAATAAGTGAGAGGAATAAGAGAGCAGAGTATTTCTGCAGGCCCTGTCCGGGGGTCAGCTCATCTATGGCTGTATGGTCTTTAAGGCTCTCATCCTAGAACCCAAGTCTGTAAGAACTTTTTCAACTTGTCACACTGGCAATAAATGAGGTTTACTATCCCTAGATTACCCCTTGTATGAGGTTTTATTACTGTCATTCTTCCCAGATGCCATTTGTAATTTCAGAGCTTGGGGGTTCTGTTTATATGTTTGTTTTTTATATAATTGTCTGTCTATCTTCCTAGCTTCTCTCTGTATCTTCCTGAGCAACTTCTCCAGTGTTCTTGGTCTTCCACTTGTCAGCCACAAATGTAGTCAATATGAGGTCCATTATTTACATAAAGATAAAATTTCTTTTTTTTTTTAAAGATTTTATTTATTTACTTGACAGAGAGAGACACAGTGAGAGAGGGAACACACCAGGGTGAGTGGGAGAGGGAGAAACAGGCCTCCTGCGGAGCAGGGAGCCCGATGCGGGGCTCGATCCCAGGACCCTGGGCCCATGACCTGAGCCGAAGGCAGATACCTAACGACTGAGCGCCACCCAGGCACCCCAAAGATATAATTTCTATAACATGACCAGTTGTTTCTATATATCTCCACATCTCATATAAAGAGATTTAAGATTGTTGATACATTCAATTAATACAGAAGACTGCAATCACATTATAGATCCAATTATGTATTGAAAGGGCCTGGTACATTGTAGGCCCATTTAAAGGTTAGCTTCCTTCTAAAGAGAGAGTTAAAATATATATTGCTAATTCTAAAAGGAAACATTGCAATCTTGATATTGCCAAAGATTTCTGAAGACAGAATAGCACTAACTATAAAAGAAAAAGATGATAAACTGGACTTTATAAAAAGATAAAACTTTCTAGGGGCACCTGGGTGGCTCAGTCGTTAAGCGTTTGCCTTCAGCTCAGGTCATGATCCCAGGGGCCTGGGATTCCTGCTTCTCCCTCTGCCTGCCACTCCTCCTGCTTGTGCGCCCTCTGTCAAATAAATAAAATCTTTAAAAAAAATCATAATTACTGACTTAAAAAAGAAGAAAGAAAACCACCACACCATATGATTTGCTCTGACTAATAAAATTGGTGGCATGTATGAGTTCTGGGTAGAAGCTTTAAGAGCCTGTGAGTGGTCTGCCTGCCTCTTTTTCCTCATCCATAAAACAGGCCATGTTTCAGATAGAACGCCTGGGTCCTGCAGTAAAGTTGATGTGGAACAAAGCTGCAGCCAGTTCACAATATTGTGAGTGAGAAATAAACCTTGCTAGGGGCGCCTGGGTGGCTCAGATGGTTGAGCGTCTGCCTTCAGCTCAGGTCATGATCTCCAGGTCCTGGGATCAAGCCCCGAGTCGGGCTCCCTGCTCGGCGGGGAGTCTGCTTCTACCTCTTCCTCTGCCTCTCCCCACTGCTCCTGCTCTCTCTCTCTCTCTGTATCTCTCTGTCTCAAATGAATAAATAAAAAATTAAAAAAAAAAAAAGAAATAAACCTTGCTACTATAAGTCATTAAGATTTGGGTGCTGTTTGTCATTACAACATAACCTAGCCTATCATGATTAATACAGTCAACTTTTTATTGACCACTGCCAAATATGTTAGGCATAGTACAAAGTACTTAACAAGTAGTATCCCGTTCAATATTTACAACAATGGTAGGTATTATTATCCTCACTATATAGAAGGCATAGGTCTATCAGGGTGGCCTTTTCCCCACATTCCACTTCATCTCTCAAATCTTTTTTTTTTTAAGATTTTATTTATTTATTTGACAGAGAGACACAGTGAGAGAGGGAACACAAGCGGGGGGAGTGGGAGTGGGAGAAGGAGAAGCAGGCTCCCCGCTGAGCAAAAAGCCCAATGTGGGGCTCAATCCCAAGACCCTGGGACCATGACCTGAGCCGAAGGCAGATGCTTAACGACTGAGCCACCCAGGTGCCCCTCTCCAAATCTTTAATCTATATAGAAACCGTTTCTTTGGAGCCCAAAATAAACAAACAAACAAAAAACCTCAAAACCTAGCAGATTCAGAAAGTTCCAAGGCTGGAAGAGATTATAGATCATTGAATAAACATATCCTTTAAGAATCCCAAGTTCAGGGGCGCCTGGGTGGCTCAGATGGTTAAGCGTCTGCCTTTGGCTCAGGTCATGGTCCCAGGGTCCTGGGATCGAGTCCCACATCGGGCTCTCTGCTCCTTGGGAGCCTGCTTCTCCCTCTGCTTCTCTCTCTCTCTCTCTGTCTCTCATGAATAAATGAATAAAATCTTAAAAAAAAAAAAAAAAGAATCCGGAGTTCAACATCTTTCCTAATTGTGCAGCTTCTGATTGAAACACCACCTGTAATAAGAACTTATTACCTAGTAGGGCAGTCCACTCTGTATTTGTTCTGTTAGGATTATGAAAAAAATCTTCCTTTTATTCAGCTAATCCTGATGCCCTGCAAATTTTACCCACTGGTCCTGGTCTTGGGGCCAAACAGACTAAGTCTAAATCCTGTTCTAGGGCGCCTGGGTGGCTCAGTCGTTAAGCGTCTGCCTTCGGCTCAGGTCATGATCCCAGGGTCCTGGGATCGAGTCCCACATCGGGCTCCCTTCTCTGCGGGAAGCCTGCTTCTCCCTCTCCCACTCCCCCTGCTTGCATTCCCTCTCTCCCTGTGTCTCTCTCTGTCAAATAAATAAAAAATAAAATAAAATAAAATAAAATCTTAAATCCTTTTCTATTTGATTGGCCTTCAGATAGTTTGAGACAATTCTACATTATCTTGGATCTCTCTTTATCACCCTCATCTCATCAAAGTCACAAAATATCTGTCCTGTTTTTATTGCTCTAAGATTCTAATAATGGTTTTTTGTGCATTTCCTCCTAGGTAACATTTGTGCATTTTATCGATTTTATTTGTTTATTTGAAGAGAGAGAAAGCGCGTGCAAGGGGAGGAGCAGAGGGGGAGGGAGAGAATGCCAAGTAGAATCTGTGCTGAGCGTGGAGTGTGACACGGGGCTTGATCTCAAGACCCTGACATCAGGACCTGAGCTGAAACTGAGTCTGACGCATTATAACCAACTGAGCCACCCAGGTGCCCCACATTTGTGCATTTTAACAAACACCTTGATCCCAGATAGTCAAACTAATGGTGAGAATTTTAGAATACAAGGAGGTCAGTGAGGGAGATACTACATGCCACTGTGGAAGAAACAAAATTGTTGCAGCCTGGTATTCACAATCGTTCTCGGCGAGTGTGCAATAAAATTTACAAGCCTCTTATTAAGCTTCATGTGGTGTATTTTAATGAAATAAAATCTTTTTCTTCAATAAAACAGTGTTTAAGTGTTTTAACTGGCCAGTAAAGAAACATTAAAGGCAAAACTTTTTTTTCCATAGCCTATAATATTCAGGAACAGTATCTGCTCTTTCTCCAAAAACAAATGTGTTAATTTAAATCTGTCTGCAAGGGCGCCTGGGTGGCTCAGTTGGTTAAGTGACTGCCTTTGGCTCAGGTCATGATCCTGGAGTCCCGGGATCGAGTCCCGCATCGGGCTCCCTGCTCGGCAGGGAGTCTGCTTCTCCCTCTGACCCTCCTCCCTCTCCTGCTCTCTGTCTCTCATTCTCTCTGTCTCAAATAAATAAATAAAAATCTTTAAAAAAAAATTTAAAAAAAAAATAAAATAAAATAAATCTGTCTGCAAAAGAAAAAAGAGGAAGGAGAAAGCTGTGTTCTGTTCATTGACACCCTCAAGAATTACCATGTTTAGAACAATACTTATAACCTTATTTGGGGTTACACCAAGGAACAAAGCAAGGAAAAACAACATAAAAATGAAGTCAATGTGGTAGCACAAAAAGAAGAAATGACTAGGAGACTGTAAAGCGGGAATCTAGTTTCTGCTTTGCCACTACCTAGATGGGTGACGTGCACAAATTGCTTCACTTCTTGGACCTCAATTTCTTTATCTGTGAATCTATTTCAATTTATCTTTGAAATTGGAATAGATGACTTAGAAAGTCTTTTGGCTTTTTTCATAGAAGTTTAAGGGTTTTTTTTAATTTAATTTAATTTTATTATGTTAGTCACCATACAGTACATCATTAGTTTTTGATGTAGTGTTCCATGATTCATTGTTTTCGTATAACACCCAGTGCTCCATGCAATACGTGTCCTCCTTAATACCCATCACCAGGCTAACCCATCCCTCTAAACCCTTCCCTCTTAAACCCTCAGTTTGTTTCTCGGAGTCCATAGTCTCTCATGGTTTGTCTCCCCCTCCGATTTCCCTCCCTTCATTTTCCCCTTCCTTCTCCTAATGTCCTCCACGCTATTCCTTATGTTCCACAAATAAGTGAAACCATGTGATAATTGACTTTCTCTGCTTGCCTTATTTCACTTAGCATAATCTCTTCCAGTCCCATCCATCCTGATGTAAAAGTTGGGTATTCATCCTTTCTGATGGCTGAGTAATATTCCATTGTAGATATGGACCACATCTCCTTTATCCATTCATCTGTTGAAGGGCATCTCAGCTCTTTCTACAGTTTGGCTATTGTGGACATTGCTGCTATGAACATTGGGGTGCATATGGCCCTTCTTTTCACTACATCTGTGTCTTTCGGGTAAATACCCAGGAGTGCAATTGCTGGGTTGTAGGGTAGCTCTATTTTTAATTTTTTGAGGAACCTCCACACTGTTTTCCAAAGTAGCTGTACCAACTTGCATTCCCACCAACAGTGTAAGAGGGTTCCCCTTTCTCCACAACCTCTCCAACATTTGTTGTTTCTTGCCTTGTCAATTTTTGCCATTCTAACTGGTGTAAGGTGGTATCTCAGTGTGGTTTTGATTTGAATTTCCCTGATGGCTAATGATGATGAACATTTTCTCATGCGTCTGTTAGCCATTTTAATGTCTTCTTTTGAGAAGTGTCTGTTCATGTCTTCTGCCCATTTTTTTTTAAGATTTTATTTATTTGACAGAGAGAGACACAGTGAGAGAGGGAACACAAGCAGGGGAGTGGGAGAGGGAGAAGCAGGCTTCCCACGGAGCAGGGAGCCTGATATGGGGCCTGAACCCAGGACCCTGGGATCATGACTTAACGACTGAGCCACCCAGGCGCCCCTGCCCCCCTTTTTTTTTTTTAAGTTTTATTTATTTAAGTAATCTCCACACCTAACATGGACCATGAACTCATGACCAACCCCAAGATCAAGAGTCACACGCTCTTCCAACTGAGCCAGCCAGGTGTCCCATAATAAGTTTAATTTTAACACAGAGGTATATACAGTTTTCCGGTACAGAGGAATGGGACCAGTGGTATATTGATAAATGCTTGATAATAATATAAGTGTTTAATAATAATTGGCTTTCTAGGGAGAAAAAAAAGCTCTGTTTTGATGTACAACAAAACAGTGGTGTAAATAATTCTAGCATGGCCAGTTTTCAAGCTACCAACTGTTTAACAGCCTCTAACAAAATTTCTGAAAATTTAATAATTAGCATTCAAAACCAGTAAGAGCAGGCTCCAGCATACCAGCAGATACGACTCCATTTATTCATTTGCCCATTCCATTCATTCAACAAACACTCCCTGAGCATTTATTATTTATGTGCAGGCATTAAATTAAATGGAGTACATAAAGATGTGTAAAATTTGGTTCTTGTCCTAAGAGGTTTAGATTCTAGTAAACAGGAAATGAATACAGGTAACTCTAATGCTAGAAAGAACACGACAAATAATATAAAGAAGGCAGGCAAAAGTAAAGTATTATAAAGGTTCAGAGGAGAAAGAGACTATTGCTTTCTGAGGTTACTGGGTGGAAGGGACCTTGCAGAAGGAAAAGAATAGATTTCTCAAAAAGAATAAGGCTACTTAAGGATATTTTTTTAAAGATTTATTTATTCATTTTAGAGAGAAAGAGAGAGAGAGCGCGGGGTGAAGGGCAGAGGGAGAGGGAGAGAGAATCTCCAGCAAGACTCCCTGCTGAGCGTGGAGGCTGACATGGGGCTCAATCTCATGACCCTGAGATAATGACCTAAACTGAAATCAAGAGTTGGATGCTTAACCGACTGAGCCACCTAGGTGCCCCAGAGATATTTTTTGTTTAGAAGAGCTATCTAATAGGAAAGAAGTAGCATGTATGTTGGGAAATTAGGAACCTAAGAAGAAATACTTGGAGGAAGCTAGAAATAAAGAGGCCTAGGAAGTGATTATAAGGTGGGAGAATAATAAAAGCCACCAGGTCAGATGGCTCCACAAAGAAGAACAATCTTTTTTTTTTTTTGAAGATTTTATTTATTTATTTGACAGAGAGAGAGACAGCGAGAGAGGGAACACAAGCAGGGGGAGTGGCAGAGGGAGAAGCAGGTCTCACACCAAGCAGAGAGCTCAACATGGGGCTCGATCCCAGGACCCCAGGATCACGCAGGACCCCAGGATCACGACCCGAGCTGAAGGCAGATGCCTAATGACTGAGCCACCCAGGTGCCCCACAAAGAAGAACAATCTTAAAATGAAATGAGTTTAATACCATTCTGAGGAAACTGAAGTACAATTTAGGAAAGAAGATAGTAAGAAAGCCTTGGGTCATTTCTAAGGAGCACAGTTCCACTAGTTTAGAATTTCATTCCAAGGTTCTTAAAAATTTTACCAGTGAGAACATAGAGTTTACTGCCAGTAATCATAGACAATAAGGAATATAGAAAAATGTAAAAGTGGCCTAAATTATTATACATAGGGAAAAAGTGATTTCTAGAAATGACAGCCCAGTCAGTGACTTTAATTCTTTGCAATATTCTAAATTTAAACAGATGATTTGTGAACACTTGGAGAAAGGTAACAGAGAAATGAGCATGAGTTAATTAAAACAAGTCATACCAAATGAATCACATTTCTCTTATGGATATGGCTGGCAAACAGATGAAACACATCCTCCCTTAGTTAGGTATGATGAACCCTGATTTCAGGTTCATATTTGACAGATTATCTCATGGTGACAGTGGTGACACAAAGGAGAAATAGGTGTTACTTGAGAAGTACACTTAGTTGAATTTGTAGCTGCCTAAATAGAAGGACCATGTGACCTGGACAAAGGTCTATAGTAACAGACCACACATGGCCTTGCCCCTTCAACATTTTTATCAACAAATTAGGGAAAGGCATATAATCTATGTCTACAAAATTAACGTATAGCATGAAGATAGGAGATATAACTAAAATGGTGAGTTAAAAACCAGACTGAAAAAAAATCTTTAAAGGCTGAGCTAGCAGTACAACACAGCTGCTATAAAAAGAAAAAAGTTCTCACATTAAAAGGACATACAAAAATCTAGGAACTGATTAGAGCATATCTGGAAGATGATATTTAATTGCTTCATCTCTTTGAGCCCACTTTCTTATTTGTAAAATGGGGATAATTATGATACCTATTTAACAGGGTTGTTCGTGATTTAAAAAAAATATTAAGGAGCTTAAAAGAGTGTTCAAAAGGAAGCATTCAATAAATATTAGCCATAATAATATAGCCTTAATTGAAAAATTATAATGTTCTAAAATATATGAACAGGTTAGTATAAATTTATTTATATTTATTTTATTTTGTTTTTATTAAAAAACAAAATTTTTAAAAAGTATATTTTAAATTTCCAAAGGTGATCTAAAGTTCTAATATTCTACGTATTGTTGAACAAATTGAGTCTCACTCTGTTTATACTTTTCGAGATCATAAAAACTCTTTTTATATCTCCTTCATCAGGCTTCATCTTTCCATGTCACAGTTTTATTTGTATAGATGGGTCATAAATTCTTCTGTTAATACTCGTAAGAACTGGATAGAAGTAAGAATAGGAATTAAGTTTACCAAATTTTACTTCTGTGTTTCAGATAAAATCTTTTTTACTTTATTTTATTTATTTCTTTTTAATTTTTTAATATTTTAAAATTTAAATTCCATATAGCGTATTATTAGTTTCAGAGGTAGAGTTCAGTGATTCATCAGTTGTATATAACACCCAGTGCTCATTATGTCACATGCCCTCCTTATGGTCCATCACCCAGTTACCCCATCCCCCACCACCCTCCCCTCCAGCAACCCTCAGTTTGTTTCCGATGATTAAGAGTCTCTTATGGTTAGATAAAATCTTTCTTATAAAACTATAAATCATTAAGGAACTCGTCTTTCGTTGGAAGAAAACAGACTGTTCTGGTTTTACTTTATTGTTCAGCTCCAATTTAAGCCTAAATTTAATAATGAAAATGGAATTTTCCTGGAGCATATGGAACTTTCTATCTTTTCTAAATAGGGAATTACAGGAACATTTAATGACAAACATTTTCCTCACAATACCAGTCAACAAATCTGTGGAAACACTGATTTGTTGCCTATTAGAAGCAGAGAACAGTAATAATAGGATATGGGGGAAATCTCAGAGGCAAAGGTATATAGGTGACCCTTGAACAACATAGGTTTGAACTATGTGGGTCCACTTATATGTGGATTTTTTTCAATAAACATACTGGAAAATTTTTTTGAGATTTGTGACAATTTGGAAAAACTTGCAGGTGAACTGTGTAGCCTAAAAATATTGAAAAAATTAAAAAGTTAGGTATGTCATGAATGCATAAAATATATGCAGGTATTAGTCTATTTTATCCTTTATTACCATAAAATATATACAAATCGATTATAAAAAGTTAAAATTTATCAAAACTTACCCACATACTTATAGACTGTACATGATGCCATCCACAGTAAACAAATGTAAGCAAACATAAAGCTGCAGCATTAAATCATAACAGCATAAAATTTAGTACATACTGTACTGCTATAATAGTTTTGTAGCCACCTCCTGTTGATATTGCAGTGAGCTCAAGTGTTGCAAGTATCCACTTAAAATACCTGATGATGCTAATCAACTCTGCACGTGCAGTTCATCTCTCTAGTAAATAAAAAGTGATCCCTCACAGTTCTTGTGTATTTTTCATTGTGTTTGGTGCAATACTGTAAACCTTGAGTAACACTAAAGGACCCATACAAAGTTCCACTAGTGATGCTGGAAGTGCTCCCAAGAAGCAGTCATGATATTACAAGAAAAAGTTGAATTGTTTGATATGTGCCATAGACTGAGGTCTGCAGCTGCAGTTGCCACCATTTCAAGATAAATGAATTCAGTGTAAAGACCATTGTAAAAAAAGAAAAGGAAATTTGTAAAGCCATTGCTGCAGCTATGCCAGGAGGTGCGAAAGTCTTGTACTTGTTGTAAAATATCTTGTTTTTTTAAGATTTTATTTATTTATTTGAGAGAGAAAGAGGGCATGAGCTGAAGGGAGAGGGAGAATCTGCAGCCAACTCCACGTAGAGGACAGAGCCCGACTCGGGGGTTTGATCCCACAGCCGAGAGATCATGACCTGAGCCCAAACCAAGAGTCGGCCGCTTAACCAACTAAGCCACACAGGTGCCCCACAAAATATCTTTTCATTTTTTATTGAAAATGCAGCTTTTATGTGGGTACAGGATTGCTGTAAGAAAGGCATACCTATAGACTCTGATTTGAGAAAAAGCAAAGTCATTACATGACAACTTAAAGCAAGAGGAAGCTGAAGGATCTAAAGCTGGAAGAGTCAATGTCAGCAAAGGATGGTTTGATAATTTTAGAAAGAGGTATGGCTTAAAAAGTGTCAAGATAACAGAAGAAGGAGCTTCTGCTGACCAAGAGGCAGCAGAAAAGTTCCCAGATGCCATTAAGAAAATCATTGAGGAAAAAGGATATCTGCCTGATCAGGTTTCAGGTTTTTAATGAAGATGAAAGTGTCCTATTCTGGGGAAAAAAAAAATACCACAAAGGATATTTATTAGTAAGGAAAAGAACTGAGCACCAGTATGTAAGGCAGGAAGGGATAGGTTAATTCTACTGTTTTGTGCAAATGCAGTGGGCTTATGATGAGAACTGTCTTTATCTATAAAGCTGCTAGTCCCCAATCCTTGAAGGGAAAAGATAAACAACAGCTGTCAGTCTTCTGGTTATACAAGAAGCAGGCCTGGGCAATGAGAACCCTTTCCATCAATGCTTTGTCCCTAAAGTCAGGAAGTACCTTGCTAGTAAGGGACTGCCTTTTAAGGTTCTTTGAAATTGAACAATAATAACCCTGGCCACCCAGAACCCCATGAGTTCAACACCAGAGGCGTTGAAGTATTCCACTTGCCCCTAAACACAACATCTCTAATTCAGCCTCCAGATCAGGGAGTCGTAAGGACTTTTAAGGCTCATTACACACAATACTCTATGGAAAGGCTGTCAACACTATGAAAGAGAAGAGAACATCATGAAAGTCTGGAAGAATTACACCATTGAAGATGCTATTGTTGTTACAGAAAAAGCCATGAAAGTCATTAAGGCCCCAGACAATGAATTCCTGCTGGAGAAAACTGTGTCCAGATGTTGTGCATGACTTGACAGGATTTAGGACAGAGCCAATCAAGGAAATCATGAAAGAGGTCGTGGATACAGCCAAAAAAAAAAAAAAAAAGATGGAGGGTGAAGGGTTTCAAGAAATGAATCTGGGAGAAATTCAAGAGCTAATAGACACCATCCCAGAGGAATTAACAGAAGACAACTTGATGGAGACGAGTGCTTCTGTACCAGTACCAGACAATGAGGAAGAAGACGTAGAAGAAGCAGTGCCGAAAACCAAATTGACATTAGACAATATGGCAGAAGAGTTCTACTTATTCATGACAGCTTTTAACTTCTTTTATGATAGACCTTTCTACAATAGGGCACTGAAACTAAAGCAAACAGTAAAAGAAGAATTGGTACCGTATAGAAACATTTTTTAGAGATATGAAAAAGCAAAAACATCAGACAGAAATTACGATGTATTTCTGTAAAGTTACACCAAGTGTGGCTGCCTCTCCTGCCACCCCTTCCATCTCCTCCACCAATTCCACCTCTGCCACCCCTGACACAGCAAGACCAATTCCTCCTTGTCCTCCTCCTCCTCAGCCTATTCAACATAAAGACAATGGGGCTGAAGACCTTTATGATGATCCACTTCCACTTAATAAATAGTAAATAATCATCATGCTATACAGTTAATAAACTTATCTGGTACGTATGTATGTATCTTTGTGTGCACATATAATAACTGTAGGTCAGAACTGTAGGAGATGTTTTTGTGTCACCATCATTATTGCCTAACTACTCATCGTGTAGGTCATCACGCGCAAGATTTGTATGGAAGTGGATAGCCTATCCTCACATAGGCATGAAGTAAGTGATATTTAATATAAAATTAATAATGTGTTTGTTTTCTTACTGTATTATAACTTTGCTTTCAAAAAATTATATTACCGAACAGTATATGCTTCTCTTGCTCATAATTGTGTGTCAGCCTACCATCACAGGTAAGTTTTTTTTTAGTGTAACAATGTTTCTAATACCTTATTATGAATATGACTATAATTCTGAATGCCATACAAAAATTTATAACCATTTATGGGGCGCCTACTTGGCTCAGTAGATTAAGCATCCAACTCTGGTCATGATAGGTCATGAATGATCTCAGGGTCATGAGACTGAGCCCCGCCTCAGTTCTGCGTTGGGCCTGGAGCCTGCTTAAGATTCTCTCTCCCTCTCCCCCTTTTCCTCTCCCATCCATGCCCATGTGCATGTGTGTGCTGTCTCTAAAAAAAAGAAAAATTTTATAACAATTTATTTGTTAGAGTATAGGCTAGGTTGCCATGAAGCAATCATACTGCTGCTTCTTCATTATCAATGCATGAATTGTTATACCTGTAAATAAATATGAATTTCTTTTTCACATTACCTTTTCTTTTTGATGTCTAGTGGTTTTTTTTTTTAATATTTTATTTATTTATTTATGTGACAGAGAGAGACACAGCGAGAGAGGGAACACAAGCAGGGGGAGTGGGAGAGGGAGAAGCAGGCTTCCCGCTGAGCAGGAAGCCGGACGTGGGGCTCGATCCCAGGACCCCGGGATCACGACCCGAGCCGAAGGCAGATGCTCAACGACTGAGCCACCCAGGCACCCTGATGTCTAGTGTTATTAATATGCATAACATCTACAGTGTTTTATATCATATAAGACAATATTGATGTAGGTACTCACAGATGACTCGTCTTGTAAACAGACAACATAAACTACAGTATCAAAAAATACAGTATAGGGGTGCCTGGGTGGCTCAGTTTGTTAAACGTCTGACTCTTGATTTTGGCTCAGGTCATGATCTCAGGGTTGTGAGATCGAGTCCTGCATTGGGCTCCATGCTGGGCTTAGAGTCTGCTTAAGGTTCTCTCTCTTCCTCGGCCCCATCCCTCTCTCTCCCTCTCTAAAAAAAATAATAATACAATATAGTACTATAAATGTATTTTTTCTTCCTTATGATTTTCTTAGTAACATTTTCTTTTCTCTGCTTACTTTATTGTAAGACTACAGTACATAACACATATACAAAATATGTGTTAATCAACTGTTTATATTATTGTTAAGGCTTCCATCAACAATAGGCTATTAGTAGTTAAGCTTTTGGGGAGTCAAAAGTTATATACACATTTCTGACTGCATAGGGAGTCAGCACTCTTAACCCCCTGTGTTGTTAAAGGGTCAACTGTGGTGGTACTTTTGAAGTTCTTAGAGTTTAATAGAAGAGAATGAATAATCCCTAATCAGTACACTAGAGCATGTTTAGTATTAGAGGAACTTAGCACGAAGCAGTTCTTTTTGAACATCATTCATTGCAGTTTAGCTTCCAGAGTAAGGAGAAGAAACAGGGGGCAGGGGCAGAAACAATAATATAGCCAATAAGTCATAAAAAGGGGACTTGAACATAGATCTCCTAATTCTATATATAACGCAGTATCATGATATTAATCTTGAAGATAACATCGTTTTGAGATTCCAGAAGATCTATGATATTCATTGAATTCATAATTTTAAAAAATCAGCCAGTAATGCTGATAAGAATTCAGAAGATAGCAATGCTTTAGCATTCCACTTTATTTCTCTCATTTTGGGGGAGGGTAGCATCTGTGACACCCCAAATTAAATGCAATAGCTCAAAGAAAGTGGCCTAAGTGGTTAGGGTTTTATTCTTCTCAAATATCAGGGGTTGTTATTTTCTAGTATTCCTCCAGGACTTCTCTATAAAGAAAATTCATAATGTCATTTTATATAACAGGTCTGGATAGACACTAAAGCTTTTCTTCTTTTCTTTCTTTCTTCCCTCCTCTTTCTCTCTTTTTGATATTTTAAATGTTTATCAAGGTAATACATGTAAATACTTTAAAAGTTATGTGGTTTAAAAAAAATCATGTGCAACTACAAGACTCATAACAAAACAAAGCAGGAGTGTATTTTAACGCACACACACGTCTTGGAGAAAAAAAAAAAAAAGCAGTAGCTTCCTCAAAGCCTGAGACACCCTACCAGACTCTTTTACTTGCTTCTTTTCATATTTACCAACATTTTCCTAAATAAAATATTTATACTGCTATTTCTTGATTTGTAAATTTTAAAAAGTACCTATTATAAAAAATAAAGATCCAACACCTTATCCCTTCCTTCCTTCCAGCCTCCCAGTAGTGTTATATCTCAATATTTTAAATTAAATCAATGTTCCATGTTAAACTCATTATGATTCTATAAGTGTGTTTTACTTCTGGATCAGTTAGTTCTATTATGATTACATCTACTTTCTTATACAACTTTTTTAAAGATTTATTTATTTATTTGAGCAGGGAAGAGGCAGAGGGAGAGGGAGAGAATCTCCAACAGATTCCTCGCTGAGCATGGAGCCTGCTGCAGGCACGCAAGCTTGATCCCACGACCCTGAGATCTTGACCTGAGCCGAAATCAAGAGTCGGACGCTCAACCGCTCAACCGACTGAGCCACCCAGGTGCCTCTCTTACACGACTTTTTGTTTTTCTCGGAATTAATAATTGTCTCAGTTTTTTGTTTGTCAAATTTTCTGTATTATTATCACTAATTCTTTCAGGAATGTAAAAATGCTGAAACTATTTTCAACACAGTCAAACGTGTCAGAAAACTCTATCAGTTTCGCTGGAAACACTCCACTGCAGCACTCCTTCCTTCAGTCCAGGCTGTTCCTCCCTCCGTCCGCTGTATAGCTGTCATCTTGGGATTTCCTTTTGCCTCTTGCCTAGGTTAATCCCATTTCTTAAAACTTCTAGCTTTTTCTTTCTTATTTCAGTAGAGTATATCCTCCAGTAGTGTCCCAGGAAAGGCTGGGAGGGGACGGGTAGTAAATTTTTGATCCTCGCATGCCTGAAAATATCTTTAATTGTCTCTCACACTTGATCATAAGATTTAGCATAGAATTCTAGATTGAAAATAATTTTCTCTCAGAATTTTGGGAAAGCACTGTTTCACTGTCTTCTAGCAACCAGTGTTAATGTTGAAATATATGAGACTCTTATTACCTATTCTAAGTAATCCATTCCCCTTTCCCTGCTCCCTCCTCACCAATCACCAAGATTTGATCTTTTTATCTCTTGTGTTTAGAAATTTCATGATGATGTGCCATAGTAGCTTTGGTTTTGGTTTTTCCCCTACATTATGTTGGGCACTCAGCAGGTTCTGTCAATCTGGAAACTCATGTCCTGAAGTTATTAGAGATTTTCTTGTAATTTCTTTGATAATTTCCTTCCCTCCATTTCTTCTCTGTTTCTAGAACTCCTTTTAGCCTCATGTTGGACTTTATGAATTCATCTTTTAATGATCTTTTCTCTCTCATTTTCCATTCCTTTTTGTTCTCTTTTCCAGGAGATTCCTCAATTTTACATATTAATACTACTTTGAATTATTTATTTTTGCTATTATATTTTTAATTTCCCAGAGCTATTATCCTCTGATTGTTCCTTTTTTGGAGCCTCTTGTCTTTGCTTTATGGATACACAATTATCTCTCAGAGGATTCTTATTGTTTTTTTTAAAACATATTCTTCTGCTCTCTCTATTGTCTCTGCTATCCTCTGAGTTTCTCCTTTTCTCTTCCATTTCTATTTGGTGCTGTCTTTCTTGGTGAAGGTTTATCTCAACTATCTGGTGATCCTTTGCTGTCCCTTCATATCTAAGAGTGAGTTACTACAAAGGTATTTGGAAGCTCTGTGTTAACAGGAAGAGTTTTTCCGTTGGTGGGCTTTATTGTAGGATGATAAGGTGGGGACCTATTTGTTTTGTTGGCAGACACTCAAGTATCAGTATCTATAGATCTTCCTTCTGGGATTATTCAATTTTAAGTTTCTCCCAAAATTAAATCTCTGTTCTCCTGCCTAGAGAATATAAACCCTGCTGTCAGCATTCCCAGAGTGAAATCAATAGAGAGGGCTTGGCAAATTTCATCATTCAGCAGGTAGACATTCATCTGATCTGTTTTCAGTGTGGTATCCTCTTATTCCAGCCTCCCCAGCTATAATCTTTAGCTGTGTCTGGTATCTCAGTCTGGAGCTTTTCTAGTTCAATTTTTTCCCCCCGACAGAATAAACCCCAGGGCTCTGCCAAAGAAATGGAAGGATGGTTGCTTAACTGAGCAGGAGGAGGAAAGGACCTGGTAATTTAACTTCCTATATAAACCTTCAACCAATCCCCCACTTTTCAGCCCCTCAGATATGTCTGCTGCTGTTGTATTTGCTCCTTCCAATTCTAGTGTTCTGCAATATGAGACTGCTTGCCTTTCATTAGTATATGCCTCTCAAGCATTTGAAATCCAGTTTTCTTAGCTCAGCTTTCCATCTTCCAAAGATTTGTTAATATACCTCATCTGCTATTGTCTTTCTTATTCTCTTTGTCCTTGTGGGCAACTTTTAAAATATTAACTCACAGGGCGCCTGGGTGGCTCAGTCATTAAGCATCTGCCTTCGGCTCAGGCCCTGATCCCAGGGTCCTGGGATCGAGCCCCACATAGGGCTCCCTGCTCGGCAGGAGGCCTGCTTCTCCCTCTCCCACTCCCCCTGCCTGTGTTCCGTCTCTCTCTGTCAAATAAATAAAATCTTTAAAAAAACGATTAAAAAAATAAAATATTAACTCACTGTCATTTTAGTGATTTGGGGAAGAGAAGAGGGATGAACACATGTGTTTAATCTGTCCATGTATAACAAGAATTGCCAGGATGTCAAGATGCTCACTCTTGGGCGCCTGGGTGGCTCACTCGGTTAAGCGACTGCCTTCGGCTCAGGTCGTGATCCTGGAGTCCCAGGATCGAGTCCCGCATCGGGCTCCCTGCTCGGCAGGGAGTCTGCTTCTCCCTCTGACCCTCCTCCCTCTCATGCTCTCTGTCTCTCATTCTCTCTCTCGCAAATAAATAAAATCTTAAAAAAAAAAAAAAAAAGATGCTCACTCTTTTGCTTCTATAAAAAATGTCAGAACCAGAAAAATCAGAGATAAAATCTGTGCTCATGAGGCTGATGTGCAAAAGCAGGCATCTGAGAATTGTAGTACCTATTTTAAAGTGCTGTTATAGTCATTTATTGGTTGGTTTATGTTAGGTAAGTTAAATTTTCTGACTACTTCATCATCTGTAAAGTGGTGACAATTATCCCTACACAACCAATCTTATAATGACTTATAAGAAAATTGACATAAATTTACAAATACAGAACATATATCATTTATTATTAACTATATCACTAATAGGCATAATCAAATATATTTTGAGAGGCAGTGTAACAGAGTAGAAAGAGTATGGTCTTCAGTCATACAGATCTGGAATTGAATTCTATCTTTGTCATTCATTGTGTGATTTGGGGTAAATGACTTAACCTCTTTGAGATTCATTTTCCGTGTTTATAAAAGGAGTAGAATATTATTAACCTAATAAGGCTTTTGTGAAGATTAAATGAGATCTTGCATGTAACACAACTACTATAGAGCCTGACGCTTCATAGGTACTCAGCAGATTTACCCTCATACCTCCCTAATTTGGGACCAGCTTTCATATGCTAACATGAAAATCCTGAGCTTCTATTTCCACAATTAATGCTAAACCACATTAGTAACTAGCATCTTAGGTCTTCAATAGTCCTCATAAAGGATGTTTATTTGCTGTGTTCCTGGAACTAAATTATAAGGTAGCAGCCCAAATTGTAAGAGTTCAGCATACATATCCTTTTAAGTGGTAAGAGGTTATTGCTGAGGCATCTTTAGGAATATTTTATTATGAAATAGGACATGAAACTTGTGATGAATATTAAAAGAGATCAGGGACACTGGAATACTGGAAAAACTACTACTGAAAAAATCATCTTAAGAGTTGTTGGTTTTGTTTTGTTTTTGGTTTTGTTTCTATTGGGTCCTCACACAAACCCAGAAGCCAAGCAGACTTTATTATACTGTTTAAAGATGAAGAAATCAAGGCACAAGTAAAAAAACGACTTGCACGTGATTCACTGGTCACTGGGGAACAACCAAGATTAATCTTGGTCTCTTGACTCCCTGATCAGTGCTTGTATTTTTTTTAATAACATAAAATTCACAGTGTTAACCATTTTTAAGTGTACAGTTCAGTTAAGTACATTCACGTTGTTGTGCAACCAGTCTCCAGAACTCTCTTTATCTTGCAAAACTGAAACTCTGCCCCCATTAAACAACAACTCCCCATTCTTCTTCCCCCAGCCCCAGGCAACCACCATTCTACTTTCTGTTTCTATGAGAGTGACTACTCTAGGTACCTCATATAAATGGAAGCATGTAGTATTTGTCTTTTTGTGACTGGTTTATTTCATTTAGCATAATGCCCTCAAAGTTCATCCATGTTGCAGTATGTGTCAGAATTGCCTTCCTTTTTAAGACTGAATAATATTCCATTGGATGTATATACCACATTTTGTTTTTCCTTCCATCTACCAACAGACACTTGGGTTGCTTCCACTCTTGGCTATTGTGAATAATGCTGCTGTAAACATGGGTGTTTAAAATCTCTTTGAGACTTCCCTTTCAACTCTTTTGGGTACATACACAGAAGTGGAATTGTTAGATCATATGGTAATTCTAATTTTTTGAGGAACCACCATACTGTTTTGAGGAACAGCTATATATAGCAGCTATACCATTTTACATTCCCACCAATAGTGCACAGAGGTTCTAATTTCTCCACATCCTTGCTAATACTTGTTCTTTTCTGTTTTTCGTTTTGCTTTGTTTTTATAATAGCTATTCTAATAGCTAGCTAACAGGTGTGAGGTGGTCTCATTCTATGGTTATCTTCAGGGTTTTGCAGTCTTCTTAGAGGACAAGACACTATGTGACCCTGGGGAACATCACCAACAATTTACACAATAAAATCCTGCTAGATTTAAGGACACTACTATAGGATGCAATAGTACACATAGTCCCTGCTCTCAAGGATTCTACAATCTAGCTGGAAAGAAAGGATATATGCACTTAAAAATAAATAAAAATGCAAGATAGAATAGTCTAAATGATATGTGCTACTGGGGCACCCGGCTGGCTCAGTCAGTGGAGCATGCAACTCTTGATCTCAGGGTTGTGAGTTTGAGCCCCACAGTGGGTGTAGAGATTGCTTAAAAAATAAAAGTAAAATCTTTAAATAATATGTGCTACATGAAGACAGAGAAGGATAAAATTATAGCAGTGGATGATTAGAAAAGGCATTAAAGGCAAGTGGCACCTCAAACATTTTTTTTTTTAAAGTGGGCATTTTATTTATTTGTACCTAAACCTATAAACCAATCAGCCAAACTGGTACTATTATCATGATACATTAAAATACAAAACATCTTTCTACAAATGCTAGAATAATGAACAAATTAACAGTTCTAGTAAAACATCACAAGGGACCGAGGAAATCAATGAAGCACATTATAGCTTAACCCTTCATCGTTAATAATTGAAGTTATTAACAAGAAAAGCCTCACAATCTCAGAAAATACAAATTATCCTTCATCACATGTCTTTGTATCTTCACTTCCTATTCTTGAGGTTAGATTCTAGAGCCTAAAGATATCCACATTAGTATTGTATCTAGTTATCTATAGCAAGAAACACCTTTTATCATTTTGTCCATAGAGCCAACGCTACTGAAACCTCTTTGACTCCAATCGTATCCCCTCAATGGACACAGTAAGAATAGTGGGAAACAGAATATCGAGGCAGAGATATATAGGACCTAAAAGACAAAGCCTAGGAGAATAACAGCCACCACCCAAATTGAGACCGAATAATATACTCGTCACACATCTTCAGGCTGTATGTTCACAGAGTAATTTGTGAACAAATCCATTATTTGCTGTGTACTAAAATACTTAGCAGATTGTTGTATTACACTATGGCTTTCCCCAGAAGTTTCTAAGATGGACTCCAAATCACTGATGGAATTTTGCTGGAACTGGATCTGGGGCTGCAGAGATTCCTCTCCACAGTTCTGGAGCTGATTGTTCCAGGCTTGGGGGCACCAGGTCTGACTGGCCCAGGAATGGTTGCTCCAAGACTGGCCATTCCAGGAGTAGTTGCTCCAAGACTGGCTGTTCCAGGTCTGGTTGCTCCAATTCGGGTTATTCCAGGTCTGGTTGCTCCATATTGGAAGGTTTCCAGAAGTGTTCCTCAGGTATCCCTGGTGGTAGGAATAGAAGCCTGGGTATTCTGCGGTTGCTGTGCTGTTCTGAGTCACACTCTTGCTCTCCTTTGGCCAGTGGTTTTTCTGCCACCTCTTACATTTCATTCTCTGGTTCTGGAACCAGGTCTTCACCTGCTTATAGCTAAGGTTCAGAATGTTGGAAAGTTCTTTCATCTGCTGGAGACTGAGGTATTTCTGTCTCTGAAATCGATCATTGAGGACATAGAGTTGGGTCTGAGAGAACACAGTCCGGATCTTCTGTTTCTTGCCCTGGGCCGTATCTTCCTTCCTCACTGTTCTCTCCTCTCCAGAAGTGGGTGGTGGTTTTACCCTGGGACTGGTGGAGGAGTTGGGGCTGTCCTGAACAAGCAGATCCATGGACGAAGGAAGAGGAGAGACGGTCTCTGCGTGGGGTGTCTCAGCAGATGACATTTGCAGGGATGCATAATTTTCTTCAGGCCCGTAAATCTCAGGCATTGGAGAAGAGTCCCTAGAACTGGGTGCTTCGGGGCCAGGTGGGCATAGGGGCAGAGCTGGATGTGCACTCATGTTGGTGAGTTGAGGGTAGACGGAAAAAAAGAAAGAGCGAGATTGTAAGAAAGGCCCAGGCTTATGGATCTAGGTGGAAGAGCTGAGAAGAGTAGAAAGATCTCCAGATGTTAAGAGTCTGAGAAAGGATGAAGTGCGTCACCAATGCAACAGTAAGAGCCAACCAGCCCAATGGAGCCGAACGCACCTCAAACATTTTTAAAGGGAGGGTTTAAATTATCCAAGAGAGGAGGAAATTAATTTTTAAATTTCATTTAATTCATATATTCTTTCAATAAACATTTATTGTGCTCCCAATAAGTGCTAGAAACTGAGCCAGGTGTTGGGCTTACAAAGTCTCCCAAGAGCAAGGGAGTAAGATATGCAATGAGTAGTGACAATCCAAGGTGCTGAGTGTATACATGGTGCACTGAATCACTCTTTCTAAGAGACTGCTGATATGTCAAGAAGACTGATAATCTCTTTTTATGGTGACTCATAGAGAGAGGATGTAAAGCACATTTCTTTCCAGATTATGCCCATATCCAATTGTTTCAAATGGAATACAGTTGAGAAGTTTCCCATTTTCCCTTGGGAAAGAGACTGTGTTTAAGAAGCTAAGGCTGTTGCAAGTTAGTTATCAGCACTCATACTTATGGGTCCTTTCTCCACACTCCATACGGGTCCTTTCATTCACAAACATGTGCTAGGCATTGGGGAAGCAAGGAAAGATGAATAAGACATAGATCCTGCCTTCCAGGATCTCAAAGACAGCTATAATATGAAAGGGCTGTAGTAGAGTAATGAGAGAAAACAAATATGAAAAAAAGAAATCGCTTTCACCCTCCAGAGAAGTCATAAGCTTCTTTTAAAAAGTAACTTATAAGCTGGATCTTAAAGGATGGCAGGAGCTCACCTGGGAAGAGAAGGAATGGATATTCTCGCCAGAGGAATGGCATGTTCAGGAAATATTAAGTGATTTAGTGTGGCTGGGAACTTACAATAGAGAGTAGTAAGAAGGGTAGTAGTAAGGGAGTAGTAAGAAGGGTAGAGTAGTAAGAAGGGTAGATAGGGAGTAGTAAGGGAGTAGGGAGTAGTAAGAAGGGTAGAGATAGAGAGTAGAGTGGTAGAGCTGGAGAGGTAGACTGCAGATAGCTACTAATCTTTTTTTTTTTTTGAAGATTTTATTTATTTATTTGACAGAGAGAGACACAGCGAGAGAGGGAACAGAAGCAGGGTGGGCGCCTGGGTGGCTCAGTTGGTTAAGCGACTGCCTTCGGCTCAGGTCATGATCCTGGAGTCCCTGGATCGAGTCCCGCATCGGGCTCCCTGCTCAGCAGGGAGTCTGCTTCTCTCTCTGACCCTCCCCCCTCTCATGTGCTCTCTCTCAAATAAATAAATAAAATCTTAAAAAAAAAAAAAAAAAGAAGCAGGGGGAGTGGGAGAGGGAGAGGGAGAAGCAGGCTCCCCGCCGAGCAGGGAGCCCGATGCGGGGCTTGATCCCAGGACTCCGGGATCATGACCTGAGCCAAAGGCAGATGCTTAATGACTGAGCCACCCAGGCACCCCAGATAGCTATTAATCTTAAGGTAACAGAGAATTAACTGATTTTTAGGCAGGGGAGCAATATGATTGGGTATTTTAAATTTTTATTTTATTTAAATTCAATTAATTAGCATACAATGTATTATTAGTTTCAGAGGTAGAGTTCAGTGATTCATTGGTTGTATATAACACCCAGTGCTCATAACATCACATGCCCTCCTTATGGTCCATCACCCAGTTACCCCAACCCCCTCCCCTCCAGCTACCCTGTTTGTTTCCTATGATTAAGAGTCTCTTATGGTTTCTCTCCCTCTCTGATTTCCTCTTGTTTTATTTTTCCCTCCCTTCCCCTACGATCCTGTTTTGTTTCTCAAATTCCATATATCAGTGAGATCATTCGATAATTTTCTCTCTCTGACTGACTTATTTTGCTTAGCATAATACCCTCTCATTTCATCCACGTCATTGCAAATGGCAAGATTGTTTTTGATGACTGAGTAATATTCCACTGTAGGGGTGTGTGTGTGTGTATACACACACCCCACATCTTCTTTATCCATTCATCTGGGCTCTTTCCATAGTTCAGCTATTGTGGACATTGCTGCTATAAACACTGGGGTGCAGGTGCCCTTTGGATCACCACATTTGTATCTTTGGGGTACATACCCAGTAATGCAATTGCTGGGTCATAGGGTAGCTCTATTTTTTTTAAAGAGATATATTATATATATATATATATTTTAAAGATTTTATTTATTTATTTGACAGAGAGAGAGACAGCGAGAGAGGGAACACAAGCAGGGGGAGTGGGAGAGGGACAAGCAGGCTTCCCGCCAAGCAGGGAGCCCAATGCAGGGCTCGATCCCAGGACCCTGAGATCATGCATGACCTGAGCTGAAGGCAGTCGCTTAACCAACTGAGCCACCCAGGCGCCCCTAAAGATATTTATTTATTTGACAGAGAGACACAGTGAGAGAGGGAACACAAGCAGGAGGAGTGGGAAAGGGAGAAGCAGGCTTCCTGCGGAGCAGGGAGAAGCAGGCTTCCTGCGGAGCAGGGAGCCCGATGTGGGGCTCAATCCCAGGACCCTGGGATCATGACCTGAGCCAAAGGCAGACGCTTAATGACTGAGCCACCCAGGTGCCCAGGGTAGCTCTATTTTCAACTTTTTGAAGAACCTCCATACAGTTTTCCAGAGTGGCTGCACCAGCTTGCATTCCCACCAACAGTGTAGGAGGGTTCCTCTTTCTCCACATCTTCGCCAACATCTGTTATTTCCTGACTTGTTGATTGTAGCCATTCTGACTGGTATGAGGTGGTATCTCACTGTGGTTTTGATTTGTATTTCCCTGATGCCAAGTTATGTTGAGCATTTTTTCATGGTCTACTGGCCATTTAGATGTCTTCTTTGGAGAAATGTCTGTTCATGTCTTCTGCCCATTTCTTGACTGGATTATTTGTTCTTTGGGTGTTGAGTTTCATAAGTTTTTTTTTTTTTTTTTAAGATTTTATTTATTTATTTGTTAGAGAGAGAGAAAGAGAGAGGACAAGCAGGGCAGTGGCAGGCAGAAGGAGAAGCAGGAATCACGACCTGAGCCGAAGGCAGCCGCCCAACTGAGCCACCCAGGCATCCCAAGTTTGATAAGTTCTTTTTAGATTTTGGATACTAGCCCTTTATCTGATAAGACATTTGCAAATATCTTCTCCCATTCCGTAGGCTGTCTTTTGGTTTTGCCAACTGTTTCCTTTGCTTGTGCAAAAGCTTTTTATCTTGATGAAGTTCCAATAGTTCATTTTTGCCTTTGTTTCCCTGGCCTTTGGAGATGTGTCTAGCCAGAAGTTGCTGTGGCCGAGGTCGAAGAAGTTGCTGCCTGTGTTATCCTCTAGGATTTTGATGGATTCCTGTCTCACATTTAGGTCTTTCATCCATTTTGAGTTGTAATATAGTTGATTTTCATTATGTTAGCTCCAGTAATTTTTTTTTACCATATATGATTAAATAAAGGCTCCAACTTCAACTATGTCACTATAAGCAATCATGTTAAAATTTTAACACTATTAGATTTTTATCCATTAATTCAATAAATTATCCTCAAGGAATTTATATACATTCTAGAAGTGAAGTGAGACTATGAAAATCACAAGTAAACAACTGACCAATAAATAAAACAAATTGTGTTAAGTGTTATGAAGGAAAAGGTCAAGTGGAAAATGTAGCATCCAAGAAAGACATGAGAGTCATCTGGACCAAACTAGTGTGGCAGTGGAGATAGAGAGAAGTGGTTGGATTTGAAATTTATTTTGGACATAGAATCAACAAGATTTGATAATGAATTGGATGAAGGTGAGAAAAAGGGAGGAATTGAGTTGAATCCTAGGTTTCTGACTTAAGCAACTGGGTAAAGCGCAGTACCCTTAATTTATGAGATGAGGAAGACATGCAGTAGGAAATACCCAGAATTCTGTTTTAAATACAGTGACTTTGAGATCTCTATGAGACAAGGAAATGTAGAGAAGTAGGTACTTGGATATGTGAGGCTGGAACCCAGTAGAGAGGTTGGGGTTGTAAATATGAATTTGGGAATCATTAATATAATGACAGTATGTAGAGATAGTATTTTCATTAGACTATAGCCTGGTCAAATTGCTTAGAATTGGTGATTCCTAGATCTCTTCAGTCACACATTATCTCATAAGTCATTTTTACATATGGCTAAATAATTAAGAATTCATTCCTACTGGGCGCCTGGGTGGCTCAGTTGTTAAGCGTCTGCCTTCGGCTCAGGTCATGATCCCAGGGTCCTGGGATCGAGTCCCACATCGGGCTCCCTGCTCCACGGGAAGCCTGCTTCTCCCTCTCCCACTCCCCCTGCTTGTGTTCCTACTCTCGCTATGTCTCTCTCTGTCAAATAAATAAATAAAAAATCTTAAAAAAATAAAAAATAAATAAAAATTAAAATTAAAAAAAAAAAAAAAAAAAAGAATTCATTCCTACTAATTTAGTTCCTAAAGGCTAGCTCTATTCAAACCTTCTTTGGGGGGAGCCTCACTATGCCTTCTGCCTATTATGTCAATCCAAAGATTAATTTGAGAGTTACCAGATGCTTCATTAATATCTCAGTGACTTTTCTCTTTCTTCAAAGCTAACTCTTAAAAGACCCTACATAATGAGGTACAAATAGATGAAAGGGTTGCATAGGTTTGGATTTCTATGTGGATTAGAATATCTTCTGTTCTTCATAAATTAAGTATTACTACATATATGTATGGGCTTGCTTACCAAGCAGAAAGAGTACTGGACTAAGAATCATGAGATCTGGGTTCCAGTTCAAATACTATCACTATTTAATTTTATTTAATTCATGGCCTCTATTTTAATTATTTTATTTAATTCATAGCCTCTATTAAAATAGGCCTGCTATTTTATGGGTCAAGTTAAGAGGCTATGGGTTATTTTAAAGCCTATGAAAACATAAAATTTAGTATACACTTGAAGGATTATCATTACCTTACTATTGAGTAGTGGGAGACCTGGAGTGGTGCTGAGCATCAAGAATGGCCCAGGGACGCCTGGGTGGCTCAGTTAGTTGAGCGGCTGCCTTCGGTTCAGGTCGTGATCTCAGGGTCCTGGGATCGAGTCCCACATCAGGCTCCCTGCTCAGTGGGGAGCCTGCTTCTCCCTCTCCCTCTGCTTGTGCTCTGTCAAATAAATAAAATTTAAAAAAAAAAAAGAATGGCCCAAAGTGAAGATTCCAATTCTATTTCTGGATTTCTTACTATTTTTTTGTGGATTCCATGACTTGGCTTTTGTATCTATAAAAACAGAAAAATCACATTGATTTCTCTCACTGTTATGAGAAGAAAATTAATAGATGACTATATATTTTGCAGAGATTCCTAGATGAAAGAGGTTAGGAAGATACAAGTGATTGTGTTGATGCTCTTATTAGCTTAGTCTAAGTAGGATCGTCTCTTGGAAAACCTGCAAAAGCTTAGCTATCATTGCTTTGTGACTTTTGCCAGCTCCCCAAGGAATCTTGGCTTTCCTGGAAAACAAACTACTACCTTGGGGGATGCTTGAAATCTCTGAAGAGTCTCTTGCAAGTAGCCAGTTCAGGGAGGTCAGACCTGGGACCATGCTGTAAAGGAAAAGAAGTCTTTTCAGAAAAGTGGCTAAGACTATTTGCTAAGCATAATACCATTTCCCAAACAGGGAGCAGAGGTACTATGTGGCCTCATTAAGACTTTTTGTGTCTTTGTTAGTATAAACTGAATAACTTAAGGGTGATTTCCTAAGAGCTCCTCTCCACTTTGATCACTGCTCTTCTCCCTTTGTTTCTTCCCATTTCATTTGTCTATGCTTTGTCTCAGTCTTCATTTTTCAAGATTTTATTTATTTATTTGACAGAGAGAGAGACAGTGAGAGAGGGAACACAAGCAGGAGAAAGGGAGAAGCAGGCTTCCCGTGGAGCAGGGAGCCCGATGCGGGGCTTGATCCCAGGACCCTGGGATCATGACCTGAGCCGAAGGCAGACACTTAACGACTGAGCCACCCAGGCGCCCCTCAGTCTTCATTTTTCTATTTGAACAGGTTTTTCAGAACTTTAGGCCACACAGTCTCTCTCTCTTCAAGATCTCCCCATTCAATGTGGTTTGGGGATTCTCATGCTGCAAATGTTTGTTATCTCTCAAACACCCAGGAGGAGATAAATGGTATACACCAGTGGCTCTCAACCATGGGTGATTTGGTAAGTCTGGAGACATTTTTGATTGTCACAACGAGGGGCAGGGTGCCACTGACATGATACAGGCCAGGGATGCTGCTAAACATCCTAAAATGCACAGAACAGCTCCCAACAACAAAGAATTATCTGGCCCCAAAGGTCAATAATGCTGCTATTGAGAAACCCAGGTATGAAGAGGTATCAGTAGCTGAAGATTACTGAGGAGGTACTGCAGCCTCCTTAGGGCTGCAAACTCTCAAGGTGGTAAAGTGACAGCCACTGACATCAGATTGTTTGGACTCGGATCCCCAGGTTCCCTGTTTTGCTGGCTGTATGATTTTGGACTAATTACTCGATGCCATGAAAGCACAGTTTCCTCATTTGGAAAAAGGGGCTAATAAAGTATTCTCATAAACTGTAAGCTTCCTGGAGGCAGGGACGTAATTTTACCTGCCATGCTTAGATTAGGGACTAGTAGCCAATGGGGAGTACTAACTATCTGTGGATTGTCTCACATAGTTCTTTTGAGGCCTAAAGCATAGCACATTTTTAGGTGATATGAAACACAGTGAAAAGGAGAAAAGCAGCCCCTGATAGTGGGAATTAGGCTGGCACCATAAACTGGGATGTGCTGCCCTGTTAAATATAAACAATTTCATGGAACACCAATTATCAAAGCCACTCTGACCAGGATGGATGAAGACAAAACGAAAACCACTCCAAAACCATGTCTGAATACAAACAAACAAAAACATTGTCCCGATCACACACACAAAACAAATATGCCCCTCTCCTGGCCAACATGAGGGACTGCTGCTTCATAATCAAGCATAGCTTCAGCTTCTCTTGGTTATTCTCCCTTTTTTAGATAAGAATTAAAGGGGCACCTGGATGGCTCAGTCGGTGAAGTCCCGACTCTTGATTTCAGCTCAGGTCATGATCTCAGAGTAGCGAGATGGAGCCGTGCATCAGGCTCTGCGCTCAGTGGGAGTCTGCTTCTCTCTCACATGCTCACCCTCTCACTCTTTCTCTCTAAAATAAGTAAATCTGGGACGCCTGGGTGGCTCAGTCGGTTAAGCGTCTGCCTTCAGCTCAGGTCATGATCCCGGGGTCCTGGGATCGAGACCCGCATCGGGCTCCCTGCCCCGCGGGGAGCCTGCTTCTCCCTCTGCCTCTGCCTCTCTCTCTCTATCTCTCATGAATAAATAAATAAAATCTTTAAAAAATAAAAAATAAAAAAATAAAAAAAATAAAATAAGTAAATCTTTTGGTGGCGCCTGGGTGGCTCAGTCGTTAAGCA
Organism: Neomonachus schauinslandi; assembly: GCF_002201575.2. Taxonomy (NCBI): domain Eukaryota; kingdom Metazoa; phylum Chordata; class Mammalia; order Carnivora; family Phocidae; genus Neomonachus; species Neomonachus schauinslandi. The sequence goes on along the minus strand of NC_058412.1, from coordinate 113,833,191 downwards.
TTTGCCTTCAGCTCAGGTCATGATCCCAGAGTCCTGGGATCGAGCCCTGTGTCGGGCTCCCTGCTCCGTGGGAAGCCTGCTTCTCCCTCTGCTGCTCCCCCTGCTTGTGTTCCCTCTCTCCCTGCCTCTCTCTCTCTGTCAAATAAATAAATAAAATCTTAAAAAAAAATAAATCTTTTATAAGAATTATTAAAATATCCCGTCATAGAATTACCTCCACCTCCTAAAAGCATCCAGTCTAGACAGAAGGCCTGCTTCCTTGAACACACCTAGAGGTTACCTAACACAAGTCCAAATCCTGTAAATTCTTTCAGGCACCCTCTTCCTGAAATGCCGCCGTCCTTCATGATGTGTCTCCCTCCTTGCAAGGAGACAATAAGGCCAACTTCGTTCAACTTTAGTGGTGGTGTCAGCGGTCTTCAGCTGGAGGCCATCCACAATCGTGAGAGCCCCTTCAAAGGTTAACTGCTGTTATTATGCCTCAAGGGGAATTGCATGAGGCACCCAGAGCGTTCAAGCAGAGATTTCATGAACAAGTATTTTCAGGCTTCCTGACAGACTACTGGCAGTCCATTTCTTCTCAGGGGACATCTCTCCTCAAAACTTTTGGCTTCCGACCTCGCAAGCTGGAATCCAGCATGTCAGATTAAATTTCTCATTAAGTAAAACCTCTTAGTGAGGTGCACGCCCCTAGCTCCAACTTCTGAGTTCCTCAAACACTGGAACACCTCAAGGGCTCATAGTGTAGGTAGTAGCAAGGAACCTAAAGCCCTAACGGGTTCATATTACTGAGCCTCCCACCCACCACCTAACCCAGGAGAAATGGCCCCGAATTCGCTCCACAAGCCCTGCCCAACAGCGGGGAAACCTCTGCCCGGAAACAGACTGAGGTAACAGCTGCCAACTGCAAAAGCCAACCTTCCGTCCGGCTTCCTTAGACGTCGCACACGCGCACGGAACGCTGGGCGGCCGTCCTGTAAGTGCCCGCCTCTTCTGGGCGGACTACAAGTCCCGGCTTGCCTGCCGCCGCGCCGTCCCCTGGTAACTCGCACCAGACGGAGCGCTCCAGAGCGGTTCCTCCGTGCGCCTGCGCCTTGGCAGGCTCTGCGCAGGCGTATTTCCAACGCCTGGGAGGAGAGGGCGGGGTGTCGTTCCCTTTAGCTGATGCAAGAGCCTAGTGCGGTGGTAGGAGCAGTGTCGGTAGGAGCAGTGCAGCCCGCGGGGCCTGGGGCTGACCCGTCCGACTTCCCGTCCGTGCCGAGCCCACTCGAGCCGCAGCCATGTCCGGGGACGAGGTGAGGGCCTGAGCCTGGTTCTAGGGCTAAGGACTGAGGCGGAGAGTCTAACCCACCCCGGTGTGGGAGACCGGGCCTGCGGCCTAGCGGCCGGCCGCCGCCATGTGGGGCCCCCGGGCCTAAGCGGCTGGGAGCGATAGAGCCGGTGAGGACTTCGGAGCCGCGGGCCTGGTCGCGCCCGGCTCTCCTCAGGGTGGCGGCGCCGAGGCCTACGTCCTCCTGTGGCCGGCGTTTCCGGAATTTTGAGCTCGTTGAGCCGCCCTCCCAGAAGGGGGCTTGAATGCCCGGGTAATGCCCCAAAAGAACGAGATTGGGGCTGCCGACCCCTGCATTCCTTTCGATTTGACAGTGCGGCTCCAACTCTCCTCGCTGGGCGCCGGGAGTGGTGAAAGGAGCCTCCCTCAGCTCCGGCGGAGCGCCCTCGTTCAACTTCGCAGGCTGGCTTGTCCTGGCCGGTATCCGCCCTTATTCTCATCTTGAGCATTATAGGGGTGAGGGAGATAGGACAGAGGAAAAGACCCTTCAGCCTTAAAAAGTGACTCATCTCGGAAAGTTTTAGGGCGGGAGTCCCTGAGCCTCCCTGAACAGAGAGCTCACAGCGACGTGAGCGGGAAGATCGGGCTGCGAAGCTGGCTGGATCTTTTTCCACCGTCGTGCTTGTACTTCAGCAAATTTTCTCAAATCCTTTTTAGCCAGATTTGTACCCGTTCATGTAAAATCAAACGGCTTAAAATGAAATTTAATTTAAGTGCTGTAAGTATTGACTGAGGGAAAGCTACAGCTTACCGGCCAGGTCTCCCCGCCAAAAAAAAAAAAAAAGCTCTTGAATTTATAATTCACTTTGTAAATATTGGGGTGCTTGGCCTATAGCGCCTTGGAGAGGAGGAGGAGGAAAAAATCTAGGCTTCCTCGAGCGTTGGTTTTTTTAGGTAGACCCTGAACGATGCTTAGAATTTCCACAGTAGTGGAAAGGCCTGATCACAGGGTAGAGGGAGTGGTTAAGAAGGCAAGTACATGTGCTCACGGAAAGGATATTCTCCAGTTTGCTTAGAGTTAATTCCATTGAGATGTAAGTGGTGGCTAATTCCTGGAGGGATTTGAAGACCAAATTAAGGAATTTGGACTTTATTCTGGAGGAGGCAACTCCAGTCTCACATTTGATTTTCACAATAACTGTGTAAAATTGGTATCATTGTTATTATGCCCATTTTAGAGATGAGAGAACTGAGGCTTAGAGAGTTGTATGATGCCCATGATTAAGTAGTAAGTGGCGGAGCCAGTAGTAGAATTCCAGATCTGTGCAATATTGCCTCCATCTAGGTAACTGGGAAGCTCTTGCTCTGTTAGGAGATAAACAGAGTCTAAATGAAGTAGGTGGTTCTTGCTTGGAGGTCATGCTCTGAACTCCAAGACATTGCTCTGGCCACTGTATTTCAGAAGTTCTGAGAGTGGCAGTGTTTCATGCTTGTTTCTTTTCTACCCATTTTCTCAGCTTTTCATAATCTTTAACAGTGCCTATGTAGGTCTGTGGGGTACTATTCTGTGTATGGGGTTTATGGTAAAGTACAAGTGTTGTAAGGGAGTTAAGAGATCTTCTAGTAGCTACAGGAGAAGAAATAGGGCCATTTCAACATAGTGATTTGGGGAGCTGGAGGATTCAGTTTTAGCAGTGGGATCAAGTTTTGAAGGAAGTGGAATGTGAATAAATTATTGAAGGGTGAACAAGATTTTGCCAGCAAAAAATGGCAGAACCAGCATTCCAGTAGAGGGCTTTGGAAGCCAATAAAGTAGTAAGCAGCTTAACGCTTCACAGGTCTACCAGTCCAACTTCATTTTATAGGCAGGAAACTAGGGCCTGGGAAGGTTAACTTGCCCAAGATCACACAGCAAGTTAGTGGGACTAGAAACTCAGCCTTTGGCTTCAACTCTGGAGGTATGTGCAGGGTCTGGTTCCTCTAGTACTATTGACTAGATTAGTATTCTTAGGCCAGTCTTTAACTTCTGACTACTTTACAGACATGTAAGGATCAAGTGAAAAGTTGTACATGAAAATGATTTATAAACTGCCAGGGTCTCCCCAAGAGTAGAAGTTCTGGGCTAGGATAGAGGGTTAAAGAACCTGTTTTTTTTCCTATTTTCTTCACATTTCCTTCTTTCTTTAAACACTTTATTGATGTATAGTTGACATAAAATAAACCATACATTTCTTTTAAAACCTAGTAAGTAAGCCAGAAACTCACCAAAATATAACTTTTTTTAACCTAGTGGAACACCATGACCTTTAAAAAGCAGTGTTGTAGAATTCTGGAAAAATATCCTAATCTGCAGGCATTCATTATTTTTCAGACCATTTTTTTTAGTGCTGTCAATAGGTAAGATTACTGCTTATTACTAGGCCCCATTTACAGGGTGTCAGAACCATTAGGTTTTCACGCAACATGGTAGGATGTTTTACAAAAGAAGCTTTAAACTTAAAAAAAGTTTCTGATTAAAAATGGAATGTGTGGGGGGCGCCTCGGTGGCTCAGTTGGTTAAACGACTGCCTTCAGCTCAGGTCATGATCCTGGAGTCCCGAGGACGGGGTTGAGTCCCACAGAGTCCCACATCGGGCTCCCTGCTCAGCAGGGAGTCTGCTTTTCCCGCTAACCCTCCCCTTTCCCATGCTCTCTCTCCCTCATTTTCTCTCTCAAATAAATAAAATCTTTAAAAAAAAAATGGAATGTGTGTTGTACAGAGTTTACAAAGCACAGAAGAATACAAAGAAATAAAAATCTCCCAGGATCCCATCACCCACGGATGACAATATTTAGCATTTGTTCTCACCTTGCTTCTCTAGGTTCTTCTGTAACTAACACTTGCCTCCTGGGTGTGGTGTGGCCATAAAGTTATCTCGGGTAAATTCTGATGGATGAGAGTAGGTTACCACTTTCATGAAGCATTTTAGCATTCTCCAACCCAACCCAACCTGGAAAGTTGAAAGTGGGAAGCTGTTTTTGAAAGCTTTGTTGTGGACTTAAAAAAAAAAAAAAAAAAAAAAGGCTCAAGAGAGTCTGTGGTTTTTCCTAAGTGTACTGTCAGCAACTATTTGCTTCTCAAACCAAACTAGTCTCATAAAACATTTTGAATGTAATAATTGGTAAGTCAGACATGAAAATCTTTAAAAAAAAAAAAAAAGGCAAAAACTTTTTTTACTCAGGACTGACATGGCCTTGTATTTTGGGGGAGTCCTGCTCTGGGCACCACTTTGGGATCCCTGGTTTCCTTATATTTAAACTCTACTTTCCTATGTGGTGTGAGTATATGAGGCACTGACTTTATGTGTTAAGTATCCAGAGACAGTAACAGAGAGATGTAATTACTTCAGTATATAATTCCTGCATGTTTATTACTCTTTACAAGGCTATAAGCATACTGTTTGCCTGTACACTTAAGTATAAATGCTATTCAGAGGGTAAGAAGACAACTGTAGTGCTGTCCTCTGATTTAAGAATCCCTCCTATCTTTGGTCTGTCTTGCTGAATAATAGTTAAAAGATAATTAATATTCCAGGGAACTGGATACTTGGGAAAGAATGCAATAAATTGTAAGCCCTGCCAGACAACCAAATTTCTAGTGCCTAGTATGCTGTCCTTTTGCCAAATCTCCGTTTTCAGTAAATGAGGATAAACTGGATACCTCCCTGGAATAGATTGCAACATTCCATGTACAGTGACCCAGGACCTAATAGATTAGCCGGGGGGAACTTCCTCCTGTTTCTCCTATTTTCTTTATTTTTTATTTATTTATTTTTTATATCTTCTTTAAGTTTGCTCAGTAATGTTCTTCAGATTGACTGCATTTCAGAATTACTCATTTGCTACACAATTAAATCTTTGTGAGGGTGGCAGAGGAAATCTTTGAAATGAGGCTGTATCAATTTCCAGAATGTTTTGCAGAGCCTTCTTTATTGGGTGAGGACGATATCTACCTACCTTATTACAGACCCTAGTTTGGTTTCAGTGTAGCTCAATTTCTCTAATGTACTTGGGTCATAAAGAAATGTAAGTAAATTGGAATCAATTTTGGGAATTTTTTTTGAGAGTTTCATGATATGTCTTGGAAATTTAATCAACCTGAGTTGATGAAATTTCAGTGATAGGAATCAAGAGATATGCTTTGTCAGAACTATAAAGCATTACATAAATTATAATAATTGCTAACATTCATTGAGTACTTTTGTGCTAGGCACTGTGCGAAGTGTTTTATATTTAATTACTCATTTAATCCTCCCAATAACATTATTAGGTTTGTTTTTGGTTCCACTACTAATCTCCATTTTATAAATGAGGCAAGAACTTATCTGGAGTAACACAAGTAAGTGCCGGAGTGGATTTGAATTCAGTCAGTTGGACTCCAGACTTGTGCTTTCAAATACTTCTCTGTCACTCAGATCATTGGGCAAAATCCTAAATTTAAGCATGGTAGAATTTGGACAAAGATTGGTAAGGGCTTAGAGAAAAATACTTGGGACTTGAATCCAATTCTGCTTGACTTCAAAGACCTCTTTACATTGTACCAGGCATCTATTCTATATGTTGTTAAACTGTTGTGTCTAAAATAATGATCGATATTTTTTTCCAAGAGATCAGTGTGCACAAGTTGTTTATAAATTAGTTTAGTTTTTCACTTACTCTCTAGTGGACATTAGATTTAAAATAACTAAGAAAACTTAATGTTCCGGAAACAAAAAGCAAAATAAAAGGTTGTATGGAAGTTTCTCTTACTCAGAGATTTGCTATAGGAAGGGTTGCTGATGGATTTTCTTAAAGATTTGTCTGAACTTGGGTGGGGGGGGGGGGCAGTTCTTGTTTTAATTTTTTATCAGGCCAGGTCTCCTGGCATAGCAACCCCAGGTTACCATCCGTAAATAAAGTCTCCAAATTTGCTTGTGAAATTTAAAAGTGAAGTTGCAGTATCTTGTAGAATTTACAGATTTCAAGACGTGCATGTGTTTCCGAACCATACCCCTCCCCCACCCCTTTACTAATAAGGGAAGGTTGTTGGATGGACTTTTTGTTTGTGTTTGTAAAATCCTTTTTGGTACTTTAATGCACCATATATTGTACTTTCAAGTGTATACTTTTTGAGTATACAACATTTGGAATGTGAGTGTCTTTAAAAACAATCACTTGGTTCCTTTTTCTTTTTTTAAACAGATGATTTTTGATCCTACTATGAGCAAGAAGAAAAAGAAGAAGAAGAAGCCTTTTATGTTAGATGAGGAAGGGGATGCCCAGACAGAAGAAACCCAGTCCTCAGAAACAAAAGAAGTAGAACCAGAGCCAACTGAGGATAAAGATGTAGAAGCCGATGAAGAGGACAGTAGGAAAAAGGGTGAGTTGTAGATATGAAAGAGTCAGTGATGTCCTGTGAGACCTGATTCTCTTCTGTGAGTGTTTTGGATTTTGTGCACAGTGACCTCTCAGCCAGGTAAGTGAAGTTGAGGCTATCAATATGTTGTGTGCACTGGATCTTGCCAGATTTCTGATAGACTTGTTCCAGAGAAATTCCTACCAAATCCACAAGTTGCAGAGATGACAAAACCTCATCATTCCAGGCCTGGTTTTTCCAGTCTAACCTGTCAGGTCTCTTCGAATTTTAATTGTAGTTGTATTTGAGTGTAGGCAGAAAGACATTGGAGCAAAATAGGCAGTTTTGTATCTTAGCAAACCTGAGAATCTATAAAAAGAGATTAAAATTATAGCCTAAAATGTTTGGATTTAGACACCAGCGTTAGTTATTCCCTCTTGTGCTCTAACATAGACACCATTTGATTACTAGAAATAAGTGATGCAATAAACATGATTCATGTCTAGTAAACATAAGACACTGCTGGCGATGGGGAGAACTGACATTCGTTGAGCATCTAGCATGTGCTAAGCATCTTGTACATGTTTTAAAAAAAACGTGAAAAGTAAGACATTCTTGTAATAAGACAAAATGAATTCATAAACAGCTCCTTGAAAAACTTTGTAGCAGAGGGATCCTAAAATATTCTTAGTGTACAATAGGGCAGGACAAATGGAAGACTTATTGAATAAACCCATTATTACTAATGGTGGATAAAGTTTCAAATTGTAGCCTTTTTTTAACAAATGTCATATACTTTATAAGGCCCTTTGTTGATTGATTTTAGTAACAATGAGCTAACCACTAGGATTTAGATGAAAAAAGTATAGCACCTTAGTAGCCAGTAGGGAGATAGGTAAGCCAGTAAGTACCTTTGTTGGAGTAACAGAAGGTTCTTTCAAGACACTTAGGGGGGCACTTAAAACCCAGTTGGGGGATAGGCTTAGAGAAGGCTTCTTGGTGGTAGTTACTTCTAACCAAGATCCAGTGAGATGAAGATAAGTGCAATATGAGAGGGCCGACAGGAGGCTTAGGTAAGAGACCACACACACTACACTAAGAAGTGGAAGTAGTTTAGTTGGACTGGAACCAGGAATTAAGGGTTGGTAGATGAGAGGGTAGGCAGAAATGGAGAGATAAAACTAGAGACCCTTAGAAATTGTGTTAGAACTCTGACTTTGCCATAAGAATAATGAGGCATGGTATGGTCAGATTACTAAGTAAATATTCCCAACATGGTCCCCTAACCAGGATTTTCCTACAAAGCTTTGACTTGACCTGCCATTGAGTTTTTCAGAACCATAACCTTAGGTTGTAGAGATACCACTGTACTAACTAATATCCAGTCTCTCTATTCTGGTGACTTGACTAATCAATAGCTGAAATGTTGGTTTAACTCGGTTTGTGCTGTACTTTCTGCTAGTTGTTAATACTCTTAATTATCTGTCTTTTTAGATGCTTCTGATGATTTAGATGACTTGAACTTCTTTAATCAGAAGAAAAAGAAGAAAAAAACAAAAAAGATATTTGATATTGATGAAGCTGAAGAAGGTGTAAAGGTAGTATTGCTTTCTTATTGAAGGTAAAATTTGACCTCTCGAAAGGTTGCTAATAGCTGATGTTTCTTTTTGTCTTGTCTCAATAGCTTTGCTTTTGTTATTAAGTACTTGATCAGTGTTAAGGTCATTTTCTTGGGAGTGTGTCTGACTAGGTATCTTAAAGGGATTAAACAGTTTAAAGGAATATAAGTTGAGTTTTACACATTGTATTGCAGTGCCATTAAGATGATTACAAAATGCCCTTGGTCATTAACCACACTGAGATTGGCTGAGGAGAGCTATTTCTGTAAATGAGAAATCCTGTGGAGCATATGTTCATATGGTTTCTTCTTCTTTTTTTTTTTTTAAGATTTTATTTATTTATTTGACAGAGACACAGTGAGAGAGGGAACATAAGCAGGGGGAGTGGGAAAGGGAGAAGCAGGCTCCTGGCTGAGCAGGGAGCCCGATGTGGGGCTCAATCACAGGACCCCGGGATCATGACCTGAGCCAAAGGCAGACGCTTAACGACTGAGTCACCCGGGCGCCCCGTATGGTTTCTTCTGTGAGACTTTTGGTAGCATGTTGAAGATACAAACTTACGCATGTTCCTTTGAGCAGCAAAAAATGAACCCCAGCTTGTGATGGTTGGTGGCTGATGATTTTATGGCCTGTAGGAGAACAGGAGCATTTAGGCTGGTATTTTGGGGTTCTTTCGTCTTTTAGGGACATGAGGCCCTGTGATTATCTTGTTACTGGATCAGTTTCCAATATAAATATCTCAAAATTCTTCTGAACAAGGATGGATAAATAGGTGGGTAGGTGGGTAAATAGTAGGAGGATGGATCAAGAAGGAGCTGAAAGTCTGTTATTCCCTTATTTAGAGCTACTATTTTAAAGACCCTGTCCAGGAATCCTGAGCAGAGCCCACACATCTATTTCAAAAATCCAGGGTAATAGCAATTTTATGTATATACAAGTGAGAAGGAGCAAGCATGAGAACACACATACACATGTATTAAGTGTCCCATTTTATGCTTTCTACCCCAATTTTTCTTTGGTAAATAGTTTATTTGCTCAAACTCAAGTAAATAAGGTGTGTCGCACATGTAATAGGAAATGTATACAGTAATTTGTTCAGTTTTGGAAACAATGTCACAATTTTGATAGCTTGGTTAATTCAGCAAATATGTATTGGTAATTACAGTGAGTCAGGCATTGTGTGCTAATTGCTAAGGTACTGAAATGAATAAGATATTTTTCCTTTTCAGAGATTATTTTAGTTCAGGAATAATTTAGACTCCTTTAGAACAAGATGATTTTACCTGGATTTACCTATTCTCTCCCTGTTTGGGGAGATTCTCTTCTCTTCCTACTGTTGTAGGGAAACTGTGAAAGAAATATTCAGATTATACTGAACAAAAGAGGTTTAAATATCCTGGGTAACAAGGTGACATACCAGATGTGCTACAGAAGGTCTTGGTTAACAAGGTTTTGTTGGTCAGTTCCTCTAGTAGCTTTTGTCCTGAAGAGTCACTTATAAGCTCTGCTCCTACTAAGTGTTTAAATACTTTTTTCTCTACTATTGAAGGCATAACATAGCTTGTTACTACAAGTATCTTCATCAGGCAAGGCAAGGAGTTTAACTCGAAACTAAAGTGTTTTTAAGATTCTGGGTGTTGGGTTACTCGTCCACCTGAATTTTCAGACCATCACAGGGCTTTTGAAAAATCTTGAAAAACACTCTGCCATTTTCTGTGTTTCACTGGGTCTTTGCCTCAGTTTGGAAGTAGATCTGGCTGGAATGAAGTAAATAGTATAGGACTAGAAATTAGCTGTTGTGTGCTAATTTGTATCAGTATATCTAAGTTTCTCGTTTAATGACTGTCATTTTAGAGACTAAATATCTGCTTTCTCATGTATGTGTTATCCAGCTACTACACATGAGCTGATTGGTTTTTGATGGCCAAATGTGGCATTTAGGCTACATAGCTGGATTTGGGATCTCAAGGCTGAGTGTCATTTACTCCCAGCTATTCCAGTTTTTCTGCTAAGATTTATGAAATTACAGTGGCGAATGTCAGAGTTTTTCAGGATGTAGGCATGTAAAAATAGATGTTGATAAGGTAATATTGACAGCATACTTGAGGGTAGGAAGCCGGATAAGCTGGTGAAAAGGATGGAGACATTAGAAGACTAGAGACTGAGACTGGCCTTTTCTGATCTTCTGGGGTGTGTATGACTCATTTCTAGTGCCCTGTTTACATCCATGACTATAGCAGCCAACCTTAGGATCAAGCTGTACCTTGTCTCCATCCATTCATCAGGTGACTGTAATTCTCTGGATTCTGCCTTTTCCCTCTTTCATGATGTCATCTATTGAAATGATGCCCAAAGACCTCTTCACAATCTGGTGCCAACTGACTGTGGTATAATAAAAAATAAATATTTGGTCTTTGTCCCCAGTTCCTGGCACACAGCTTCTAAAACCCGTGGCATCTCTGGAGTGATAAAAGTATCATTTTGAGAGATGACTAGTGGCTGTGAGCCCCTGGATAGCTTTAGGGTGGGGGACTGGTTGTCAGAAAGATTAAGCCGTGATGAGAGGATTGGAACTTTCACATTCACACTCCTCCAGGGAAAGGGACTGGAGATTGAGTTCAGCCACCAATGGGCAATGATTTAATCCTGCCTACATAATGAAACCTCCATAAAAACCCTTCAACGGCGGGGGTTAGAGAGCTTCAGGGTTAGTGAACACTAACTGTTGGGCAAGTGGTATAACCAGAGAAGGCTCTGCACCTGCCTCCCTCCCCTCCTTTTTTTTGCTGTATGCATCTCTTCCTTTTGGCTGTTAATGAATTGTATCCTTTATCATAAACTTGTAATAGTTAAGTGTTTTTCTGAGTCTGAGTCGTTCTAGCAGATTATTAAATGGGGGGGCGGTGTTCTGAATTTGTAGTCAAGTCAGACTAAGTGTGGGTAAGACATGGGGACCCTGTCTGTGCTTGGGACAATCTTGTGAGACTGAGCCATTAAACCTGTGGAATCTGTCACTGAGCCTGAGTAGTGTCAGAATTGAATTTAATCGTAGGCCACCTAGTTAGTGTCAGAGAGTTGGACGATAGCTGTGGGGAAAAACCACGTATTTGGTGTCAGGAGGAAAAATGGCTCCCATTGATTGCATCAGAATACTTAGAAACTTCTTTAAAATACTCCTAAACCCTGTTCCTGCTAAAGTTGTCAACCAAAAGATACAGGAATCTTTCTTTTTTTTCCCTTAAGATTTTGTTTTAGTGAAAGAGAGAGACCACATGAGCGGGAGGGACAGAGGGAGAGAGAGAGAAAATCTCAAGCAGACTCTGCACTGAGTGCAAATCCCAATGCAGGGCTCGATCTCACGACCCCAAGATCACAACCTGAGCCGAAACCAAGAGTCAGATGCTCAACCGACTGTGTCACTGAGGTGCCCTGATACAGGAATCTTTTAAAGATTCCCAGGTGATTATGACAGTGGCCTGGTTTGGAAACATGGGCAATAATTACAAGATCTCAAGGCTGATGGATAAAATAAAGGAAAAGATGCCACGAAAGTGTCTTAAAGAGGGGTGCCTGGCTGACTCAGGAGAACATGTGACTCTTGATCTCAGGGTTGTGAGTTCAAGCCCCACATGGGTGTGGAGCCTCTAAAAAACAAGGTATCTTAAAGAACTTCCAGTTTAAATGACAGACTTTATTTTTAATTTTTTTTTTTTAAGATTTTATTTATTTACTTGAGAGTGAGCAAGAGAGAGAGAGCACAGAGGGAGAAGGAGAAGCAGAGTCCCTGCTGAGCAGGGAGCCAGATGCGAGGCTCCATCCCAGGACCCTGAGATCATGACCTGAGCCAAAGGCAGACGCTTAACTGACTGATCCACCCAGGCGCCCCTATTTATTTGGTTTTTATTTTTATTTTTTTTAAAGATTTTATTTATTTGACAGACAGCGAGAGAGGGAACACAAGCAGGGGGAGTGGGAGAGAGGAGAAGTAGGCCTTCTGCTGAGACCCCAATGCAGGGCTTGATCCCAGGACTCTGGGATCATGACCTGAGCCGAAGGCAGACGCTTAATGACTGAGCCAACCAGGTGCCCTTATTTATTTGTTTTTTAAAGATTTTATTTATTTGAGAGAGGGCACAAGTGGGGAGAGGGGCAGAGGGAGAGGGACAAGCAGACTCCACACTGAGCACAGAGCCTGACGCAGGGCTCGATACTAGAACCCCGAGATCATGACCTGGGCTGAAGTCAGATGCTTAACTGACTCAGCCACCCAGGTGCCCCTAAATGACAGACTTTCTGAGCCAGTTTGGTTCACTTGTGAGAGACATTGCTTATCTATAACTTCAATTGTGAATATGTTTTCCTCCAAAATGATGTCAGCCCATGTCATTTAAAAAAAATAGTCCTAGTATCAAAATGTTGATTCTTATCTCAATTTCTTAGGATCTTAAGATTGAAAGTGATATTCAAGAACCAGCTGAACCAGAGGATGACCTTGACATTATGCTTGGCAATAAAAAGAAGAAAAAGAAGAATGTTAAGTTCCCAGATGAGGATGAAATATTAGAGAAAGATGAAGGTAATATTGGGGCTCAGCAGCTCATTTCTAGGTTACTCAAAACTTTGGCCTGGTCTCTTTGATGACCTTTCTTATTTTTCCCTTCTACTTATTTCCAGTGCCTGATACTGGAAACTGAAAGGAAAGGGTATCTAACTTGATAATGACAGTTCAAGATTTCATGGGGAAAAATTTGGCAGTTGGGATTACACTAACTGTAACTGTTTAAATGTTTCTTTTTTTTTTTTTTGGCTAAAAGTGCTGTTTTATTCTAAGTGCTAAAGTTCTTTAGTGTAGTTAGCAGATGGATTTTTTTAATGGATGTGGATGTTTCTTTTTTTTAAGATTTTATTTATTTATTCATGAGAGACAGAGAGGCAGAGGGAGAAGCAGGCTCCCAAGGAGCAGGGAGCCCAATGCGGGACTCGATCCCAGGACGCTGGGATCATGACCTGAGCCGAAGGCAGACGCTTAACCATCTGAGCCACCCAGGCGCCCGATGTGGATGTTTCTTAAGCGCTTCAAAACATCTGGACTTTTTTTGTCTAATTATCCCAGTGCATTATGTTATCTTGTGTTTGTTAAATCAAGAAATAATTCGGTGTCTGTTACCACAAATTCCTAGAGAGGTCTCTTTTAAGGGTTATTTATGAAAGTTGTAACATCCCTGTCTTGAAGAAGTACTAGGTTGGTTGTGAGCCTTGATGCTTTTATGCGGAAGGGAAGACAAATGTCTTTGAAGCTTTCATTTCTCTAGATCTGTGTCCGCCCCCCACCCTCACTTTGTTACTGCCTACCCCTCATTCTTACGGTCTTTATTATCTGTAGCTTTAGAAGATGAAGACAGCAAAAAAGATGATGGTATCTCATTCAGTAACCAGACAGGTCCTGCTTGGGCGGGCTCAGAAAGAGACTACACATATGAGGAGGTAAGATAAATTCTGTTACGAAAAAGGGCTAAGATGTTCACTCAAATTCAAAGAAGAGCAAGATCTTTATTTACTTATTTTTTAATATTTGAGAGCACAAGAGAGAGCATGCACAGTGTGGGGGGCGGAGAGGCAGAGAGAAAGAGAACCTCCAGCAGACTCCCCGCTGAGTGCGGAGCCCGGGCTCCATCTCATGACCCTGAGATCATGACCTGAGTCGAAATCAAGAGTCGGATGCTTAACCAACTGAGCCACCCAGGCGCACCTGAAGAGCAAGATCTTTATACTGAATTGGAAGGGCCATCGAAGAACAGATCCTGAAACAGACCCAGAGAGGTCACACAATCAGTGCAGTGTTGCCAGATACCCTCAAATGCCCAGAGTTCAGCAGTCATTATGGTATTCACTGTTCCATCTGAATCCATGAACTTCTGAGGACATGGAGCCCCTTAATTGAGACAGCAGTATAGAGGAAGGGGGTGACTAATTTAGGGCCATTCGAGTTTATTTGGGCTTTCCTGAATCATACTTTTCCACGTATCACATACTTTCCCTAGAAACAGCAAAATTAGTAGGGCTCCTTCATTCAACTTTGAACTGAGTATTGCTGAGCATCCCTAATTGACCAGATCCTGGTTGAGGATTGAGTCCTGCTCTTAAGGCAATGCCAGAACACGTAGTGATAAGTGTGTGTGTTTAGCAAGAAGTGTGTATGTGCTGCTAAAGCAAGCACTGTGTTTAGCAAAAAGTGATGTTTGCTTTGCTTGAAGGTAAAACAGAGTGAGTGGGAATTTTATACTGCTGCTATTAATAAGAATGTATGTGAATACCAATTGTTTCTCTATAGCTACTGAATAGAGTATTCAACATTATGAGGGAAAAGAATCCAGATATGGTTGCTGGAGAGAAAAGGAAATTTGTCATGAAACCTCCACAGGTCGTCCGAGTAGGAACAAAGAAAACTTCTTTTGTCAACTTTACAGATATCTGTAAACTGTAAGTTGGTTAATGGAGAGTCCTCCACCCCAAATACCAGATACTCCATGGGGGCTATGTTAAATGTCCTTATTGTGCACTTTGTTGCAGGTAGAAGGAAAGATTGCACAAGTGTTGGGGTTGGTTTGAGGGAGGTCACAGTTTAAGTCTGTCAGTTCTTCCTGTTCTAGGTCTCAGGGCTTGCTTTATCAGGCATCCAGAGGTGAGAGAAGCCAACTCATGCTGACCCATGAGAGTGGATCTTAACCAGATGGAGGGAAGAGGGAGGAGGTTGAATGTAGTCCTCAGACAGGAGCCTGGGGAGCCCAGAGAGGTGGAAAAACTCATTAGGCTGGGGTGGGCCTGCCAAACTGCAAAAGTGAACTCCGGGACAGCAGCTTTATTTGGTGTGCCTCTTCTTTGAATGGTCATTGCCAAGACATGGTCCATGAGATTTTAGCTTGCTTGCTTTTTTTTTTTTTTTTAAAGATTTTATTTATTTATTTGACAGAGAAAGACCGCGAGAGAGGGAACACAAGCAGGGGGAGTGGAGAGGGAGAAGCAGGCTTCCTGCTGAGCAGGGAGACTGACTGGGGGCTCAATCCCGGGACCCTGGGATCATGACCTGAGCCAAAGGCAGACACTTAACTGAGCCACCCAGGCGCCCCATGAGATTTCAGCTTTCTTAATGATCACCTCCCATGTGTACCTCCCCCCCAGGTCATGTTCTGGGCCTGGCACTTCTCATAGCTCAGCTGCATCTTTTCTGACAGGCTCTTTAGGGCAACTGACCTTATTTATCTACTGTTTGTTACTCAGTTTCATAAATGATACATGCTTATTGCAGATAAAAGGCAAAACAGTGATGAACAAAAAGGAGAATAAACACTATAAATTCTACCACCCTGAGATAATCACTTGTTTTCATTATAGGCATTACTTAAAAGGCTTTAGACTTTTGGCTGATGACAACAGTAGTATATTCTTATTGTAGAAAAACTAGAAAATACAGACATGCTAAAGAAAACGAAAAATCATCTATAAGTCCACCATTAAGAGATAATCATAATACTTTTATGTTTAGTATTGTGTATGTAGATATTTTTAAATAAATTAGTATCATACTGGTTTTCAACAGAATTTTCTCTTAATATATCACAAAACTTTTACCCATGTCATTAAGTAGTCTTCAGAAATGTTTTGAGTAGCAACACGTTTTAACAGTTCCTTAGTTGGATATGGTTGCTTCCGAGTTTTCATGATCAGTGGCAAAGCTTTAGGAAACATCCTAATAGACGTATCTTGACAGTAACTCAGAATAGAGCCTTAGGGCAAATTCCCAAAATGGAACTGCCAAGTGAAAAGGAATGGGTTATTTTCATGGCAGATGTTCGCAAATTGCTTTCCAGAAAGCTCCTACCAATTTATACTCCCACTAGCAATGTAGGAGTTTACCTTTCTATTATATTTTCACCAACCCTCACTTACTACACTTTGGGAAAGAATAACTTTTAAAATTGTAGTAGTACCTGGTTATTGGAACAAGTTCAAACAATGCCAAGTAAATAGAATTATTTTTTAGAAAAGATTTGTTTTAGAGAGAGAGATAAGAGTGTGCATGCGGCGGGGAGGAGCAGAAGCAGAGGGAGAAGGGAAGCCGACTCCCTGACAATGCGGGGCTTGATCCCAGGACCCTGAGATCATGATGTGAGCTGAAAGCAAGAGTCAGATGCTTAACTGATTAAGCCACCCAGATGCCCCCCAAGTGAATAGTATTAAAAAGTTTAAATACTGAATGGCATTGCTCTGTATTTGCTTTTTCCTATGTGTACTTTGGCGGGGGAGGGTATTTAGAGACCTGCCTTGTTCTAAAAGCAGGATAGAATAGATGTACCAAAACTTATTTAACTGCTCCTCACTTGTGAATATTTAAGCTGTTTTCAGTTTTTCTGCTCTTGTGGTACCATGAGGTATTTCTCTATATATTGTTCCCCTTTTTTTGGTAATGAAGATTTTCAAAAAGGAAATACATAGGGATTAGCAGAACAAACAGCCAAGTGTCCCATTGCCTAGGTTTCTTGTATTTTGACCTGTTGATACATGTGCATCAGATCTTTTTCTTCTTTAAAGGTTTTATTTTTTATTTATTTTTTTAGAAAGGGAGAGGGAGAATCCCAAGCAGGTTCCATGCCTAGCAGGGAGCCCGATGCGGGGCTCAGTCTCACAACCCTGAGATCGTGACCTGAGCTGAAATCAAGAGTCGGACACTTAACCCTGAGCCACCCAGGCACCCCCAGATTTTTTTCTTTAAAAAGAGGGTTTTACAGTTACAATCAAGGACATCTATGTATCTGTTTCTGATTCTTTCACCTTCCTTCTCAGAGAAAGAGGTTAACCTCTAAAGTTGGTGTTTACCTTTCCTGAACATGTTTCTAGACATTTACTCACATGTATGTATTTATAAATAACATGTTGCTTTATGGGCTGTAAAATGTAAATAAATGGTATCTATGTATCTTTATTTCAGGGTTTGATGAGCTAGGCACTAAAAATCACCAAATAGTTGAGTAATTACAGATAAAAACAATGAGCAGGATGGTTTTTTTTTTAGATAATCGGTAAGATTTCCAGTGAAGGATAAAGCTTATATATTTCACTTTCTTTTTAGATTACATCGTCAGCCCAAACATCTCCTTGCATTTTTATTGGCTGAATTGGGTACAAGGTAAGAAGCTATATTCACATTTATATACAATTATAGATAGTAGTACTGGCTGTTTCAGAGGAACTTCTCATAACTTGAAAAGGGTACATAACATAACAACCTTAGAAAAAACTTTCACAAAAAAAAAAAAAAAGAAAAAGAAAAAACATTCACATAATGCTAATTAGAGGAACTTTTAGGCCAGTGAGGGAGGGAAATCGTTTGAGAACTTAGCTGCTTAGGAATAAGGAACAGAGTTAAAAGTGGCTCATCCATACAGGCCTGCTGGTGTTCCTGTCATTAGAATTCTTGGGTCGTCTTATGGATCAAATATTAGACTTCAGAGGAAACCATTTTCTTAGGTCAGAATTTATTTTCTAAATTGTTAATAGGCTATCAAAGAAATAGGCTGACAAGTGGCATGGGATTTGAAAACATTGAAACAGGGATCTATAATTAGTTCCCTGTCTTCAGGGCTCACGTGTTGAAGGCACCAAGCCAGTCCATCCCCATTCAGGGAGACCAGTATCCCACGGAGCCCATCCTAATGAGTATGACCATAAGTACCAGGAATCCAAAAGTCCCTTTAAAAATAAGTAACCTAGACTTAGAGCATGATAATGGTGAGTAACACATACTGAGTGCCTGCTGTATGCCAGGTACTGTGCCAAGCACTTTTAGGGGTACTGTCTCAGTCGTTAATAATAATCCCATGAACTGTAAGTGGAAATTAATACTACCCGTCTTACAGGTTTGGAAACAGTGAGTTGGTCACATAGCTAGCATAGTCAAGATAGTAAACTCAGCTCTGCCTGTCTCTAGAGCTTGAGCTCTTAAAAGGCTTATAGAGATAACTAAGGTGTCTTGCTGTCTTCCTACTCAAAAGTCTTCCTATTTAAACTCAGTTTGTTGGAACTGACTACACTCACTGTGGGGTTAAGGAGTAATTTATTTGACTAGTGGTAGATATGTAGACTGTTGTAGAAGAATGTTTTAAATGTAAACTTGTTACACTATTCTTAACTTGCATAAACTAATGAAGGAATAAAAACTAGCGGTGTCCTACTTCTCGGAATAATTTCGTTTTTGTAGAGGTGGGATTGTTGTAACCAGTGAACTTATGGTCAGTGGGCTATTATGGGGTTGTTGAGAAAATTCAGTATCTTTTGACAGTGAATGGAAAAAATTTTCCTACATCAAGCATTAGAATCACCGTAGCTTGGAGATTAAGGGTTACAGTCCATGGAGGATAATAAAGCTTTATAGTTAAAGGAAAATCACAGGAGAGCTTCTTAAAAAAGTCAGTTTTATGAGATGCAAAACAAATATAAATTTAATGCTACCTGGCTGAATTTTGTTGTTTGACTTTGTGATTTGTAACAGACGATAACGTCTAGGGCAAAGCTTTACCTTATCAAAAGTGCTCGTCAGCACCACTGACAACATGTGACCTGTGATTTCAACTGTACTTCTTTATTGGTAACAGCTTTATAGAGATACAATTCACACATTTAAATGAACGAATGGTTTTTAGTATGCTGACATAGTTGAACAACCATTACTGTAACCCATTTAAGCATATTTTCATCAACTCAGTGACTGAATCAAAACATTTGGTGCTTAGGATTTTTAAAGATATAGTTCCCTTCCTGTTTTTTTTTTTTTTTTTTTTTTTAAGATTTTATTTATTTATTTGCGAGAGAGAGAATAAGAGACAGAGAGCACGAGAGGGAGGAGGGTCAGAGGGAGAAGCAGACTCCCCGCTGAGCAGGGAGCCCGACGCGGGACTCAATCCCAGGACTCCAGGATCATGACCTGAGCCGAAGGCAGTCGCTTAACCGACTGAGCCACCCAGGCGCCCTCCCTTCCTGTTTTTATATAGACCCCCCTCACTGCCTTGTACATGCTATACATTCAGTAGAAGTGTCTTTTTCCTTTGTTGGATGAATAAGCTATCACACACAGTTAAGGAATCAATTTGTTAGGCTTAATCATAAATCTAATTATGTCACTGGAGATGTAATTGGTTGAAATTGGATTCAGTGTTAGGAAATAGTACGTCATCAGGCACCAACTACTTAAAAATAAATTTTGAAAAATCAGGTAGCATAGCACTGCTCCTAGAACTTGTCCTGTGCCATTGAATATATTTTAAATAGGCTCTGGAATTTGGTTTCTTACAGGAAACAGTAATAACGGAGATACTTTTCTTTTCTCTCGTAGTGGTTCTATAGATGGTAATAATCAACTTGTAATCAAAGGAAGATTCCAACAGAAACAGATAGAAAATGTTTTGAGAAGATATATCAGTAAGTGTATAATTTAATTACATCATTCTGAAATGTTCTCAATCAGACTGTAATATTTTGGGGGAGATCTACAGGTTTTTTTAATGAAGCTAGAAAGGCTGGCCTTCGCCTTCAAAGATGAGGGAAAATGATGGGAAGATGGGACAGCTACTCTTGGTAGCTGCTTACAGGTACAGAGAAGAAGGGTTTTGATTTCTTAAGGCCCAGCAGATCAAGGATGCTGCTTGGTTCTAGGCTGAAGGCCAAGTCAGGGAAATCTCTTAGCAATCAGGCTTGGCCTGCCTTTTATCATCTTCCTGATCACTTAAAATTGGCAGGTGTATTCCCACCTAGGAAAGCTAATGAGTTCTGAGTGGCTCTCCTGTAGATAGAACCAGGAATGGCATCTGGCAAGCATCCCTGCCTCCTTGGACATTTGGAGTCTTTTTTCGAACCTTGGTTTAGTACCTGAAGCGTCACAGCAAACAGCTTGTGTCTTTTTATCCCTAGAATATCTAAGTTAAGCTAAAGCTTTCCCTGGTCTCGGTGCCAGCCTGGGCTTGTGGAGTTCATGGTAGAAGATGTTTCAGAGGGAAGAAACCTCTGGCTCACTGCAGCCACCAGGTAATTCTGTATGTTGCTTTTCCTGCAGAGGAATACGTTACCTGTCACACGTGCCGATCACCGGACACAATCCTGCAAAAGGACACCCGACTCTATTTCTTACAGTGCGAAACTTGTCATTCTCGATGCTCTGTTGCCAGCATCAAAACCGGCTTCCAGGCTGTCACAGGCAAGCGAGCACAGCTCCGTGCCAAAGCTAACTAATTGGCTGGCCACCACTGATTTTGCAAAGTGTGTTGTGGAGATTTGGCTGGACAGGTTTACCATCAGAGTGGACCTACCACTGTATTAAAAAACAAGATAGAAAAGCTTGCCAGGTTCTTTGGCGTGTGGCTGGTTGGTCTGAAATCCTTGCAAGATGCCAATGCTCAAGCTGTTGACATACTCATTGCCTACTTTAACAACTGTCAGAAAAATGTGATGGGGTAAGGCGGTGCTTTTTTAAAATCGTTCATAGACTTATGTAAAATGCAAGATAAATTAAAGTTATTATAACAGTGATCCTTTCAATTTGCTTTGTCCTTCAGTTTTCTATAAAAATTATGCTTAATGAATTCAGCAAAAACAGTTGGTGCCTGGCCTCTGGTGAGGTCTCTATATCCTCATCCTGAGAAACCGGCCATTGGCAGGTGCTTCAGCTGGGCAGCTGTTTCTCTTCTCAGCTTGTCTCGAGATAAAGCTTCACGTGAGAGGGTGGTTGGAACAGGAGATCTGGGAGGACAGCCTGTTTTCAGTGTCCAGGGACACTTGAATTCCTTTACTTATGTGAGGATTGTTGCTACTACCTCACTGCCAAGTCCTCCAGCTGTTACCACGTGAGGGGAACACAAGGTGCTGGGTTCCCTCCCTCCCTCCGAATTTTTCTTTCTTATACTGGCCACTAAAAAAAATCTTAGAAATAAAGTCTTTAAGTATGTCTTGTAACCAGCACACTGAGAAAAACCCTAGTTGGGCGTCTGTTGGTGAGGAAGCAGTGCGGCATGTCGTACCACACAGAACTGAGCAAACTATGATGCTAGAGAAAGCTTTTCTTTTCCCCAGCTTCGGTTCTGGGTTTGAAAAGACCCACTACAAATGCTTTTCTGTTTCCTATATTAAAAGTAGCTTCAGTGTGACCATGAGAAACCAAGAGGTGATGGTGCTCTTGGTGCCTCGAGTTCTGCCGCCTGATGATCTGGCTGAAAGGCTGTTTCTCCACTCAGCACAGGGAGAAAGATCATTTCATGTGTTTGCTGTGATCTGCCTAGCACAAGATGGTAAGGGCGTAATGCTGCTCCTCACAGTCTCAATGGCTAAGTGGCCCCAGGAGCCGTCACTCAGCCCTCAATGTCTTAACCATGTTTTTTTTAATCACTGTGACTCTTAAAGTACAGGCCAGTGTTGGCCATGAAGTGCTGGACGGAGCAGAGTAGTCCCTCGACCCAGTAGGTCCCAGGGAGACCACACACTGGCTGAGCTGCCACCACTGCCCTGATGAACTCAACTGTTTATGATACCGTCTTTTTTGTTATCTACGCCCACACAATTCCCAGTGTCCAATGTTACTACGTGAATAAAAGCAAGGATTAGTGCCTCTTGTGTAATTAGCACTCCATTGCTTTTGTGTGTATCTATGTGTTTCATTCGTTTTTTACTTTAGTGGGACCCCTTAGGGAAGACGGGATTTTACCATTTTGCCTTTGTGACAGGTTGGCACACAATTGTTGCAGTTTCAACCCAATTTTAACTTAATTCTCAGAACAGTTTCTGGACTGATAGAACCCTTTAAGACTGATTAAAATGGAATTAACTATTAACCCACTCACTTTTGGGCTGCCCTAAGTTACCCATTCACAGTAGCATCAGCTTCATCTGTCTCTACTACCTCACACCAACCAGCTCGGCTGCAAGGAACCTTCTACAGGATGACAAAAGGCACCCTGAGGGTTTTTGATCAAGAGCCAGGTTTGGTTGTGAGAAGGGAACAAGATCGTTTCCAAAGTGTCTTAGGAAACAGTCTTGAAGAGTGTTTCTAATTATGCAAAGGGGAAAAAAGAAGGGTTCCACTGGTGGTTTAAAAAAAAAGTCTGAGACTAAACAGGTTCCATGAATGCGTAAGTCTTTAGTATGCTGATGTGCATGTTCATGAGCACATAAATGTGCAGTTAGATCTTTTAGTCTTCAGAAAAACCTTTTCTGACCCCATCCTGGCTCACTCCCGCATTTCCACCTTCCCACTGCATGTAAAATATTGTTTCCCCTCCCAGCCCACCATAACATAGGCACTGAGAACAAGGGTTTTTGTTCACTCATGCACCCCTAACTACTGAGAGCAAGCAGTTCCTAGCAAGTTGTAGGTGTTCCAAGACTTGAGTTCTTTAAAGATTTTTGAGAGCAAATGGGCGGGTGGGCTGAAGGACAAGCAGACTTCCCCGCTGAGTGGAGCCCAATGTGGGGCTCGATCCCAGGACCCCAAGATCACAACCTGAGCCGAAGCCAGACACCTAACCGAATGAACCACCCAGGCGCCCCTTGAATGAGTTTCTTTAAAAGAAGCACTTTAGAATGGGGGTGCCTGGGTGGCTCAGTCGGTTAAGTGTCCAACTCTTGATTACGGCTCAGGTCATGATCTCAGTCATGAGATTGAGCCCTGCGTCAGCCTCCATGCAGGGCGTGGAGCCTGCTTAAGATTCTCTCCTCACCCCCACACTCCTGCTCATGCTTATTCTCTCTTGCACTTAAAAAAAAAAAAAAAAAAAAAAAAAAAAAAAAAAAAAAAAAGGCACAAAATATGTAGACTTTTATAGCCCCTTCTCCCCCACAGACATCTTGCAATGTAAAGTGTTCTACAGGAAAAAAAAGTGTTTGGCTGGACATCTTGAAAAATATACTGCTGTGGTATATGAGGCCCCAGTTCTGACCTGACCTTCCCCCACCCAGATCCTTTGCTTTGGCAATTCTAAGGTTTCAGATTTCAACAGAACATTAGATTTTGCAATGTGTTTTTAGAATTTGGGCTTTGTAGCATGTGGTCTTTTTCCGAAAAGATGGATTTATAATTAAAAACTTAATTCCCATAATCCTATCAACATTTTTCCAAGTTAGTACAATTTTCATAATTTTTTTAAACTGAAAAGAGGTCCATCCATATTATACCATAGTTTATTAAATCAGTGCTTGGATGGGTATTTGCTAATTCTTAAGACTGCTAGGAATATGGACTCTGAGCAGTCTGGAGTGGCAATCCTCTGCTGATTATATCCTGTATTCTCACCTATGAAATAGGAAAATGTCTACCTCAAAGATGGTGAGATATGGGGCGCCTGGGTGGCTCAGATGGTTAAGCGTCTGCCTTCGGCTCAGGTCATGATCCCAGGGTCCTGGGATCCAGCCCCACATCAGGCTCCTGGCTCAGCAAGGAGCCTGCTTCTCCCTCTCCCTCTGCCTCTCTTCCTGCTCATGCTCTCTGTTATCTCTGTGTCTCAGATGAATAAATAAAAAAATCTTTAAAAAAAAAGATGGTGAGATAGTGTATGTAAAGTGCTTAACCCTGCCTGGCACTTGGAACTGTTTTCCTTCTGTGGAATACTTCCCTTAGACTGAATTTCCAGGGTCAGTGGGCAGGAGACTTTAGGGTAGCTAAGTGAAAACTGTAGGTATCACTTCTATTTCTATGGTGGTGGTGGGTTTACTGACTTCCCATTGAAGACTGCTCTTGGGAGGGATGGTGGTTTGTCTCAGATCCTGATAAACCCTGCCACCCTTGGCCATAGGGGCATCAAACCCTCCCAACAACGTGCAACAGAGGCATCACCCTTGGAGCTTTGTTGCCTTGATGGTGCTTTTTGAGAAGAAAAGACCAAACACTTGCTGGGTGCCCCGTGGCTGCCATGGCTCCTGTCCTTTCAAACCTTCCCTGATAAAATATTCCTGAACCCTTCCCATCGCTGCCCCTTGATTTAAGCATGGGTTCTGTTTTATTAATACAACACTGGAAGTTACTGGAGGACAAGCTGTTATAAAGGATAAGTACTAATGGATATTCTTCATACTAAACACTTTTTTTAAAAAAAAGATTTTATTTATTTGACAGAGACACAGTGAGAGAGGGAACACAAGCAGGGGGAGTGGGAGAGGGAGAAGCAGGCTTCCCGCGGAGCAGGGAGCCCGATGCGGGGCTCGATCCCAGCACCCTGGGACCATGACCTGAGCCGAAGGCAGATGCCTAATGACAGCCACCCAGGCGCCCTAAACACTAACATTTTAATAGCCATCTTTTAAAATTACTCTTATCAGCTGCAGATTTTTATGAGCTTTTTAAATAATGAACCAGCAACAAGATCACAGCCAAAATCTTATTTGGGAAGCTGGCCAAACCTAATCCTATCATCGTGAGCAACAACTTCAGTATCATAACTCTGAGGCCAAAAAACAGTTATGAGTGATTTTTCAGTCCCAGATATATCCGTGCACTCACTATGACTACTGTGGCCAGGAATCTGGGGTATTCTTACTTTTTAAACATTTATTTTTAAAGGGCTCCATGCCCAACATGGGCCTTGAACTCCTGTCCCTGAGAGTCACAGGCTCTACCAGCCACGCACCCCTATTCTTTTTTGTTTTATTATATTCTTAAATAACAAATATTCTTAAATAATTCTGAGCTATTCCTAAATATTCTTAAATAATCCTTTAGGTAAGTGGTTAGTACTACCGAAGTCCTAACTTTGTGCCAGGCCCTGTTCTAGTTTTTCTTTTTCATTAATTCAATCAGCACGGCAACCCTTTGAGGAAGGTACACTATTCTCCCCATCTTAGAGATGAGGAAATAGACTCAGAAAGGATAAGCAACTTGCCCCAGAGCTACACAGCTGGTAAGCGGGGAGCCAGGCTGCAGGTCCAGGCATTTCAGCTCGAAAGCCTGTGCTCTGCCTCTCACGGATGGTGTCATATTTTCTAAAGTATTACCTGAATGCCCGCAGCAAAAGGCAGTCAGTCCCCTACCCTCCTGGAGCTTAAAGTTTAGTGAAGATGACAGATGAGCAAACCAGTTGTAAATATAATCTGGTAAGAGGGGTGGTGATAGAACTAGCAGGACTGGAAGGGCCAGTGCAAACTCAGGTCTGAACGAGCACTGCGGCTGTGAAGGCACAAAAGCCAGATCATTCTTTTCCACAATTAGTTCCCTGTGCCTTGACAATAGGGGTCAGACTGGGAGATGGGAGATGTTGAGCTGCAAAGAGAAAGGAAGGGGTCTAGAATCTATGGACTGGGCAGTGAATAACTGATGGCAGTGAAGACTTACGTGGCAAGGAAGCATCAGGGAGACTAGGCTGGAGGTTACTGTAAAAGTCCAAGTAAGATATAAGGAAGGGCCTAACCTAAGGCAGTGGGATGGAAAATGACCATGACCTGATGATTAGGAGAAGATGCTGACATGGGCAGTAGGTGGATAGTGGTGCCATTCCCCAAGATGAGGACTCATGAAGAAAAAGACTGGTGGCCCGACAGGGCAGGGCTTGACTGAGGTCCTTGTGGACATCCAAGTGCAGCTATCAGGTGGGCAATTATATGTATCCCCTGGTGCTCTTGGGGAGTACTGAGTTAGAGGTGGAGATGAGGAGGCATTACTGTGGAGTCTGAAGCCACAGATTCAGTTAGCCAGGAAACTGTATGGAAATATTAAAAAGGATGGAGAGGTACTGTGGCATACAAGGAAGAATCAGCAAAGGAAACCGTGTACACAGGAGGAAGAGCCAGGAGAGACTGTTGTCCCAAGAAGCAGGAGAGGAATTTCAGGGTCAGTTTGTGATGGGCATGTGGGAAAGCACTGCCCAGGTTTGCATCCTGCCTCTACCTCTTCAAAGACAAGATTCACTGCCAAGACATGATCTTGGGCAAACTGTTCAACCAAAGGTCTCAATTTTCCAACCTGTAACTTGGGATGAGTATCTCCAACTCTGGGGGATTATTGTGAGAGTTAAGTAAAATAATGCAATCCCTGTTAAAGAACTTAGCAGAGCACGCAGGAAATGCTAACATATGTGTGTTATATCCCTTTTTCTACAGAGTCAAATGCTGCAGGTGGGGAGCGTATAATTAAGAACACAAAGGTAGGGGTACCTGCCTGGTTCAGTTGGAAGAGCATGTGCCTCCTGATCTCGGGGTCATGAGTTCGAGCCCCATGTTGGGTGTGGAGATTACTTAAAAAAAAAAAGAAAAAACCCCAACCCACCAAGGTAGATGCTGGATTGAACTGTGCATCTCCAGTTATTTAACTGACCAAGTCACACATCCCTTTTTAAAACCCTTATGGGCAAGAATGAATGAGACAGTCTCTGGTCTTAGCTCCCAGTGTGGTCAGGGAACTGGACACTGTGCAGGGGGTAGAGGAAACACTCGTTTTTAGAGATAAGGTTTTAGAGGTAAGAGGGGACTGGAGGATGGGCAAGAAATGGGGTCCAGGTCAGAAAGTGGGAATGGGGGGCGCCTGGGTGGCTCAGTTGTTGGGCATCTGCCTTCGGCTCGGGTTATGATCCCAGTGTCCCAGGATCGAGCCCCACATCGGGCTCCCTGCTCAGCGGGAAGCCTGCTTCTCCCTCTCCCTCCCCCTGCTTGTGTTCCCTCTCTCGCTGTCTCTTGGTGTCAAATAAAATCTTAAAAAAAAAAAAGTGTTAGTGGGTAACCCTGTCAAGTTTCTGTTTTGTGCACCTGGAAAAGCCAAACCCATGCACTTGCCCAAACAAGACTTGGCTGCTGCACCTTTGTAGGACACCCTCATCATCTGGGCTCCCTCAGGAGGTAGACTGAGGCAGGGGTGCAGGGAGGGGGGCGTGTGCACGAGGGGCCCACTCACCAGTCAGAGGAGGCAGGAGTCCATTCATTCGTATACACAGGAGGGCCAGCTGGGCTTGCTCCACAGGCTTAGTGACCAGATGGACACACTACTCTTGACTGCAGTAACTCAGATATAGGGGAAAAAACTTGCTAATATTTTCCTTTGCCTTCTTTTTATATTCTATTTTATAATACTCTATTGACTTTCTCTTTGTAAGCTGCCTGAAATACATTTTGGAACAAAGTGAATATAAAGTGAGTAGGGGGAAAAAAGAGGAAAGAAATTATAGTCTTATTTTTTCAGAAAAAATCACCTGAATCTGGATTAGGTAATAATAAATGAACTCAAAATTTATTAAGTATTGTCATAACAACAATGTGCTCTCTTCTGCTTTTAAGATGAGGAAGATGAAGGCTCAGAGAGGTTAACTGACTTGCCTATGGTCACACAACAAATAATCTGGATTGGAACTCAGTTCAACACGAAGTCTATACTCTTAACCCAGTCCCCCTAAAGTAGAGCAAACTCCTTCACCTCTTTGAGCCTCAGTTTGTGTTCTGGTTGTCTACTGATAGAGAACAAATCAGTCCAAAACTTGGTACCTTAAAAGGATGACAATCACTGATTATTGACTGGGGTCAGCTAGGCAGTTCTTACTTGGGTTCTCAGGTCAGTGGCTGGGCGGGACTCATCTCTCCTGTCTGACAGCGGCTGCTGGCTGTCAGCTGGCACATGGGGCTGTCAGGCCTTGCCATGTGCTCTGGGCTTCTTCATAGCATGGTAGCTGGGTCTTAAGACACAGAAGTGGAAACTGCTGGTTCTTGAGAACTGTGAGACTGGCACAGCATCACCATCACCGTATTCTGCTGATCAAACAGCCAGAGTCCAGATAAAGGGGAGAGGGTATAGACACCAGCTGTCAACAGGGCCAAGTTTTAGAACCTTCACATCTATAAAATCTACAAAATGGGCACAACTACATGATGAAGACCTGTTGTTTTTGTCAGCCCAAACCTCCCTTCTTCTAGCAACAGAACTCCTGTCTTCCTTCTGGAGATTCTCCCCTCCCCCTCCACACTCAGGCCCTGTGGCCATGCTCTGCCACCACTGAGGACCTGTCTGAGAACAAGGCCCACGGAGGAAGCAAAGCTGAGGAATAGGGAAGAAGATGCCTGATGACTCCTGAACCCCTGGGTCCCACTGGGTCTGAAGGATTATCCCTGGACCTTTAAATATGCGAAACAATACACTTCCTCCTGCTTAAGCACATACGAGTTCAGTTTCTACAACTTGTAACCAAAAGTTTGTATTACGTACACCTAAAAAGGTGGTTGCAGAGATTAACTAAATATACAATGTGCCTTTTACACAGCAGATATTCAGGAAGTGGTTTACTGTTATGTGGCCACAGCTGAAGGATTTGTATTTGCCCAAAGTTTAATCAGTGGCCCAACTGGAATTCAAGCCCAGGATGCCTGATCAGAATCTTTTGCCCGCTCTACCTTCTATATTTCTGTGTTCTCACCAGATGGTGAGAACTGTAAAGTATCTACTGTAAAGTAGATAACATCCTGATGGGACAAGAGATGACCTGGCCAGTGTTGGTTAATATTGGACACTCATATACCCACATTTTCAACTCCTCACCCATAAAAAAAATGATCAAATTAACATGTTACTATTTCTTTAAGAGTCTAAAAACTATTAAAAACTCCAAATCCTCAAAAAGCACTCCAGCAGCTGCTACTAAACATTCTGAATGGCAAATGAAATAAGGTCTGAGAGGGATTAAGAACAAACCGTGGCCCTGTTCGGAAGCTCCTCAAATTAAGAGTTCGGACTTGGCCATGTGACTTGCTTTGGCCAATAGAAGCTGACAAACATGACACAAGCAGGAACTTGAAGAGCACTTGCATCTCGGGGCTTACTTGGTCTTGCCTGCTAGATGCTGGGAACATATGGCCCAGTTGCCCCGCCAACCACTTGACAAGTGGGTGAGGTTTTCTGGGACCCACGGGCCCCCAGCCGATCTGCCAGCTCACTTCAGCCACATCAAAGCCCAGATGAGAGAAGTAGAACTGCCCAGCTGAGCATAGCCCAAATTGCCAAGCCACTCAACCAGAAGCTTATGTTTATTAAAGGTACTAAATTTTGGAGTGGGTTTGTTATACAAGTTAATAACTGATATAAGGCCCATTTACTATCCCTGATCTAGGCCAACCTCTCATATAGATGAGGAAACAAGAGACCTAGGAAGGAACAAGACTTGCCCAGGGTCACAAACCTTATGGGTAGCAGTACAGGGAGGAAAGCCTTGGCTCACAATCCAGTAAACCCACTGGCTGTAATATTCCTTCAAGACAGCTGCCAGGATCACAAATGAGGCTTCAGATCTTCAAAACATCTAGGGAATATTAGTCCTTTTGGGCAGAATGTGGGATCACATTTCTTCATCTCCTTTTGGTTTTCAGAAGTTGAACAGATTAACAAAAACTGATGAGCAATGGAATGGGGGAGGTCTTTCCTGCCCCAGACATGGGGAGGATGGGCAGGTCTGTGCAGGGTTTTTGTGGATGTGAATTTCCCACTCAAGCTTTCCCATGGGCTAAGTAGTTCAGGAGCTTTTCTGGGGTGCCAGGATGGGGATTCTCAATCTGTCTAGGATATATCCTGATGGCAGGGTGATTACACAGGGCCTCCGCATAGGGCAGATGCTTCCTACCCTGGAAGGGGTCTTCCATGCTCTTCTGCCTAACATACTACAGAGGCCCACAGCCCCTCCTGTTCTACCTGTCCCCCAAGCACTGAAAAGTGAGTGCCTCGGTCAAGCACTACTGAGTAAGGGCCTTGTAGAGTCTGAAAATGTTATTACAGTGCAATGGGCACAGAGCACTAGGCTCTTGGGACGCAGGAACCCGGTGCCAGCCCTCAGTGTGAAGTCCACCAAGGTCCAAAACCCCTTCTTTGCACTCTGCCCAAGTTCTAGTCCGGGGTGGTGTACCAGGCAGGGACATGAAGCAAGTGGGTCGGCTAGAACTGGGCTCTGGCCTTCTGAGCAGCAAGGACAGACTGTGAGTTCAGGGACTAGAGGGGTATGTTCCACTGAGGGCTCTTCGGGAGAGATGGGACACTCCCAGTGGACCTAGCCCCTTCCGCTGGACACCTTCTTTAGCTCTCCAGACTGAGCCTTTTGTTTTGAGTAAGTTCCCAGCGACTATTTTCCACCCTGGGTCTGAATCTCTCAGAGACTGATGGCCTCAGTCTCTACCCTCTCTCCCTCTGCTGCTCAGGGTCCCTGGTAGGCACACATATGGGGACTGAGATCCCCCTGGGCAGCTAAACCTCCAAAAAGGCAGAAACACTGCTCCACATCACACCAAGAGGCAATGGCCAGCAGGGATGGGGGCATTTGGCCCAGCTGTGGGTCCAGAACTCTGGCTCCCTAATGGGCTGGCTAGTCAGGCCCCTGCACAGCTTGGGAATGCAGAGCTGCACTCGCGCTTCAGACTGCTAGCCGGCAGTCAGGAGGGCTGCCCAGGGAGGGAGCCATGAGACGACAAAGACTTCCCTGGGTGATTCCATACTCAGGGTAACCTAGCCTCAGCACTGTCTCAAGCCCAGCCTCTATCCTCCACCAAAACCTGGAGCCAAAGCCCAGTGGAGGTTTGATGGAGGCTATGTTGGAGAACTGCTAGTGTGAACTGGGATTTTCAGTAAGGATTCTAGTAGGCCTGGGACCCTGAGGAACACGTAAAGATGGAGGGAGAGCCCAAACCCCTTTGTGATGATGGGACCGAATTTCCTGTCTTGGGGAAGGCTGCCTAGGAGAGAATGAACAATTTCTGAAAAGCAGTAAGCTGATACTTCTCAGAGCTGCCAACACTAGAACAGCAGCTTAAGGGTGAGTGGGTATTTCTCAGGTGGAGAAAGTAGGAGCAAGAAGAGTACGTGCTACATTTTGGAACAAAGCCCCATACCAGAGAGACCAGCCCAGGTGGCCACACATTTATCACCCAGTTCACAGGACTGGGGAAGGTACTTTTAACCTATGAGTGACTCAAAAAGATCCGCTGTGGCAGGTGATTTCTCCTGGGAATTTGAACACAGGGAAATCGCTCAACTTGTGGGGTGAAGTTAAGACAGAAGTGGAAATTTGAAGGAATGTCGCCAGTTGTCAGAGAACAGAGCAAACACCTAGATAGGTGGCCCAAGACAGGTAGAGGGAGGCACAGATATTCTGATGCCAACCTCCTACTGCCTGAGGTCAAATGGACTGGAGCTCCATTCCTTGCCGCCTAGGAGAGTGAAGGACCTGTTTTGAGTGGGCCAGTAAAGAGAGGTGGTAACAAGGGAGAGAGGCCAGGGTATATAGGATCGTGTACAGGAGTTGGGGTTTTGTCCTGATGGTGAGCAGTCAGGTAAGGGTTTTACAGGGAAGAGACATGACTCAGATAAAGCACTGTGGTGTCTAGTGGGAAATGGGGCAGAGAGACGCTAGACACTGTGAGGCTGGTGAGAGGATAAAGCCCGAGTGAAAAAAACACAGTGTCCCAAACTAGGACAGGGAAGGAGAAGAAGAGGTGGATTCTAGAATCATCTCAGAGCTGGGAAAAACGAGACTCAGTAAGAAGCTAAGACCTGGACCTACCACGTTCTAACCAAAGTGGGTCACAACTGCTTGACACTTTAGCCACCGAAGTAGTCTCTTGGGGACCTGGATATGTGACCCTCCCCAACAACCCTATTGGCCATTTTTATCCCCATTTTAGCTGTGGAAGCAGAGACAGACCAGTGTTATGCACCCTGGACAGTGCTCCCTGGCTGGCAAGTGCAAGGGAGGAAAAAGAATGGAGTGAAACAGACCAGACCAGACTCTGGCTCAGCAGGAGGGCCCGGGCACCCTGAGAAAACACAAACCATCCCATCTCAGAGCAAGTTGGGATCCAATCTCTTTATTGTCAGGGTACCCTCCCTGGGACCCTCCCCTCTCCAAACCTATAGAAAAACCCCAAGCCTGGGAGTGTCCTGGGAGGGGAGGTAGAGTGTGGGGAAACCTCTGTGCGCTGCCCTCTGGCCTGGGCGGTGCCAACAGGGAGGGCGTGAGGGGAAGGGTGGCCAATAACTCCACCTGCAGAGGATGCAGCACTGGCTGGGATGTGTGCGGGAGGAGATGCCTGCGGCCGGCTCTCCTGGGACCCGCTGGGGGTAGTCTCCAGGGGCGGGTGCCCAGCTTTAGGCCTGGTACAGTGCACGCCCTTCTCCTGCCGGTGGCCATCGTTCCTGTCAGGCTGAGAAAGAGAGAGACAAAGGAAAGACTGAGGCTGAGAGCAAGAGCCCCTGGTACTCTTGATAACTGGGGTTGGGAAGACAAAGGGGAGAAAGGTGTTTGCCATTTGCAGACAGACACAGGCCTGCACTCTGGCTCTGGCCTTCTAATTTTCTGGCCACGCAACCTCTGGTGGGTCTCTCCCTCTCCCCCTAAGCCTCCCATTTCCTCACCTGAGCCCTGCACCTCATCTGCAAACTGGCTTCACAAGGTCAAACTTAGCCTCCTTCGTAAAACCAACCAGGAAGCTCCCAGAGGAGACAGACTACAGATCTAGAATTTCCTAAACTGTCTGGGAAGATCTTGCTGGTAGAACAGCTCACAGCATGGATGTGTCTTATGTAAAGACACGTGTGCTGTTTTGAGGCCTTCCTCCACCCAAGCCTGTCTTACCCTGAACATGGCCCCCAAAGGAATGGGGCAGAGCAAGGTGGTGAACACTGGGCTGTGAGGCCACATACCACCGGACTCAAACCTAGGCTCCACCAATTACCACCTTGGGACTGGTGAGATACATGCTACCACCCTGCTCCCCCCCCCCCCCCCCGCCCCCGTTCCCCCATCCGCCAGGCTGGCACCATCACAACCTTGCAGGGCTGGGACAGTTTCCTCCGGGCAGGATCAAGTTCCAGCCCCTAAGCCCGGCACAACCATCCCTCGCTGATGATGAACTCTCCCTGCCCACGCAGGGCTGCGACTACCGCTACTGGAGGCTCCTAGTCATCTCCCATATACCGACGCCCATCAGAGCCCCCTGTGCTGAGCTAAAGCTGTTCCCTCAGAAGGTGCCTCTCCCTCAACCCTCCACAGGCTCAACTACGTATTATCGGCTCTTCCACCACACCCCTCTCTGACCACCCGGCTCTCCAGGCCCATCATCAGGCTCACACTGGTCATGGTTTGTGCCTTCTTCCATCAGACTCAGAGCTCCTCAAGGGTGGAGGAGATGGGCAACATGGCTCGGAGTGCGCCGAGGGAATCCCTGCAGGGCTGGCCTGGCTAGCCCATCCACGGCTCCTGCTCCCACAGCCTACCAAGCTCTCACCACAAGGAGCACAGTAGAATGGCTGAGGATGGGGGAGCCTTCCTCGCTGGGCATAGCACGAACCTGCCAGGTCTGCTTCACTTCACCCCGTCCACCTGGACCCCCGTACCTGCTTACTGCAAGGCCCCATCCTCCACGTCTGTGTCCTGGCTGTGCTCCTGATAGGGAGGAGGCAACGAGAAACCACACATCACTCACTACCAACTCTGAGTCATCCCTGCGGCCCAGAGCACATCCGGAGACCAAACTCCAACAGAGGGATAGACAGCCAAGGGGAACGGTTATGGGAACAGTCTCAACACAGCTGGCTTGGAATCCTGACAGGATGATCTGGGGGCCCTCCAGAAGAGAGAAGGGACCAGTCAAGGATGTTCTAGGTCTGGCAGGGGACACATTTCTGCATAGAAAGACCTTCTCAGACTGTAGCAGGCTGAAAGCCTAGTAGGCTGGTGAGCTCCCCATCTTTGGGGCATGGTTAGGGTCTTTATGGAGACTACTATGCCTAAGAAAGTAATTGGGTCAAAAAAAGAGAGAGGAGCTGGGGGCATGAGGAGGAGGACCTCATAAGTATGGTGGCCATGGGCCCATCTGTCCTTGGGCCAGAACCCCAGCTTTGATGAAAAGGAGAAAGTTCCAAACCTGGTGAAGAAGTCTGGGCTCTAATTCTGGCTCAGCCCCTATCAGTTATAAGGCCCTGAGCAAGTTACTCTACTCCTCTGAGCCACCGTTTCCTCACTGGGTAAAAGTCGGGAAGAGTAATACTTTGCACAGTGCAAGGCTGTTGTTAAGGTTAAATGAAGTTAGAAACTACAGGGCCTGGTGCTCACTGAGTGCCTGTTAGGTAAATGGATAAGCACACAACAGTTACCTTACATACTCAAGAGTGTGGTCTACCTTCCTACTCAATATTAAGCTCCTTGTTCCAATGGCTTCCCATTGGCACTCTGAAGAGTTCCAGTAACAGAGAACTCCCTCCATGCCTCCCTCATGAGACAGCCTCTTGTGTACTTCGGTAGTAATGGCTTTTAGAAAGTCCTTGGGTAGGGTGGATACCCAACCTCCCCGTGGCTTCCCCAGGCAATCCCAGTCCTGCCCCCTGGAACTCTGCAGACCGCATGTGCTCCCTTGAGCCCCTGACTCTTCTCTCCTCCAACCCATGCTCTCCTCCAACCCACGTGGAAACCGAATCTAGAATGGGCCCTGGACTAAAGAGAGGTCTACCTCGGTCCTCAGTGGGACTTCGGACTGGCAGCTGAAATAGGCATTCCCGTGCTCTTCCAAAAGAGGAAGGAGGGAGCTCACAGGGCCACCAGCCAGCTCAGAGGCTCCCCCTCCCCTGCTGCCCTCCTGCAAGCCCTCCCCTGCTGGGCCCTCACCAGCTCTTCCTCACTGTGTGTCAGCAGCCCCTCCTCATCGCCGTCGTCTCGAGCCTGTGCTTCTCCCTGGGGCGTGCCTGCCTCAGAAGCCGTGTCCTCCTGGGGGGCTGGCGGCCGGCTGCTGCCACCACTACTGCCCCCGCCACTGCCACTGCTGCTGTCGCCCTTCTTCTTGCCATCTTGAGGGGAAAGGAGTGGGAAGAAGGGAATAAAGAAGGCTGCCCAGGGCAGTTACCGTAGCAGAAGCTAAGCCCCTCTCTGCCTTGCGCACTGTCCTCCCCACACTCTGCCCTGTGCCCCTGCTCACTGAGCTGGGTGAGGACCCCTGGAAGCTGACCTGGGTTGGCCTTCTGCTCCTCGGCAATCTGCTCCAAGCGGCCCAGCAGAGCGTCGATGTTGGACTTGATCTGTGTCAGCTCTGTCTTGATGGCCTGCAGCTCACTGCTCTTTACTGGGAGTGAAGGGGGTACAGGGCTGTCACCCAGGGGCTAGGAGCCTGACTCTAACGTAAGACCCTAGCCCCATTCTGTCAACTACAAAGGCAGGCAGTGGCCGGAACTGTCCTCATCTGCGGTTCTTTGGCCAGGAAAAAGGCTGGAGCTGTCCGTGGCTTCCCCCAAGACTTCTGAGGCCATGCCTACAGTAACCAGCCCACCTTTCTGAACTTGGGACCTTCTCCCCTGACCGCTCAACTCCTGAAATGCACTGGAGATGGATAAAAATGCAGGTGCGGTGTGCACCTGAGCAAGCGTATGTGTTTCTCCTCATGTTATAGGATGATGCCCTAATTGCAGGTGTATAAACGTGGGTGTTTGACCATCAGATTTCCTGGGGTCCTGACTGCAGCATGTGTACACCAGAGAGCATGTGGAGTAGTGGGCCTGGGCTGCCTTGTCCTTACTGCAGGAAAGATGACACCTCCTCCTCCCTGGGTTCCATGTCACAGCACTGGACATTTCTGTGTCCGACCCAAGCCCCTCCTCCTCAAAGGTCAGCCTTTTCCTCTTAGAAATGAATAAAAATACTCACTTGGTAGTGTTAGAGCTGCAGAACTGTGGGAGATTTGCTCCTTCATCTATTTTCCAATGTAGAAATATGTGATTCTGTTAGTTTGCTAATGAAAAAAATAAAAATGATCTAGGAAGATCTAGTCACTCACACTTGATCTTGGCTGAGCCGGCGGGAATGGCCGTGGAGCGGGCAAAGAGCTTGACAGGTATGGTGGTTTTGACGCGCCGGACCAAGGGGACCGTGACCCGGGGTCGCTTCACAGGGACTGCCCTGGGCACTGGCACAGGTGACAGGCGGCCCCGATAGTCGAAGAGCCTGTAGGGGCAAATGGGCCAGAGGCTGCAGCATGGCCTGTGGCCACCAGAGGGCACTGTGACTCTAGACCAACATGTGGCTGGTGGGCAGCCTGTACTACACACCTCTGCCTGCTCCCAACAAGCCCTGGGGGTGAAGAGAAATGGCTTTTCCGACCTTAAAAGCTTCTGGGACTCTCATTCCATCCACCTTTCCCACCAGCCAGGTTGGGTAAGGCAGGTGGTAATGGTTATAGCCCCAGTTCAAGAAAGGAGCAAACGGAGACCAGCCCAAGAAAGAAGCCTTCCCTAGGTCTGCTGTATTACCTGACCTGGCTTCTGCTCAGTCAACTGCCACCCCAACCACTGGTCAGTTTGCCAATGTCCCTAAAGCAACGCAAATCGCCAGCTGGGAACAGAAAGATGTGGGAATGGATTGGAATCCCTGTCTGCCTGAGCCTCAGTTTTCCTATCTGCTTCATGATGACGACTACCCCAATTCTGTGCCAACCCCCCACCACACCCCAAGGCTGCTGTGAGGGCAGAGAATGAAAAAACTTGGTTAAAAACACACGTGTTAAAAGGTGTGATAGGATACTGAGACTCTCAAACCAGGAGCCTATGATTTCAGGGGCCGGGACCCCTTTAATCATCCCAGCCCTCTTAGTCCACTTCAGAGATGGAGGGAAAGAGATCAGCAGCGTATCAAGGTTAGGCAGCTCAATCAGAACCCTGGGCTCCCAGTTTATGTACTGGCCCCAATGTCAACACGCAGCCCTCTCCAAGAGGGCTTCTTTTCCTGCTCATCAGGCAGAAGCTTGTAGGCTGAGTAGGGGTCTCTCACACCCCATCTGCTACTATTACCTTTCCGCAGGGAACAGAGCCTTAGGGGTACACTATGGGCTCACTTTGGTGACAGACAGGAAACATGCCATCACTGGGCAGTTCAATGCCCCATGGCTTGGCACTCCTTTGTTCAGAGAGCCCCTGCCCTGGGGTGGTGGTGGCTGGAGATGGAGAGTCTCTGGGAATGGATCCAGTCCCAGACCCTGCATTTCTGCCCCTAAGGGGAGGGGGTGGCTCTGGCCTTGGTCAGAATCACTGAACCACAGAATCCCAGAGCTGGAGGGGCCCTGAGGGATCACTTGGCGCAAGCCCATTTCAGAGACTGGGAGGGGATCTGCCCAAAGTCACATAATCCACTCAGTGGCAGAGCTGGGATTAGCACCCAGGTCTTCTGACTCCCAGGCGAGGGCACATTCCACTACACCACACTGTCTCCTGAAACCATTCAGAGGTGAGATAACCGAGGCTCAGAGAGGTTCTGTTCCTCCTTCCCACAGGCTGGGGGTGGGGGGGTGGGGGTGTTGGAACAGCCCCATCATGATTTCCACTCAAGAATGTGGCTGGTGCCATGGAATGGAGCCCATAGCTCAAGGCTGGGGTCTGATGAAGGGTGGGCCATAGCCTAGCAGGGACTAATTCAGACCTCCAAAGGACCGCTGACCTTGGCTATAAATGAAAGGCCAAGGGGCTCATACTGAGCTCTGAGGTCCCTTCCACCTGGCTGAGCACCTCCAATAGGAAAGGAGACTGAACAGCAGGAGCGTGAGGGCTCAAACTCCCTGTACCTACTCCTGTAACCTGTTCTGTAATCCAACTTGCTATGTTTATACGTCCCTTGCTGACTAGTCCCGTTGAGTCCCACCCTAGGAGGAGGAAGGGCAGTCAGAGAGCAGGAGACAGTGTGGGTTGGGGGAAGCTCTGACCTGGGAACCTGCAGAACTAGACCCTAGTTCCAGCTCTGCCACCCATCTGTGGAGCAGCCTTGGGCAGATGCCTGTCCACACCTCTGGGCTCTGGTTCCCACTTGGAGGACTGAGTGGGCTGCACCAGCAATCTCTCAGGACCCTTCCAGCTTGGCTGTTTCATGCCTGGGCACGCCCCTCCCCTGCTCACCTGTCGTAGAAGTCGTCCCGGTAGTAATCATAGTCAAAGCTGTAGCCACTGGGGAAACAAAGGGGAGAGGGCCGGGGCTTAGGGACAGCCACTCAGCCCACTCTCCACAGGCCCTCATCTCCAAACGCCTCCCCAGATTCTAGGCTCGGCACACTGTCACCAACCAGTGTTCTCTCCCTCTGTGCAAAGAGGGACCAATCCCACCCAGATGGAGAGAGACAGACAAGACAGAGCGCCCCACCTGTATATGGCAGATGCTGCTCTCTTTAGCCCCTTAGGTCTGTTGGGCTTGGGCTCTCCAGCCATGTTGATATCTGTGTGGAGGGAGGAGGCACAGTCAGACGCTGGTAGCACAGCAGGGTACCCAAACACACATCACCCTCATGCACGTGAGCAGCGACTTCTACCTGCTTACGTAAGGTACACATGGACTGTCCTAACTTAACCAACAGAGGTCTCCACACATTAGACTCATACCCACACATCACAGAGACAGGCCTATTTACAAATCCATGTACATTCAGACACCTGCATGCATGTTCACAGACTATCACTCACACACATATCACTCACACACACATGCCATGGACATCACATACATGCATTCTCAAGTACACTCACGTACGTAAATACTTCAAATACGTATCTTCACACACATGTTCATGTATCCAGGTAATCAAGTCACACACAAAAATAACACATATACTCCCAAGTACTTGACGCCGATGTCCATATACAGAACTGTCCGCATACAGATGAGCCACTGCACATTCAAACAAATGTTCTACCGAACATGTTTATACCTAGAATGATGCTTAGCATATGACAGGGTCTCAATTAATATTTTATATAAATAAATATGCATATCTGCTTACACACACTAGCATATTCTGACACACATTTTTCATATATATGTACTAAAGATGTGTCCACATGTTCTCCACATGCTTAGTTACATCCACATTTCACATAGATATCCCTTCTTGAACATACATATACACAGAAGTAGGTGCATTGTACACACTCCAAGGTAGACTGCCACATGGTCACATCATATATATACGTATAGCACCATGGCCAAAGGCACCTGCTTCACCTTGTGCTCCCAGCCCCTCTTCCTGGCTCTCATAAAGAGTTCTAACCTAAACCATCCGTAGCCCAATGTTCTAGGCTATGCTAGTCCACTGTTCCTTTTCTCTTAGGAATCTGCATTTTAACTGGAACCATAAAGCTTGTCATTAAGAGTCACCATGAAAGCAAAGACAAGACAGAGGCAATTTTGAGAAGCTCCTAAAATACTCCCTACAGGCAAATTTTATAACTACTTAATAGCGATTAACATTTCAGATAGGGGTGGTGGGTAGTAGCAAGGGAAACAGAAAGGGGCCTAAGAGAGAAGCCAGAAAGTGAAGGCTGGAACCCGCTCAGGAGAGTACGAGGAGCAGGGCCAAGGAGAGACGCTTACCCAGGGTCTGCCCGGCCAGCACCCGCCCATTCTCTCCCAGCACAGCTGCCCGGGCGTGGCGCTCATTGGCGTACTGGACAAAGGCATAGCCTTTGTGCACAGAACAGCCGGCCACGCGGCCATACTTGGAGAAGATGGTCTCCACATCCGACTTCTTCACCACAGCTGTGTTGAGGTTTCCAATGAAGACCCGAGAATTGATAGACTTGGGGTCATTCTTGTTGGTTACATTGCTTGTCTGGATCTTCAAGGACATGATGGCCACCTGCAGAGAGAAAGCCACTATGAAGCTGGGTCCCCCAGTTGGGCTCAAGGGCTACCCACGGCCCACATCATGGCTAACCTGGATGGCTTTCTGCCCTGCTATACATACATCTCTACAGCATCCAGCCTCCCCTTTTTATAGCTTACCGGATTGCTGACCTTGTGGCCAGGTGCTTTATATATGTTCCCTCATTTGGTACTGACATGACAAGTAGAACCAGGCCATTTCACAAGGGAGAAAATGCACATTCAGAGGTCATGATGCTAGTGAGCGACAGGGCTAAGATTTGAACCCTGGTCTGCTTGAGTCTAATTCTTTTAAACCCATTCCTTCTTTAATGCTTATGTGAAATAAGTTACCCCATGCAGATCTAAATTTGAAGATCTTCCATCATTTTTCTTCTGTTCCTTTAATGTAGAACCATGGCAAAGAAGTCACATGGAAATTCCCAAGTAATACCTGCTCTACCACATTATGAAAACTGCTCAGTCTGATCCAGACATTGACCTAGCTTTGGCTGTCTTTACTGGTACAATCATTTTTATATTTTTTATTTTTAAAGATTTTTATTTATTTATTTGACAGAGAGAGCGCATAAGCAGGGGGAGCGGCAGACAGAGGGAGAGGGAGAAGCAGGCTCCCTGCTGAGCAGGGACCCTGATGTGGGACTTGATCCCAGGACCCTGGGATCATGACCTGAGCTGAAGGCAGACGCTCAACCGACTGAGCCACCCAGGTGCCCCGGTACCAACCATTTTTAAAAAGGTGAGCTAAACAAGCCTCACTGAGCACTCACTGTAGGCTAAGGGTGGCATGTAATATTGAGTAATCACAAGATCCTATAAATAGTATTACTATTGTTCATATTTTACCAAAAAACAGCCCCCAAATGTTTTTTAACTTGCCAGGAATGAGCACTCAAACCCACGTCAGCTGGTCCCTACAGCCCTTTTTCCACCCCGCCCCCCAGCTCTATCACTTTCCTTCCCAGAGCTAAAGCCAATTTAAAAACTACAGTTAAGTAAACATATTTACCTGAGAATTGTTTTTAATAAATTAATTTTTTGAGTTAGTACCACTTTTAATACTGACTCATTCAAATTTGTTTGCTTAGAGATCATATTGTACCTACTCTTTGCTCTCCACACTCTGGCAATGTCTTTTACCCCAAGGGACTGTACAAATGTCTCCTACCCCTGATCCTGGACAGGTTACATCAGAGGACAGCTCCAGAAAGAACAGAAAAGGAGGCCTGATGACAGTAGGAAAGGCCTAACATTAAGTACTGGTACTTACACTTCCTGGCCCAGCCTTCTGCTCACTGGCATGGATTTGTACAACTCCTTTTTAGAACACTATTTCAATACCCCTGCTGAGAGCTACTAGAGAAGGTGCTAAAGACCCCAAGCAGTATGTATAAAAATTCTCATCAGCCTAGGCTAACAGTAAATACCTGCCTACTAACCTAGTATCTGAGGGTAGAGGGAGCTTCTTGTCAGAGAATTAGAGCAGTGCAGAGTATAAACTGGAAAAGCCTTATCTTTTGTTCCACTAGCATAAGAGACCCTTTTCTTCTTCAATCCTTCCAGCCTGGAAGCTGGCATGTTCTGACCAGCAGATGGCACGGACTGCAAGGAAACCATAGGCTGGCCCTGAGAATAATTCTGAGGAAGAAACCTACTCCTATGGTGGGCTTGCAGTAGCTCCATGGATATACTGGGGTCAAGTGTGCGCCATCCGAGGTAAAAGACAGGGGCTAAGAAGGCACTGCTATTGATGAAGAGACTGGTGCCAGCTCTGGAAAGGGTCTGGAAGGGACAGACTCTTTTTTGTTACTCAGTTTACTTTTGCATCCAATCATCATTTATTAAGCAGTGAGGAACACAAAAGATATCACCCATGAAAACACTTAATACTGTCCATGTGCAGTAAAAAATGCTCAATGTATGTGGGTTCCCCAGGGCCCCCCATTCCTCACAGTCCTCTCTGATAATCCCTCTCCTACCTGGATGACAACCCATTCAAAAGTTAATTTCTTGTCCATCCATGGATATAAGAAATAAGTTTGTGGGGCTCCTCCGTGGCCATCAGATAACTCTCCTGGTTGGTTCAGCTCAGAGCCATGAAGCTTTTGCTCAGGGAAGGGCCACCTACTTTGGCTGGAGGGAACCAACCACTGGCCTGGGGTGTAGACCAAGAGAGAAAGACAGGGGGATGATGGTTTAGACCTGTTGATGACTACTATCTCTGCCACTGACCTGGCAGGGACATGACAGCTGCTGGGTTCCCTCAGACCTCTGGCAGGAGCCTCTACCACCAACTGAGCAGGAAGCATTTGCTAACACCTGTGTTTAGTGATACAGCAGGGTCAGCGCTCACTCCTTAGCTGGTGAGTAGCTTCAAGTTTGGCCATACTCAGTCTTTTCTCTTGTCGCTTGGGGTCTGGGACAATGTACATAAAAAGGACTTTGCGAATTTCTTAAGAAATTTGCATATAATTGTAGGGATGTCTTTTACCTCAAGGGACTGTACAAATATCTCCTACCCCTGACCCTGGACAGGTTACATCAGAGGACCGCTCCAGAAGGACAGGAAAGGCCTAACATTAAGTACTGGTACTTACATTTCCTGGCCCAGCCACTTCCTGGCCCACTCCCAGAAGTTCAACAAATCCATAGTTGAACTTCTCTGTTCTAGTAAAACTGCCATCGATGAGGCTCATTCTAAATGACGGTCAAAGTCAGACTGGAGCACCTTCTGAACAATGCCAAGAAAAGGCAGCCAGAAGCCATGTCACAAAAAGGCTACAACAGAGAAGAGACCAGGGAAAATGTATGCCTGTGGCCATTCTGGGTGAGGCATCTGCAAGACCACAAGAAAGGTCCACCTGAAGCCCACTCCAGGCACCAACCCCGCCCTATACTCCCTATCTAATCAGCCCTAATCTGCTTTCAATGGCAGTCTCCAAGGGCAGTCTGTGCTGCTCTTGTGCATACTCCCTAAACCCAAAGGGATAGCTATCTGTGGAGATATA
This sequence comes from Neomonachus schauinslandi, assembly GCF_002201575.2. Taxonomy (NCBI): domain Eukaryota; kingdom Metazoa; phylum Chordata; class Mammalia; order Carnivora; family Phocidae; genus Neomonachus; species Neomonachus schauinslandi. The sequence goes on along the minus strand of NC_058412.1, from coordinate 113,790,262 downwards.
GAAAAGCTTCCGTGTTTAAACATGTTTATGAGACTCCTGAAAGTGAGGGATCAAGTTGGGGGTAGGAAATGAAAAGTGTGCCCAGACTAGCTCTTCTGGAATTGCTAGGTTCAGGTACAGAATCCCAAAGAGTCAAGATTTCTAAATTCAGACATGGTCTTCCAGGTTGTTACGAACCTTAAAATTTGTTAGCTTCACTTATAACCTTCAAATATTTAGACTTATAGTATGTAAAGTCTCCATCTGTACTCTTTGTTCAGCCCTGCAAATGTTAGAGGCAAGCCTGATGAAGCCTGGGACACAGTAAGTAGCCAATAAATATTAGGGAGCAAACAGTAAGAATAATGTCCCAGGAGCATAGCCCTACCTTAAGAGGGGGTGGTGGGGGGTGTGCACGCACCACTGGGGGCTGAGGGCCCAGGCATCTCATTAAAAGACTAGAGTCTCTGACCCAAACACCCCCCTTCCCCCGACAGACCAACCAACCCCAATTCAATTTTCCTCACACAATTCTTTCTTGGTTTTTCCAGGCTTCCCCCTAGCTTAGAGTAGGAGCCCTAGAAAATATTGACATCCTATTCAGCAGAAGCTGCTTGACTTGATAAGCTATTTCCCCCTGGGCCAAGCTCTGCCTCACAGATTAGCTGTGTAATTGAGAGCAAGGTGTCTGCAGCCCCTAGAGGCCCCATGCTTAGCAATGAGCCAAGGAGAGGTGGGTAGATGGTGGTGGAGAGAGGAAGAAAGAACCAGACTTATTTCCAGAGATTTCTGCAGTGTCAGATTAGCAGGGACTTCAGTGAACAAGCCCCTCGCTCTGAGTAACACAGGGGAATGGACTTGACCACAATGACCCAGCCCATGAGGAGCAGGGCCAAGAACCCCATGGGTCCTCTAAGTCTAGGATTCTTATATCCCACTTTTCCTTTTGGGCCGGTGAGAGACAACCCTCAGACAGTGAGGAGCTGGGAGGGGGCAATCCAGATACGCTATTTTTTAAGGAAAACTAGGGACTGGCTCCCAAGTATCTTCACCCTTACCTGCTAGAGGAACAACTGCTGCATAAAAGCTGGGCCTTTAAGCTAATTAAAACCCACAAGAGACGCAGGCTTTGAAATGCAATTTACAGCTGGAAGGGATGGGCTCACTTCTCCAAGGTAGTAAGAACAGAGGAAATTTGGCAAAAACAAAGTTTTTCCCAGTTGAAACATTTCAGATGGAAACTGTGTTTTAAAAGCCAAGAGCCAAGCCTGAACATGTGGTCAAGTGACAGGGCTTTGTACAGGTAGAAAAACCCTAAAAGGTACGACCAACCCTGAACTCTGGGTAAATGAGACACCCCCCTCCCCCCCGAACCATCAAGGTAAGAAGAGCCTCTAATTACCAGTGTCAGACTTTATATTCCCCACCATATTTAATCCTCACAAGAGCCCTGTGAGGAGGTATTTTAAATAGGGGAAGGAAGACTGAGAGAGGCCAAGTTATTGGTTAATACAGCAAAGCCAGAACTGGAACCCAAGTCTGTTTGACTCCATAGAGCCTATTCATAGAGATGCCTTGGGTACTGCTTGCCAAGGTGAGAGAACGTGTCACCCTGAGTCAATGACAGCCTCTCCTTGGTCCTCACCCCTTCCCCTTTCTACAATAACATCTCATGTTTGCACAGGATTTTAGTGAACAAAACCAGTGTATATCCTTAATCCAGACATTGTCAATCTCATCTTACAGATGAAAAGCTGAGGATCAGCAAGGTAAGTGACTTAAGGCCATCCAGCCTAGTAAAGGGAATAGCTAGGGGACTTGAATCCAGGCTTCTACACACCACTGTTTCAGGAACCATCCCAGGCCTCCCACTCTGCCATGTCAGCCCTTATGCCCTCCCAATCCTGGCTATCAGGTTCAAGTCTAGTCTTCAGCATGACCTCTGAGGTACTTAGCCATCAGAATGCCCACTGCCCCAACTCTTTAGTTCCTCCCTGGCACTGGATCTCTTCTTCTTCAAACACTAATTTCAAAAGAAGAGCTGCTGCTCTTGGTCCTGATGCCCCCCCAGTGACTATTTAGAGCCTCTGTCTAGGCCACTACTGCTCAATACCTCTGGCCTTATTCTCCTCTCCAGTGTACAGATGAGGGTCACACCAGCTTGTGGCTAGACCTCTGCCCTTAGATAACCCTGGAGATACTGGGTGATTTTGAAGGAAAATAGCAGTCAGTGATGGTGAGGCTATTTCTGGAGAAAGCCAAGCAATTAGACTGATCAGTGCCCGGGGCCTCCTTGGTCCAGAGGCTCCTGGTTAACAAGCGGCCAAGGATGACAGAACGTCTATTAATCTCATTAAACTCACCAGGCCCCAGCTCATTAGCATTGCCCAAATGATCATTACTGACCAGACAAGACTAATTTTCCAAGGAATGCTCTTCAGTTCCTGACAATTCCCACTCCCATGAGAAACCCCAGCTCCCAATATGTGAATACTGAGGGCACCTAGAATGGGGGGTGGGGGGGGTGGTACAGGCTATAGGTTCAGGAGACTTGGCCCCTGCTCTGCTGTGTGACCTGCAAAGAGTCATACAATTTCTCTGAGCCTTATCATCCTTATTCTGAAAACAGGAATCTTTGTCCTGATTACCTTTCAGATCTCATATAAAATCAAATAGGTTAATCAATGTGAAAGTGCTCTGTTGCATCTATAACATACTCTGAAAGATAAGAGGAATATAGCTATTATTACCCAACTCCTATCCCCTTCACTCACTCAAACATTTCTTAAGTATTCCCCTCTGCGCTGGCCCTGTGGAGATGGTGGGCAAGAGTGCTCACAGGCCTTGTCTTCTACTTCCTTTTCAACAAAGCCCTCCTTCCAGGAACCTGTTTCTTAACTGTTTCCTAACAACAAAGGGAAAAATGCACCTAAAATAGTAGAAACAGGAGATGTAAACTTGGACCATGTCCCTTAAACTCACTTAGCCTCAGATTCTTCAACTGCAAAATGGGAATTATACCAACGCCCACAGAGATAATGGGTATAAAGTGCCTGATATAATGGCTGGGACCAGTAGGTATTTACGGAGGAAACTCAAATGCCCTGGGCCCTATGAAAACTCTAGATCATCCACATTCCAGCCCTATGTTCTTTACCCCTGTCATCTCCCAGTGCTCCATACTCTGCCTGAGAACAGGGGAGTCAGGGGGTAGACGGCCTATGTATATGCAGGGTAGGGATGGAAAAACTCTCCCCCTTGTCCTAGTGTCTGGAACCAAACCTAGAAATTTCATAAAGGTGCCCCCAACTCATGCCTGATTTGACAGGCACTACTATAAGGAGCTGGGTGGGGTATCAGGCCTTCTGAGCCAGTGACTCACTTCTCAGCTATACCATGAGATTTCTATTCCTATACTATAACATTCTGATGTATCAGCATCTGATAAGCGGAGGAGAGACCCTAAAGCAGAGGCGGGGCTGGGGCCTCAGTCACCTTTCCCCACAGTGTAGTCTGGGTATATACGCTATCTTCCCTGTATCTTGCACCCTAACTCTACCCCGACTGTGGCCTTAGGCTGAGGCTTAGTTAGCATCTGTGACAAGCAGCCCTTCTAACTATGTGGGGACAGGCAGCAAGGACTGGGTAGGTACAGCCCTGGGCCTACAATCCCCAATACTAAATTACAATTAGGGATCTAAAAAAATTGTCAACCTCTTTATTTTTGTCAAAGGAAGTCATCCACGCACTTACCTACCCATTCAATCATAATTATAGCTATCCTAATACTCACCGAGCCAACTCATTCATCCACCAACTGGTCTGGTACCTGATCTCAAGGAATTACCAGTACATCAAGGGGACATCCTCCATGACCACAAAGCACATGTGCCCTGGGCTGAAGTCCACTGCCCCAGAAGCTGCCCAAACAAAGCAGTCCAGGATATCAGAGAATGGAAAGGAGCACTATAGAAGGTGAATTCCAACTGGGTGGTGATGTGGGGAGAGGCTATGCCTGGCGGAGGAACTGCAGTAACAATGCACAAACCATGCCCCTTTCTCCTCTCTGCCCCCTGCTCTGCCCTTCCCCCTGTAAGTATATGCAGGGTAGGGCTGGAAATAAATGTTTGAAATAAGAGAATTTCTTCAGTGCTGCCTCCTCTTCCTTGATAGCTGCATACTAATTCTTGTCTTGAGGAAGAACAAAAAGGGAATATACAATTCAATATGCAGCAGCTTTATACCAGGCACTGTGTTAGAAGCTTTACAGGCATAATCTCTCATAATCCTGACCACAACCCAATGAGATAAGTACTAGCCTCCTCACACTTCAGATGAAGAAACTGAAGCTCAGAGACAGCTTAAATAATTTGTCCCCAGTTACATTAAGTGGCATGCATGATTAGGATAAAAAGACCCTAAGCTTATCTGGTTCTAAAGCCTGTGCTCTTCCTACTCCACTAGATTGCTCCCACTGACCTCCCCTCTTCCCATAGGAAGACTGATCCTGGCTTTGCCGCTGATGTGCTACATGACCTCAGGCTCTGGAGCATGTGACCACAAAGGGCCCTTTCAGGGCTAACCATGTGACTGTGATAATCATTACCAACACTTGCTGAGCACTTACTACTGCACTCAGTCTTCTGCTATGGGATAGGTGATGGTGTGTATTGTGCTCATTTCACAGATGAGGAGCCTAAAGTTTAGAGCTTAGTCTTACACAAGCCAGGAAATGGCAGAGCTGCAATCAGTCTGTTTGAGCCAGAGCTGGTGCTCTAAGCTTGGCCCAAAATGGCTTCCATGCTCAGCATACCCTGTACCTGCCAGGAGGTCAGCTTCTAACACTTTCTGATCCTTTGGGCATAAATGCATGGGGTCTTGCTGAGGGCATACTCTCATGTCCAAGAGCCAATAAGCACTTGCTGTGAGCTTGGAGAGTGGTCCCCCTCCCCCTTCCTACACCTTAAGGGGCCAGCTCCTCACAGTGATAATGTGGCAAGATTAGTCACTGCTTGCTGTTGGTTGATTATAGCTATTCTTTTCTGTAAATGAAGTTTAAAAGTCATCAAAGGGTCTGTCAGCTGTGACTTATGAGCCTCTTTCCCGCAGGGAAGTCAGGCAGTGACAAATGCCCCTCTCGTTCTGCCATCCATTATGAGTCGGAAGGTGCCATGTTCCAATTACTGGAGACCCCGATGGAGCTCATGGAAAAACCCTGTTCCATGCTGCGGCCATTATTCAGGCCTGGCAGCACTGCCAGCAGGGTTACCCTAGGCCCAGGCCCCACTGGGTAAGATGGAGTAAGAGCATGTTTCTGATTCTGTGAGCCAGCCCTTACTATCCCTTACTTGTGTTATCCCTGGTGGGTTTACCCTAGACATATTTTGCAAATGAGTAAAAACATGGGTACCATGTGGGCTGTCTCAAAGTACCCAGGATCAAGACTGCCTAAACAAACAGACATGAGGAAATAAGATCATGCTGCCAGGAGAAGGTGGGGAATACGACGATGCTCAGGAGGGACAGAAGACAAGACACTGAGGATGTTCAAAGAAAGTAGTGACTGAAGGGGCCCTTATCTAGTGTGATCAATTGCCTCAGTTCTCGATACTTGTTATATGCCAAGCCCTGTCCAGCAAATGCTGAGGAACCAAAGATGAATGAAACATAGTCCCTGCTACTGAAGGTAGATGAGATAATTAAGGTCTAAAGAAGTGACTTAAAGATAAGTTAGGGTCAGTAATGGAATAAGAAAGTAGGTCTCCAGACCCCTCGTGAAACAGAAAAAGTGGAGACAGGGAGCCTCCTTATGTGCCATGCTTTTCATGCAGAACATGGCACAACAGTTCAGAGTGCCAGCTCCTGAGGCGCCCGGCTGGCTCAGAGCAGCATGCAATTCTTGATCTTGGGGTTGTGAGTTTGAGCCTCCTATGGGTGTAGAGATTACTTTAAAAAAAACTTAAAAATAGAAAGCGTGCCAGCTCTTATTCAAGTCCCACCTACACACTTACTAGAGGTTTGACTTCTGGCAAGCCCCTTAACAAAGTCTCAGAAAAATGGGATTCAGAGTTGTGGTGAGGATTAAACAAGATAATACAAGTTATGATGACAGGCACATATTAAGTATCCCAAAATATTATTTATCATCAAGTAATTCCTGAAATAACTCTTTGAGGTAGGTATTATTAATTTCATTTTACAGACAAGAAGACTGAAGCTCTTTTTCACTTTGCCACACTAAATAAGCCAGCGTTTCTCAAAACTGTGTGAAGAACCACTTTTTTGTTTTGCTTTTTAAACTTCCAATCCATTACAAATACATCTGTAAAATACAATAAAAATGTCAAATTACTGGTTTCTGGGCACTTATTCTCAATTTCTAGACTTACCACGACCCTGCAACAGCTGCAGACTTGCATCCATTCAGTGGGCTATACTCTGAGAAGCACAGCTCTAGGCATCTCTTACCCACCCGTCACCCTCTATGAAAACCAAAGCAAAGAAAGAACAGTTTATTTCATTTCTTTCAAGTCCTTTTAGCCCAATTCTTTTAGACTTTGGTGTTAGGCCAATTTACAAAAACGATCCTAATCTTTTTCCCTTTTGCTTCTCTCAAGAACGAGAGAACAGGGTAAGCAGGCCAACGATTATAAGTTCAAGGACTTGCCACCAAACACTTCAGGAGGTGATTTATCTTGGTCACCTACTCTAGGTCATGCTATATCCTACAAGGGAGGATGATCTAAGGCTGTCCAAGAATGCCACAACCTTCCTGAGACCTCGGATCTGAGAGGAGGGTATATTCCTGAAGAGGCTGGTACTTCTGGACCCTCTCTCCCTGACACTACGTGGCATTAGGAAACTAGCCAGGAAGGGGAGGCACGTTGTACCTTTCACAGTCTTGTATCATGGCTGCTTACACTGTAGTCTTCCCTATCCTAGGGAGGTTTTTTTTGCTGTTATGTTATGTTAATCACCATACATTACATCATTAGTTTTTGATATAGTGTTCCATGATTCATCGTTTGCGTATAACACCCAGTGCTCCATTCAGTACATGCCCTCTTTAATAACCATCACCAGGCTAACCTATCCCCCCACCCCCTCCCCCCTAGGGAGTTTCTTAAAAGTAATATGGACAGATTCATTTTCCAATACCACCATATACCCAAGAGTATGACTGGCTGAAGCAGATGAGCAGCCAAGACACAACAGTGTACCTTGAAATCTTCCAGGTGCACGGCCAAATTGTAACCACTGTACAAAACTTTCTGTTCTGAGCCTATGTCGTGCTATCTTTCAGCATAAACCAAAGTAGAGTGGATCATATGATACAGTGTAGAGAGGCGTATAACCTGCTGCTGTGAGGAGGGGTCCGTCACCAAGCAGGAGCCAAAGCCTGCATGTTTATTCCCACATAAGAGGCCATGTAATCTAGTCAAGAGAGCAGCCTCTGAGGCCAAAATGCCTTCATTCTGTCACTGAACTAGCTGTGTGACATGACCTTTGGGTAGTGTCTTAAGTTCTTAATGTTTCAGGTATCAAGTGGGGGCAGCAATAAATATCTCTGGGGTTGCTGGAAAATAAAACTTAATGTGTTATAAGAACAGTGTCTGGTACATTACAAAGTATGCAAATATTAGCAACTGCTGCCACTATCGTTATTGTTGGAGCCTACAAGAACTCTTCCTTGTGAGTATCAAAGGGAAAGTGGTGAATTCTGTGATAATGTCACCCAGAACTGAATTGTGATGAAGAAAACTAGCACTGTGGATGCAATAATTTCTTCAAGTGTGTCACCAAAATTCTAGTATTTGGAAATGTGTCTTGAACATAAAAGGAAACACAGGAGTAGGCACTCATTAAGTGTTGAATGAGGGGCGCTTGGGTGGCGCAGCTGGTTAAGCGTCAGACTCTGATTTCGGCTCAGGTCATGATCTCAGGGTCCTGGGATCAAGCCTCAAGTCAGATTCCGTGCTCAGTGTGGAGTCTGCTTGAGATTCTCTCTCCCACTCCCTCTGCCCCTCCCGTTCATGCTGTCTCTCTCTCTTCAAATAAATCTTAAAAAAAAAAAAAAAGTGTTGTATGAATAAATGAATATCTAGAGTAAAGCAGCATCCCTCCTACCCCCACTCCCCTGCGAGAGAATACAACTTGAGAAGGGGGTCAGGAAGAGGTCCCTCCCTAACTAAAGGCCTCTCTGTACCTTAAGGCCCCAGAAGGCAGGTTAAGGCTTCTCTTCTGGGCAACAGGGCCCCAGGGCCCAATACTGCAAGAAACCTCTACTTACTGCTCACTGTTCTGTATCTCTGATGTGACCTCCACATCCTGTGGCTACCCTATTCTGAATAAGGCTGCAGAAGGCTGTGCCATGGTAGTGCATGTATCCCCATTTTCCAGCCTACCTTAGAAGAAGTAAGGGACTCTGAGGAGCATAGAGAGGCAGGCCTAACCCCTCTCAAGATAGGGCTTGCCCTAAGTTAAAACAGCAATAGGAAATTACTAGCTTTGGATTTCTGCTTGCCTGTGGAGCCCTGGGTCCTGAATTCCACCTCTACTAGCTGTGTGAACTTGGGAAGGTACTTCACTTCCCTGAGTTCGCTGAAGGTTCCCCATCTGTAAAATGGGATAAAAATCCCTGCTCTGCCGACTTGCAATGCAGGCTGTTGTGAGGGTCAAAGGAGATAACATATGGGAGTGTACTCTTTTACATGAAATGTGCTTCATAAATATGGGCAGGAATATTGCCTGGATGGACTGCTACTACAGGTCTTCCTAGACAGAGGGACCTGGGCAGGAAGCCAGTCGGCTGGAAGCAGGGGGTACATGGTGCACAACTTGGCACTGCAGCCAAGCACTGTGCCCCTCGGGTGTAAGGACAGTTGATTAAAATCCTTGCATGTGGAATCAATATTTTGCTCATTACAACAATCTTTCTCCTTGAAAATATTGAATGCCACCCCTCACGGCCCCACAAAATCTTGATCCTGCAGACAGCATATGCATTGACATATATATGTTTTTCTAATTTCCTACATTCAGACAGAAAGGAATAAAGCTGACCTCTCTCCAGGGTGCCGATCTAAACGCATCTTAGAGCTCACTCTAAGCATGACCCCACAGTGCCATATGTTTGGCCCAAACGGGACGACCACTGAGAATGATGTCACAGTCATAGCCACTCTGCCTTTGTCCCTCTGGTAACAAATTAACTCCACAAACATTACTAAGCATCTGTCTCTTGAGTGATAAATCAAGTGTGTTCCTGCCACCCCCTATTTAAGATCTTCAGTGCCTTCCCACCACCAAGATTCGAGTCCAACTCCTTTAATGTGGCTTAGAAGCCCCTTCATGAGTTAAGGCTATCAAATCCATACACAACAATACTCTAAGGGGTTGTAAGTCACAGACGCACTTTACCAATGAGTAAACCCCAGTTCAGACAGGCAAAGCCAGTTGCCCATGGTCATACAGTGAGCAAGTCGACATGAACTGGGTTCTTCTGAAGGGCTGGGTATCAAATTCTTGTCCTTTTCTTGGACAAGGCTGTATGAGACAGGTGTGGGGACAGGGCATCATTTGGCTCAGACAAACCCTTCCTTTTCAGGGAGCTGCCTAGACACTGTCCCTTGCTGGAGCCTGCCAATCTGACCTCTTCCACCCTCACAGCTGCAGCATCATTAATAAACCTAGCATAATGACCAAAATGTTCATTTGCATGTAATATGGCACACATTTGCATACCTAAGCTCAAGAGGCGCTGATGCCAGGAGCATCAAATAAAAGCCAACCAACAAACCACAACAACTTGGGGGGGGGGGGGGGAGTCCAACAAAGCAAGCATAGTCAATACCTAAGGAACTTCTAGTCAGTTCAACTGATCATGACAGAAGCAGCTAGGGTCTTTTCCCCCGTCATCATCTTAGAAAGAATTAACTAACCCTTTCTGGTCCCTTTTCCCCTCAAAAAAGAGACACTACACTAAACAAGTTTCTACACTCCAAGAGCCGGTAAAAAAAAAAAAAAAAAGTTTACCCAAAACTTTAATAGAGGTCTCAGCTGTGGGAGCAAAAGCATGGGTAATGGAACAGAAAGACCAGGATTTAAATCCAGATCAATCATTTACTTATTAGCCGTGTAACCTTGGATAAGTCATGAAACTCCCCGGAGCCAATGTTCTCTACTAGTATATACTCGCCCCATATACTGAATCATCCATCCCCTCATTCACATAGTAAACCAAGGCCTGCTAATGTGGCCTCCTAAAGATTTTTAGAATGTAGCCCTGTCTCCACTCTTACTACCACTCCCCAAATTCAATAAGCCCCATTTTTTAGAACTACCGTTTTTAATAACTCACAGTTTTCTCCTGAGTGAACTTATTATAGTGTAGACCAGGTGTCAGGTGGTCATTTATGCTTCTCCCAATTTCTCATGATTATAAATAACATCTAAGGTAAAGTTTATTCTATATATTTGATTATTTCCTTAGGACAGATTCCCAGAAGCAGAATTACTGTGTCAAAATGTATGAACATTTTAAGGCTCTTGAGATACACTGCCTAATTGCTTTCTGAAAGTGCTGTACCAATTTACACTGCTATCACCAATGAATGCCACTTTCTTTTTCTCTTAAGATTTTATTTATTTGAGAGAGAGAGAGAGAAAGAGCAAGAGAGCATGAGGGGGTGAGGGGCAGAGGAAGCAGCAGACTTCCCACTGAGCAGGGAGTCAGACTTGTGGCTCGATCCCAGGACCCTGAGATCAGGACCGGAGTCGAAGACAGACGCTTAACCGACTGAGCCACCCAGGTGCCCTGTGAGTGCCACTTTCAGGGCAACCTCACCAGAACTGTGTATTACAATGCCGGGGGAGTGGGGGGTTAATTAGGAGGAAAAAGGCAAATCCTCATTGTTGTTTTCATGTATATGTGAAGATAACAGTGTCCTGTGTTTATTAGTTTTTGAGTCTATAGAGTTTTAAATGTTACAAATAAGTTATTATAGGTTCCTAGGCAGAGGGTAATATGCTGAAAAAGTTATTTATCTGCTCATTTATCAGAAAATCATTTATTGGGGCACCTGGGTGGCTCAGTCATTAAGTGTCTGCCTTTGGCTCAGGTCATGATCCCAGGGTCCTGGGATCGAGCCCCGTATCGGGCTCCCTGCTCGGTGGGAGGCCTGCTTCTCCCTCTCCCATTCCCCCTCCTTGTGTTTCCTCTCTCACTGTGTCTGTCTCTGTCAAATAAATAAATAAAATCTTTAAAAAAAAAAAAAAAGAAAAAGAAAATCATTTATTGAGCACGTATTACTGCCAAACACTGTACAAAATATAGACATGAACAAAGTACCATCTCTGCCCTGGAGGAATTCACAGTCCAGTGGTAGAAAAAAACAACTTTTATTTCATCTCGGTAAGGGCTATGACAGGAAGACTTAGAAACTCAAAGGACAGGAGAGAAGAGAGAGGAGAAAGTCAGAAAGGACTCATCAAGAAGTTCTGATCCTGTCCAGAGGGATGAGGTGAAGTAAGTCCACACACAAATGAGAGGGAGAACATTTAGGAAAGAAGAACATGAGCAAAGCTGTGGAAGCTAAATAGAGTTTCCACATTCAGGGAACAATAATATGTACTATGGTTTGGCTGGAATGCAAGGAAAGCAGAGGGCCTGGCAGAGGCCAGATCAGAAAGAGCCTTGCGGGCCGCTGAAGAACCTGGACTTCATGGAAGCCATGACCCACTCCTACGTCACACGCAGGACAGTGCTCAGTAAGGAGGCACTCCTAAGTCCCTACAGCTCTTGAGAGTCTGAACCACACAAGTCAACTCCCTGATCATCCCATCAGTGTTGACTCCTTTTTGTCTGTTATCAGTCTTCTCTCACCAAGCACCATAAAACTTTTGGGGTACTTTTCACATCACCTAGCATATAATTAGATACATGGCAGAAACTCCAATAATGCTCATGGATCAATTAACTAGAGCTACCTCATGCAATAATACACATAACTCATAGTGCCCTTGCTGCCCTGGCATAGCCCCTGCCAATCTCAGCAGATGCTCCGTCAGTGCCTCTCTTGGCAATTGTCCTGCCTCAGAAAGCTACCTCCCCCTTCTTGCTCATTCTGCCAGTAAAAAAAATGTGCCCGGGTACAAGAAGCTATAAAGTATGTGATAACTAAGGAGCACAAAGGGTGGCCGGGGGGGGGGGGGGGGCGCTGAAGGACATAAATCCTTCCCCATTGTACATTCCTCAAGCCAAGGACTCCCTCAGCTCTGCTGGCAGTTTTGGAACACCACCACCTCCCCCCTCATAAAAATAAAATAGGTTTTTCCAATTGAGCATGTTAAAAGTCTCGTTTGAGTAGCTGCTGACCTTTCTCTAAGGTATTACCTACTTTCTACATTAATAACAGCTGCTTTAATGATGACAAGGATATTAATAGGATGATTATTTCAACAATTAATATAATAGTAAGTCATTCTTACCCTGCTAGTTGTGGTATGAGTCATGGGCAGTGGGATCTGATGTGCTGGCTAATATCCATCTTACAAGACTGTATTAAAATGGTCTGTTTCTGGGGCCCCTGGGTGGCTCAGTTGGTTGGGCGACTGCCTTCGGCTCAGGTCATGATCCTGGAGTCCCGGGATCGAGTCCCGCATCGGGCTCCCTGCTCGGCGGGGAGTCTGCTTCTCCCTCTGACCCTCCTCCCTCTCATGCTCTCTGTCTCTCATTCTCTCTCTCTCAAATAAATAAATAAAATCTTTAAAAAAATAAAATAAAATAAAATAAAATGGTCTGTTTCTGTGTTATCTCCTTTCCTACACTGTGAATTCCTGATAGCAGGGACCACACTCTTTTCATCTCTGCATCCCCTCTGCCTTTTAGGATAGGCCCTGGCCCAGAGTGGGGAGCTCAGGGAGCATCTGCTGAAATGAACTCCATGTACCATTGCCCCTGCCACCGCCACCATTCATGCCTCTTAAAGAAGCAGGCTGTACAGAGAACACAGCCAAAAGAGACTCGGGAGAGAGAGAAAGGAGGCATTGCTGCAGGGGCCTAATTCACCCCAGCCTTTAAGAAAGTCTGTTTTATAATGTAATAAATGATCGTTATGATTTATTATGTGATGATGCACTGCTAAGTATTTTACTTCTCATTCTTACAAGTCTTTAAGGTAAGAATTATAGGAAGGTCACAAGAACCCTTTCTGAGGCCCTTTCAGAAGAATGACTCTGGAGTCAGACAACCTGGGTTCACATCCCAGCTTTGCCATAGATCAGCTCTATGATCCTGGATAAATGACTTTCTCATTTGTAAATGGAAATAGTATTAGAGTATCTTCCCCATAAGGTTTTTGTGAGAATTCAATGAGATAATGTACAAAGTTCAGCACTCGGGAATTTCCTAAATTAAAGTACTATTGGCCCCACTGTTCCAAATATCACACTCTTATCGTTGAGTAAGGTTAAGAAAGAGATTGCTTCATCAGTAAAGCAGGACCAGAGCCAATTTCTGATTTGGTGACGGAGGCTAGGGCAAGGAGGAGTTCTCTGAGCACAAATCCACTGATGTGATGGCCCTGATGAAAACTCTTCAGAAAAGCCTTTGTTTCCCATCCCCCAGGCAGATCCAGTCACCCCCTCCCCTGGAACCCAGTATCCTCTACAGATCTCTACATTTGCAGCACTTTTGTATTCACACACCTGCCTCTCTCCAGGAGACTCTGAACTCCTTGAAGACAGAGACTCTTTCATTAATCTTCGCAATCCAAGCCTCTGGCGCTACCCTGGAAGCCAGTAGATGCTCGGAGAATTTCTGCTAACGAACAGGTGAAAGAATCCTAGGTGAGTGCTATTTCAGTAAATGGTTTCCCAGTGTTCCTGACAGGGCAGCTCCTTAAAAGTAAACTGTACAGTTGGTGCTCATGAGATGAGCCCAAGTTCCTCACCCATCAGTATGGCAGAAAAACAGTTAAGACAATGATGGGAGAGAAAACAAAGGAGAGACAGAGCAAGAAGCTGGGGGCCACTGTGTCTTTGTTCAGTAGACCAGAGAGAGCAGAGGCTCTAAAGAGAGGTTGAGGGGCGCCTGGCTGGCTCAGTCAGTAGAGCAACCAACTCTTAATCTCAGGGTCCAGAGTCTGAGCCCCATATTAGGTGTAGAGATTAATTTAAGAAAGAGAGAGAGGTTGAAGCTGCAGCCCAGAGACTGCTGAATCTGGGCTTTCTGTGGGGAAAGATGTACAAGGTCCTCATCAAGCAGAGAGCAGCAAAGGCTAGAAACCTCCATCCCTGTCCGCAGTCAACACAGCGAGGGAGACCCAGCCCTCCCTCTCTGAATTATCTGGTGACCCTGAGTAAGCCCAACCACTGGGTCCCACCATCCTGGCTTGCTGGAAAAAACACTGATCAAAGAGTTTGAAGACGTGAAGTTCATTCCTGAGAATATACTAACTTTTCATCTAATAAATATTTCTTGAGGATCTACTATGTCAGGCTTGTACTGTAATACAACCATGAATATATCACTAATTTGCTGTCAAACCTTGGACAAGTCACTATCCCTTCTCTGAATCTTAAGTGTCCTCATATACAGGTGGAAGATAACCTCTGTCTAGAATTGTTTTGAGTATCAGATGTGGTCTGTAAAGTCTACTGTACAACTTTGCAAATGCAAAGGTGATGTTTTTAACTAGATCTGAACTAGAAGACTTAGCAAAATGCAAGGATAGCGCCCACTAAATGTCAAGGACAACTCCCTCTGCCAGGGTCTAGATAGAAATCCAGCAGCATATTTCTACCTGCTGAATTCTGTGGTGGAGACTGCAATGGGGAATAGAAATTTGACACATTCTCTTCAAACCCCTCTCAGAATCCTCCCCATAGTTCCTGGTGTCAGAGTGTTCATCACTGACAACTCCACTGTGAGCCTCTCGAATGAGCCCCTGGATACAATGGAAACTTCTTAAAGCAAGAACAGACTTAAAACCTTTTGGATTAGAGGAACCTTTCCAGACACTAAGCTAATGACCCAACCCTTTGTCCTTCAACTGTTTGGAAACATTTGTTGGCTATTAAGCCTGTTGTTCCCTAATCTTTCTGTTTACTGGGATAAACACATCAAAACCGAAAGCTTTATGCTCTAACAATACTCTGATTAGTGGTTTGCAGAATCCTCTGTAATTTTATGATTTGTTGGCCAGAAGAGGAAGAATGGTGGAGTGGAGTACAAATAGTAGTGTGGCCCAAGAGCGAGTCAGGCATCCTGAACTTCAAACTTGATTCTACTGTGGAGTGGCTCTGGAAACTTGGTTACAGACCTCAATCACCTCATCCAGAAAATAGAGGAACTGGATCAGTTCAGTGATGCATGAACTATTCCATGGAAGATCAGTGTTCCTCAAGATGTTAAAGAGTTCCTCACAAAAGGGGCTCCAAGGTCAAATACAAATAGGAAAGTTGGCATACTCCATTCTCCCCACAACACACCGCTCTACCCAGAGTCATGTGCACACTAGGCCCTGAGAAGTCAGCAGGAGAGAAATGTACTTTGCATTATTCGGTCTATCTTCTCCCAGCTTATTAACATCTCCTCTGAGAAAGACACTCTAGGACACACCTCTGGGGTCCCTATCCACTCTAACCCACTGTGATTTGTATCAGAAGTACTTAGCCAGTGTGCCCCAGCACCCCTGCTTCCAACTAATTCAGTTCTCTCAACCCAGGGAGGCACTTAAATGATACCTTGGTTAATAGAAATGTATTACATATAGCTCATTTTACGGTAATGAGAGTACTAATTTTCAAAGACTCAGAATACAAGAACTTAAAACACTGAAATGGAAAACCTGCAGTTACTGAGCTTCTAATACTTGTTCTATATCCTGTTGGCATTTTTCATTCATTATACCATTTAATCCTTAGATAACCATAAGACATAAATATTGTTCTCCTATTACAGCGAAGGAAACTGAGGCTTGGAGAGGCTAAGTAACTTGCCTGGTTATGCAGCTAGCAAGTGGTGAGCACCGGATTTCAAACCCAGGACTACTGGTCTCTCAAGTATTGGTTTGTTTAGGACTCTGCCACCATGACTATCAGACAGTCACTAAACTTCCCTGGTCTCAACTATCAAATGGGAATGCTAATCCTTGCACTGCTTCCCTCACAAAGTTTCTCTAAGACTCAAAAGCAGTAATATGCATGAAAGAGCTCTGTAATGTATAAAGATATGAATATGAGGGGCATGTGAAACACTGTGAATAAATGTTGATATTTCCTTCCATGATTTATAAGGTACCTGAGGTTATTATATGCTTTTTATCATGGAAGTCAACTGTCCCAATCTCCGTCACTCACCACCCTACAGCACTCCTTAAAATTTTCCAGTTAAGATTTTGGATAAAGAAATAATAATAATAATAACAACAACAACAATAAAATTTAAAAATGAAAAATAAAAGGACTTTGGATAAATAGGAAACATGTTAATTTCTCAGCATCGACTACTATTTAGTCTGTCGAAGTCACATTAAGCAGCCAATCTGCGTAAGGAGTCAGGAGTAAAAAACAGCAGGGTAGGTAGGAGCCTGGTAAGAGGCCTGTAGACAGAAGAGATGCCAGAATGGCTGTGGGACGAGACTCCTTAACCTCATTTTGGAACATTCCTGGTAAAATAGGTCCAAAGGATCATTTGGGACAGCAGGTCCTAGAAGCCTTTGTATGAAATATATCCAGGAGACCAACAATGTGGTGTATGGGGGCGGGGGGTGGCGGGGTGAAGGGAGATGGGACCTTCACTTTGGGTTGGCTGGCTTCACCTTGTTCTAGGGTAGAAAAATACCTTGGCAGGGACCTAGGCACAGAAAGAGCAGTATACGGGTGTAGTGCTCTCAACTCGTCCTCTAGCCCTGCCTGGGATAACACCCTCATGATCCACATTGCTATGGCCATCTGCTCCCTCCAGCTTCTGGCAGACTAAGGCCAAAACCAACAGCAAAGCATTCTTGAAACTAGGCCTTGGCTGGGGACAGAGAAGTAAATAATACAAGTCCCTGCTCTTAAGGAAAGCACTGGACCAAGATGTTTTGAGCCTAACCAGGGGCTCTCTTGTATAGCAAAGTCTCTGGTTCATGGGTTATATTCAAGAATTGTATGAACTGAATCAAAGGAGCCTATTTTCTATGATTTAAGAGTACCTGTTTAGTGTCAGGAGCCCTGGATTCCAGTCCTCGTTCTGGCATGAATAATTCAGTGAACCCTTAACCTCTGTGGACCTCAGTTTACCCATTTGTACAGAAGGCTCTGTCTACCCCATAAGGTGGTATGTGTAGCCAATTAGATAATGGTTGAGACACACACTGTAAATGGCGTGACATGGGATAGCAGGAACTGAAGGAGCACTGGCACATGTGGTCTTAAAAATTCAGAGCCCCAGGTCATGATCCTGGAGTCCCGGGATCGAGTCCCACATCGGGCTCCCTGCTCGGCGGGGGGTCTGCTTCTCCCTCTGCCCTCTTCCCTCTCGTACTGTCTCTCATTCTCTCTCAAATAAATAAATAAAATCTTTAAAAAAAAAAAAAATTCAGAGCCCAATCTGGGAAAGACCTGAAATAAGCTCCCTTTCTTTCTCCCCAACCAACTTAGGCCTGCCTTTCTCACACTGGAGATGTTCTTTGCCTTTCCAGTGATGGAAGAGGGAAATGTGCCACACAAGTAGGGGATAGAAAGGTTACCACCTTTCTACTTTCAAAAGTTCATTCGGATCTACTGTACTTGGATTTATAATCCTAGCTTTTGTTAAACAAAAGCTGTGAAACCATGAACAAGCCTCAATACCTATTTTAGTTTCCTCATCTGCAAATCAGGAGGAAGTTTCCTAAGTGATGACTATAGTTAAGATAATTAACGGTGGAAAAGTATTTTGTAACCCACAAAATGCCACACAAATGCCAGTTATTACAAAGCTGCCTTCCCATCAGCTCATGAGCCACACAGAACAGTGGTTATCACCAGGTGACAGGTGAGATAATCAAAGCCCAAAGAAAATATGACAGTAACATTCAGCTCTACTCCAACTTCCTCCAGCAGAGGAATAAATTCCTTTGATTTATTATAATATTATATTATTGTAATATATTATAATTAATTTATTATAGGAGTTGTTCATTAGTTTGTTTGCCTCATTAAACCGACATATCTCTGAGGCAGGGAACTACATACATCTTATGCATTTTCGTACCTCCATGCTCAGCGTGGCACACCTAAAAGATGTTAAGTAAATGTTACCTGAATGATGACCAACAGTGGTAGCAGAAACACATCCAGAACCCAGGATGCCTAGTCTAGGGTTCTTATAACCAAAGAGAAAGTGGCCTACGGGCGCCTGGGTGGCTCAGATGGTAAGCGTCTGCCTTCGGCTCAGGTCATGATCCCAGCGTCCTGGGATTGAGTCCCGCATCGGGCTCCCTGCTCCTTGGGAGCCTGCTTCTCCCTCTGCCTCTCTCTCTCTCTCTCTGTCTCTCATGAATAAATAAATAAAATCTTTAAAAAAAAAGAGAGAGAGAAAGTGGCCTAAACCTCATAGATTTGACTCAACTTCTCCTCTCTTCCTCAATTCCCCCACTCTAGCAAGACTCAACTTTCCATTCCTGGAGAGTCTTTGGGCCTTTGTGTGTGCTTGTCTCCCGGCCTTAAACACTCCTCATTGGCTTCTTTACTGAGCTAATTCCTATTCACCCCTCAGATTTGGAGGCCTTTCTAATCTAATACTGGGTCAGGTATTCCCTCTCCTCCCATGACTGTTTTATCACAGAATCCTGCACACAGATGTGTCAAAAATATCTCCTAAAAGTTAAATACTTGAATGAATGAAATACTGCATCTGGAAATCCACAGGAGTTGCAGGGAAAGACTCCTGGCCTGGAAGTCGGGAAGCCTAAATGACTCTTAATTCCAGCTCTACCACTACTGTGCTCGGTGATCTTGGGTAAGCCCCAGTCCTTCTTTGGATGATCCATCAATGAGCTATTATTATCTATTAATCATCTCAAAAGGTCCTTTCAGGACCGACAGCATACCCACTCTTAGACACATGCTAAGTCTAGGGGTGTGGAACTTCAGAGGCCAACTGTGTGCTCCATAACATGGGAAGCCCAACATCCCCACTCCACAAGCAGACTAGGCTGTCAGCAGCCTCCCAGCCCGTTGGTTTACTTAATTCCTCCTGATGAAGTGCCAAGAATAAATCGTAGGTGAGCAGCAGAGCATTTTAATGAGTCCAGAGCCTAATGAATCTTTTCCTTCCTGTGTCAATTAGAATTTCAAAGCTAGGATCCCCAAGGACCAATTTATTGGGAACAGAGAGAAGCCTTTTTGTTCATCAGCTGCCACCTGAGCTACCTGCCCTGGTCCTCTATGTCTGCTATGTAACAATTCTGCTTACTCAGATATACCACCTGGGGAGACAGAGACTAGCCTGAGAGGCTCCTTCTTGCCCAACATTTCTGGGGCCAGAACTTGAGGAAGGAAAGGAGGAATCCAGGGCATTTCTGGGGGGCATGGAGGGTGGGGAGGTGGTCAGAGAATCAGAGCAGCCCTGACGTTAATGCCACCTCCTAAAGATACTGGTCTTCACAGAGCTAATCGCAACAGATCAACCTGCTGTTTGCTCAGTAAGTATCAGGTACTGCGTGGCACCTATTTACCTAAGTATTCTGAATCCTCACAACAACCCCAAAACTGTATCAATAGCACTATCTTACAGACAGGGAAACTGAGGCTCTGAGAGGTAAACTAAGAATTAGACTAAAAAACACAATTAGTAATTGGCAGACAGGGATTTTAACTCACATCTATGTGATTTCAGAGACTGGGCTCTATCAAACCACAGCAGCCTTTTCCAGGGGGCTAACACAAGGTCAGGGGCTGATGTCATGAATGACAGAAATGGTCTGTGGGCAGCCACAGCCATGCTGGGACACTTGCCACCAACACACTGTCTTTTGCCCAGGCACAAGCAAGGGTGGCTAGGCACTGCTGGTCCTCTCATTCAATGGAGCTGGCAATCCCCTTATTCTCAGAACATAATCCAAGCAGAGTCACCATCAACATTATACCAAGGCTCTTACCCTAGAAATCTTTTGATTTATTTGATTTGAGAGGAGTTGCCAATCCCTGATCTAATGGCTCCCAGGCACCCAGTTCTCTGCCTCCCCATCTGGTCCTCTCCAAGTCATAAGTCATATAGGGCCAGCCCAACTACTACTGCTCAGTCATCAACACATTTTCCAAAGTGAGCAGGTAAGCACGTCAGGTTTCCAAATGGTTACAGGAGGAAATATTAAGGCTCTGGTGGATTTAAGAGTGAGGTCAAGAATCTTAGCTAAGGGACGCCTGGGTGGCTCAGATGGTTAGGCGTCTGCCTTTGGCTCGGGTTGTGATCCTGGGGTCCTGGGATCGAGCCCCACATCAGGCTCCTGGCTCAGCGGGGAGCCTGCTTCTCCCTCTCCCTCTGCCTCTCCCCCTGCTCATGCTCTATCTCTGTGTCTCAAATGAATAAATAAAATCTTAAAAAAAAAAAAAAAAGTCTTATCTAAGTTTACACAGCTAGAAAACAGCAACACTAGAACGTAGGTACACACTGAATCCTAACCTGACATCTATCTACACACACAAAAAGAACACAAGTGGAAAAAATGAAATTAATGCTTTCTACAATTTTTTAACTTTGAGAGAATTGTAGACTCATGTGCCATAATTATTTTTTTTAAAAGGACTTAGCACAGTGCTTGGCACACAGAAAACCCCTAAGTGTTAGCTATTAGATAATTAGAAAAAAGGGAGAGCATCCAGGATGAACCATAGAGGAAGAGTAAGTTTCTCTTTATAGAATCCTTGAGGTGTACACATATAATACCATAAATAATCTTTCCAATGACTCCATTAAGCAGGTATTAACATCCCCCATTTTATAGATAAGAAAATTGCTCTCAAGGGTCAAGTAACTTATCCAAGATTACTTTGTCCCAGTATGTGCCAAAGCTGGGATTCAAATCCAGATATAGCCAACTCCAAACCCTATACCCTTTCCACATTGCTTCTTTGGAGATAAGACTGGGGCTGGACTTCAAAGACAGGCCTGGATATAGACTGGAGGATAAGAGCAGGCTGCTTATTCAAGTGTGGGGATATCATGAACATGGATGCAGAATTTAGCAACATGCTGTCTTTGCAAAGCATGATAGTTCAAAGACACTGGCCAGAACAGTAAATTCACATGACAAAGACCAAATAAAAAAGCTAAGGTAAGAGCACACAGCAGAGCGCCATTAAATGCTAGCTGCTCTTCCCAACTACATGGGTCACAACTTGATTCCCTTTTGATGGACACTAAGAAAGGGAGGCAGCATGCAGAAAATAAAAAGCCAGAGACTGGATGGCAAAGGAAATCAAGCTCTGCCACTAACTAGATAGGTGGCCTTAGGCAAATCACCTGCCTTCTCTGGGTTTCTAATATCAGGGGGGTTGAAATAAAAGAGTGTCCAAGGACCTCTCTAGCTTTGACCTTCCAGGAAGCAAGCCATTACCAGGTCATGTGTGCAAAGGTGGGTCTGGGAAATGCTAATTATGTGATAAAGAAACGTAGCCTGAAATGAAACACCACAATGGTGTGACAGGAGCCCCGGGCACAAGAGGAGAGAAACAGAGCTGAGTGAGGGAGGGGAGAAGGGATAAAATGAGATTCAAGTTAATCTTGGGTCAAAGCCAGAAGATAGCAGGGAGGCAAAGGCAGGGAAGCTGAACCAGGGTGGTAGCAATCCTGGCCTTGCTGATAACTTGCTGTATGGCCCTGGCTATTGATTACTCAGCCTCATTTTCTCACGGGCCAAATGCACCACAGGGCCCTCTATGTTCTAGCCTCAGCTGCTCCCTCTCCAACCTGATCTCCTGCTTCTTTCCCCTTCAGGGTGCTGCTCCAGCCATACTGTCTGCCTTCTAGTTTTTCTACAAACATGCTCTTACGTTGGGGACTTTCACTTGCTCTTCTATCAGCTGAAAATGATCTTCCTCAGAAAGGGGTTCCCGGCCATTTTTTCACCCTTTACTCCTGCTTATCTTTCTTCGTAACACATACAAAATGATAGAATAACTAATGATTTACTCAGTTTCTGTCTCCCCCACTACAAGTTCCATGAAGGCAGTCTGTTTTGTTCACTTGTTCACTACCATATCCCAGCTCCACGAGTAGTATCAGGCATTTGCTGAATAGAGAACTGAATGGATGAATGGATGAACTGGTCTCGAAAGTTCATTCCAATTCTAGCATGCAATGATTAACATATGGCCTGTGAACTGGAGAACATCTCAGAAGTTCAAGCCCAAGTAAGCTTAGGTCTAACCTGTCCTTCTGGTTCCATTTTTAACATTCACTTTGCCTCAGTGGATCTTCACAAATTATCTCCAAATGTAATACACACACCCTAACACACAGCTACACACATACACAAATAGACAAATACGTATCACTTAATTCAAAGATAATTATCATATGCTATGTATGAAACACAACACACACACAGTATTTCCTTAACCTGGAATATCAGACCTTACACAATTTAGCCAACTTACTGTTAACCTTAACCCTAACCACACTCCATTCCTGATATCCTCTACTCTGGCTACACTGGACTGTTTATACCCTTCTCTGAGACATACACATAAGCTTCTGTGTCTTTGTCCTCACTGGTCTCACTGCTTAGAAGCTGCAGACTCCCCTTCACAATTACCAAATACTTCTTTCACAACTGTCAAATACCTCATCTTTTAAGTCCAACTCCAATATCACCTTCTGTGAAGCCTCCCTTAGTGTCCCCCTCCTCCATCTTCCCAAAGCACTCCACAGTAAGATCTCCACAAGTATATGCTTCCATTATAGTGATCGTCACTGTAGTCTACTTATTTTACCTGCCTGTCATCTTTAATCAACTATGGGCTCCAAAGGCCTTGACCATGCGTTTGCCTTCTCCATATCCCTAAAGACCTATATCCCTGTGCCTGCCACAAATATTTATCAAATTGGGTGTTAACATGGCACCACAACTAAGAACACTTCCTAACCTTCTTTGGTAGACTCCATCTTCCTTCATACTGTCCAAACTGGCTTCCCTAATATTTCTACCCACAAAGGAGTATGAACTCCTTTGGAACAAAGAGCCTGAGGAAGAAGGGGATAGAGAAGCAGCTGGAAAGAGTCTTTGCAGAGCCCTGAATGACAGCCTAAGGAGATTGGATTTATTCTACTAGAGGTTTTAGAAGCAGGAAGTAATAGGAATAAGAAATGTATTTTAAAACCTATGGAGAGAGAAAGGAGGTTACACTTCAGGAGCAAAGAATGGAGGTGGGGAGAGGAGTTAATTGACAATTAAAATAGTCCCAGTGAGAGAGGATTAAAATTTGGCCTTGGGTGGTAGCAATAATGTTCAGAGACAAAACCACATAATGAAAGCAGTTACTTACTTCACCCTAATAGAACTCTGTGCTCAAAACTAACTTCCTCCAGATGGAACTATGTAACCTCTTTGCATCCAAGATGGCCCTGAGGGAAACCAGGAGCAAGGAAAAAGCCTCCTTGGCCAGAGGAAGAAGCAAATCTAGGAAGAGCAAAGGCCAAGCTCCAAGCCAGTGAGTAGAATTGTAGGAGAGAGCTCAAGATCTTACTGATGACTGCTACCAGAAGCTTCAGCAAGGAAGTAAAGTCTGTGCCCTGAGCAGAAAGGTGCCTTCCTGGGTTGGGACAGCTCTAGCTAGCTTTAATACATACAAGAGGCTCTGATAATTTTCAGTGGTGGTAGGTTAAGGAAAATTACCCAAACCTTAGAAATAAGGCAAAAAGATGACTGGGTGACCTTTTAAAGTCATGTTAGAACATTTTTTAATATACATCTCAGAGTCATCTGATGCTCATCTGATACTTCTGGAGAATGGAATTTTGTTTAACTTACCATTAGAGCCCAAATGTTTTGAAAACTAAAACTGCAAAGTTGGAGGTTAATATGTAGAAAACGAAGATGGTGCACTTGTAAGCAGAGGAGATAAGGCCAAGGTTTACATTTTCATTAGGACATTAATCAATTTTGAATCTAATTTACCAATCTAATTTCAGCAATCCTTTTTTCCACTAACAACATGAAATCCAGTTTCTCAGCTATTCTCTTTCTGGTTTCCATACTCATGAATCAAACAAAACTTGACACATGCTCACCGTATGTATGAGAATTATGCCCTGACAAAGTACAAACTCCCATAGGTCTGCCTATCTCAAAAGAACCAGATGCAAGGAGGCACAAGAAGCCTGACATCCAGGCACAGGATGTTAGTCAAGTGCAACAGGTGGTCACTTAGGAAAGGACATAAAGCTCAGTGTAGGAGAAAGGGCACCAGGCTGAAAGTCAGGAGACCTGCCACTGTGTGACCCTG
This sequence comes from Neomonachus schauinslandi, assembly GCF_002201575.2. Taxonomy (NCBI): domain Eukaryota; kingdom Metazoa; phylum Chordata; class Mammalia; order Carnivora; family Phocidae; genus Neomonachus; species Neomonachus schauinslandi. The sequence goes on along the minus strand of NC_058412.1, from coordinate 113,765,803 downwards.
GGCATATTACTTATTGCCCCTTACTGGGCCTCAATTTCACAATTATAAAGGGTTTCTCTGTAAACTTGATGTCTGTTAGTTAAGGTCTCTTCTCATTCTGACATCTTAAAATTCCATCATTTTACGGCAAATGATCCTGGGGAAAATGCAGAGCCAAAAATATATCCTCTTACTCTATTCCTAAAAAATATATCATTAGAAGGGGGTCTCATTAAGAAGCCCCAGCAGTTGAGTAGCAACGGGTGAGGAAGGGGACAAATAGCAAAAGGCTCAGAAAAGGGCAGAGACTAAGGGTCTGCCCCTTTTGCAACTGAAGACTGGGTGGGACCCAAGACCAGGGACAGAACCCTTTGAGGAAGGGCTCAGACTCACTGGCCTTATCAAGACTAAGGATTTGGATTCTAGCTACTGGCTCTATCACATAAAGGCAGGTGCCTTCAGTTTCCTCATAGTAAGATCTCTGCAAGTCAAGTGCTTTGTAACTGAAAAGCAAGTACAGGTCAGACGACCTATTAGAACAATCTTCTTCCTAAATCTCTCATGTGTACGTCTCTTCTGCCAGGTCCCCTGAAGGAGGCCTATCAAACTTGAGATATATAGACCCTCTCTCTTCCTTCCCTGCATTTCAGATTTGTTGTCTCACTGCTTAGAAGCTGCAGACTCCCCTTCACAATTACCAAATACTTGTTTCACAACTGTCAAATACCTCATCTTTGAAGTCCAACTCCAATATCACCTTCTGTGAAGCCTCAATACTTGAAATATTCCCCTCATTCAATTCCGAAAATGACAAGTACACTCTTTACGAGGGATTCAGAGTACACTCTTTATGAGGGATTTAGTGTTCCATGTTGGAGATGGAAATCTGGCCTCTTGCTTAGTGCTTGGATCTCTGGGCCACACACCTGGGTCCTGGAGAAGCTGGTGTGAGGCAAGCAGAGAAGAAACTCATGGGAAAATGGCACTGAAGGCATGGAAGATATTCCCATTATGCTAAAGCCACTAAATGCCTATTCCTGGGCACTCCTGAATAGTCTACCTTCGGGGAAGGCTAAGGCCAGAGAGGCAGTATGGTACTCAGGGAAGAACTTACTATAGGATCTATGGGGTTAGGAGGACCTGAGTTTAAACCCAGCTCTTTCACAGACTAAGTATGTGACCTCAAGCAAATTCATGTACTTCCTTGAGCCTCAGCTTTTCCCTCTGGAGCTATTAATAACTTAATGAATTATAAAGATTAAGGGAGATAATCAATTTAAAGTACATATCACAGTATTTGGCACATAGTAGACACCTCAATAAATGTTACTCCCATCAAGAGCGAAAGGGCAAATAGCAAAAGACGACTGAATGTGATTCACATGACAGGTAGGGAGGACTTGGGGACAAACCCCAGTCAGCAGCAGATCAGAGCTGCGAGTTGCTCAGAATGGGAATGGGCTGATTTGGAGAGTCTGATGTGCTATTCTAAGAGCATCTGGATCCTGTACCAGCCAAAGCAAATCAAAGAGAAGTGCTTATGGAGCGCTTGTTTCTAAAACAAGTGCGGGCTGTGTTATTGACACACGCCACAGGGGAATTGAGAAGGCTGCTGGCGAATATGTTAAGAAAGCTGACATGCTTTCAGTTCTAATCTCTGCTACAACATACACATGAGTACAACTGACCTTGGCGCTAGAGAAGAAAACTCTGGACAGAGACGCAAGAGACTTAGGTTCTGGTCTGAGCTGAACCCTGAGCAGGTGACTTTATCTCTCTGTCCTCAGCTTTTTCTTTCCTCCTCCAAATAAAGGTAATTCTCTTGTGCCTCCTACTCTATTCTCACTCTGTCATCATTTTCAGATGATGATACTACGGCTCTGTAAGATTAAGCTGGTACTGGTAGGAATTTGAATTCAAAGTCTGCTGTCAAAGCCTGTAGTCTTTCTACTCTCCTGCATTACCTCCCAATGTTAAATGAGGGGTTAGACCAGGTGGACCAAGGCATTCCGCAACTTGAAAATTTCTGATTCTTAGTGGCCTGAAACAGTGCTTTCAAAGAGCATTCTAAATACTCTAGGGCTAGACAAAGCTTGGCTTGTTAAGGCTTCACATATAAATGAAATCCTCAACACCACAGAGAGCCAGAAGAAAGTGAACAATGAAATTTTAGAGAGCCCTAAAGAAGCCCTTGGAGAATACATCACCTAATTCGTTTTATAGATGGGGATATGAAGGCTACAGAAACAGAAATAGCTTGACTGGGAACACCACGATAGAGTTAGGTAATGGAGCACAAACTGCGTCCTATGCCTCATGGTCTCTCTCATACTAGGTATCTACTCAGTCTCCAACCTTCTGGGCCATTCTGAATCGCTCTGCTATTTCCTTTCCAAATGCTGGGTGACAAGCAGGTCACTGCCCCTGAAGCAGACTCCCAGACACTTCCAACACCTGCTCATTGCAGATAATGGCTCTTTCTAACTGACCTTGCTGTACCCTTGAACAGGACTGAAAGTGAGGATTCTTTGACCCCCTCGACTTTTTGTTTCATCTTGACTTTGATGCCTTTGAACCACAGACCCATGTGCCTTTAGAGGCACGGAACTAGAAGGGACATCAGCAATTATAGGTCAACTTTCTACCTCATTCCTTCTTTTTAGAGTGGAAGAAACTGAGGCCCTGAGAGATTAAATGCTTTTCCAAGATGGAGTTAGTAAAACAGGGTTAAGAGCCTGGGTCAGGATATTCACCTTCCATTATAATCTGACACTGAACACATGGTATCAGAATTTATTTCAATCACTAGTGACTGAACACCAATCCAGCCCAGGCATGTTTTTCATCATCTCCTATTAGCATCCCAATAACCATACAGGCATTTTTGTTCCCCATTTTGCAGATGAGGAAACTACAGCTCAAAGGTACACAAGAAAGGTGTATACTGTAGGTAACTTCTGTCTCCTGCCCTATGCACTTAGTGCAGTAACTCTTGACATATTATCCTAATTGGGAAGATGGGGGAGGGGGAGGCACTGAGAGAAGGGGGGCAGTGAAGATTCAGACAATACAAAATGACAATGCAAAAGAAGCAATTTCTGCTTTGGTGTTAACATGGGTCTTTTGTAGGATAGTTTTGTTATTTTTCTGTATCTGCCCCATTAAATCGTAAATCCCCTCAATTCATGCCCTACTCATCTCAGGGTTCTAACACCAAGTTGCTTATAGACCTTGGTTTCCTGATCTCTTGTTTCCCAGTTTCCCAGCTTGGATTTTTGATCTCTTGGCCTTATTCTTAGGCTCAGGACCCTGCCTCTCTGCCATATCCTTAGAACTGCCCTCTAGCTGATCTGACCTATAGGACCTGTCAGTCTCTCTGCTGTCTGGCTGCTGCCCCAGTGGGACAGAAAGATCCTTTTTAGTTTTAATGAAAACTAGAGAAGGAAGGAGGGAGACACAGGCCCAATATAGCCCAGAGCCCTTTACATAGTATTCCTTCCCCCCCAAGTGAGCTGGACCTTATTGCTTTCCTGTGACAGCAACCCTCAAGAAAGCCGGCTGTTTCTGGAACCAGAGTAATAGAATGTGGGGAAAGAACAGGGACAGCTGCTTCTTATAGGAGTTGCTCTGGCGGCCTCCCTCAGATTTTCTCCACATAATTCTCTAGGAGCCATCTGATTATTACACTGGCAGACAAGGAACCTCCTGTGCCTTACTAAGCTACAAAGTCCACTTTGGTCAGACCTTCATCCCACACCTTGAAGGATAATAATGCACTGCTACTGCCCCTGGACCTTCTCAGACTCTGTCCCTGGTCCCTATTGCCAGAATTACTAACATGAATAGTCCCTTACATTTGTACAGTATTTAACAGTTTTATACAGCACTTAGTTGACATGTGCCTGACACAATTCGATGGCAGAAGTTGTTATTCTTTGTTTACAGATGAGGGAACTAAAGACCACAAATAAGTAACCAACAAGCCCAGGCATTGCTCAGAGCTCTTCCACCTCAATGTTACCTAAGGGATCTGCATTTAAGCCTTATTTCTTTAGTAGAATTAAATTTCTGCTTAGAATCTCAGTCATTAACTAGCAATAGAGGTATTCTGCCAGGTCTCGAAAGCCATCTTGAAGCCTCTGAAGTCTGTGAGGCGCGCAGCTATCTCCGCCAACTCCGTGTATCAGCAAAATCTCCTCAGAAGCCGGGGGAGCTCTGGCTTTCTGTGTGTCACCTGCCCTACTCCTACATGAAGTTCAGGCCTGACCCAAATCCTGACGTGGGACAGGCAGGACTGAGGCTGCCCAGCACTAGGGGTCTCGCCCTAGCCCCCTCCCTCCCAGTGGGTAACACATACAATGTAGACAACTTGTCCACCCCATTGTTTCTGAGACAGGCCCTCTCAGAAGCTCTACATACTGAAGACCACTTGTTTGGGCTGCAAAGCACCTTAAAAAACAAAACAAAACAAAAAACCCTAAGTCTTAAGAAATTAGAAAAAGAAGAGCAAACCAGCCCCTAAGAAAGCTGAAGTTAGGAAATAACAAAGATTACAGAAAGAAATCAGTGGAACAGAAAAACAACAGAACCAAAAGTTGGTTCTTTGAAAAGATCAACAAAATTGGCAAACATTAAGTAAGACTGACCAAGAAAAAAAGAGAGAAAATACAAATTGCCAAAACCAGGAATTAAAAAGGGGATACCACTACTGATCTTACAGAAGTTAAAGGGATTATAAGGGAATACTATGAGCAACTTTTATTTTATTTTTATATTTATATGTATGTATGTACGTATGTATGTATTTAAGATTGTATTTATTCAGTTGAAAGAGACAGAACACAAGCAGGGGGTTAGGAAGAGGGAAAGGGAGAAGCAGACTCCCTGCTGAGCCAGGAGCCAGATGCAGGGCTTAATCCCAGGATCTGGAGATCATGACCTGAGCCAAAGGCCGACACTTAACCATCTGAGCCACCAGGCACCTCCATGAACGACTTTAAACCTAGAAACTAGTCAATTTAGATGAAATGAAAACATTTCAAGAAAGGCCCAAATTATCAAACATGACTCAGAAAGAAACAGAAAATCTGAGTAGACCTACAATAAGCAAAAAAAAACCCAAAAAACCCCAAGAAACAAAAATTAAATTAATAATTAAAAATCTTCCAAAAGAGAAAAGCCCAGGCCCACACTGGCCTCCCTGATAAATTGTATCACACAATCAAAAAGGAAGTAATACCTACCCTTCACAAACTCTTCCAGAAAACAGAGGAAGGGGAAATATTCTCCAATTCAATCTATGAGGCCAGTTATTATTACTATGATACCAAAATCAAAGACATCACAAAAAAAACAAACAACAACAAAAAAAACAATATTCCTCATGAACATAGATGCAAAAATATTCACCAAAATAGCAATGCAAATCCCACGCCATTTAAAAAGGATTATACACTCTGACCAAGTGGGATCTACTCTGGAGTACAAGGTTGGTTTGATATCCAAAAATCAATGTAGTGCCATATTAGTAGAATAAAGAACAAAAAACAGAAATCTACAAAACCCAACATCCATCCATAGTAAAACCTCTCAGTAAATTAGGAATAGAAGGGAACTTACTTAGCCTGATAAAAGTCATCTACAGAAAACTCTATAGCTAATACCATACTTTATAGTAAAAGACTGAACACTTTCTTCCTAAAATTGGGAACAAGGTAAGAGTGTCTGCTCTCACCAATTCTATTCAACATTGTGCTGGAGGTCTTAACTGGTGCAATCAGGCACAGGGATTTTTTTTTCTTTTTTAACTGGATGTCAGATTATATCACTCCTCTACTCACAACAATTTAACAGCTTCCTGTTTCACTCAGAATAAAGCCCTGCATGATCTGGGTCCCTGTCTACCCTTATGACTTCTCCATACTCCACACTCCCTCTTGCTCACTCCACTTCCAGCCACCTGACTTCCTTTTGCTCCTCGAACACAATAAGCATACAACGGTTTCAGGGTCTCTGAACTTGCTGAATTCTATGCCTGGAATGTTATTCCCCAAGATACACACAGAGCTCACTACTTCAGATCCTGCATATTTCTGCACAGATCTGTTTTCTCACAGAGGCCTTTTTTCATTGCAATGTCCCGCTCTGTTCCCTTACCCTGCTGCTTTATTTTTCTTCATACATATTCATTTGTTTATCTGTTTTCCTCCACTAGAATCTAAACTACAAAAGAGAAAACTATCTTCTTCACTGCTATATTTCAAAGCTGTGCCTGGCACATGGTTGACAATAATACTCACTGAATGAATGTCTTAAAAAATAAAGTTTTATAGGGGCACCTGGGTGGCTCAGTTGGTTAAGCGTCTCCTTTGGCTCAGGTCATGATCCCAGGGTCCTAGGATCGAGCCACGCATCGGGCTCCCTGCTCTGCAGGAAGCCTGCTTCTCCCTCTCTCACTCCCCCTGCTTGTGTTCCCTCTCTCGCTATGTCTCTGTCAAATAAATAAATAAAATCTTTAAAAAATAAATAAAGTTTTATACAGGAGAATGAATAAAAAGAAGGCAGGGGGAAACCAGTGGCTCAAGAGGCTGAGAAAGACCAGGGTTTCAGGTCTTTATATATAGGAAAGAGCCAATATAGGATAATAGAAAAAACTCGGTTGTCTAGAGCTGGATTCTTCTGGGTTCTAAGCTTAGCTCTTCCAATCACTGCCTGTTTGTCTCTCTCGAAGCCTCAGTAATTTCTAAAATGAGAATATCACCACCTACCTCCCAAGCTGCTATGAAAATGAAATCAACTTATGTAGAGCATTCAGTATAGCATCTGATAATATAGTAGACATTATAAATAATTTAGCGTTTTCTGATACCCCCGGTCTCAAGAGGAACCTAGAACTACCTTCAAAATTACCAACTTCACTTCACTGAAGCACACAGATGTCTGCCCCTAAACTGAATGGCCTCCATACTCATTTTAACTTCTCTTTCTTATCATTCTTCTTTCATCCTTCCCTTACTGTTAGCTCTCAGCTGTGCTCACCTCTTGCTGCTGTTAATATAGCACTTCCTCCTCCCTTTTTGATATGCTGCTTTGAATCTTATGGGGGTTTAGAAACCAGATTGCTAAACCTGTTACAACAACATATAAAAATAGGAATAAATTAGTGCTGTGCAAGGGCTTAAGGATGACAATGCTTTGCTTCCTTCTTTTTAGTTGAAATTTGTTTTTAGTAGAAACTTGAGTATGTTAGATAAATAAGCAAGATACTTTTTTACATGGAATCATTCATATTTTGAAACAATCAATGATGGAACTTCTTCAGAGGGCAGCTGGTACAAAAACAGTAAGGTCCAAGCTGGGCACCGAGGCCATGGGAAAGCCAGAAGCTACAGAACTTAGGTTAACCAGACAATAAGAGGTGGCAGCAAGAGCCTGGAGATTCAGAGTAGGAGGGAAGGTTGGCTAATGTGGATTCCAAGAGCACCAGGTTGGGGACAGACCCCTCTGTACACCTTCACAAAGAAAGAAGAACAAAATGTCACTGTTAGAGAATGTAAAGAGAGTGGCCTAGATCACTGGCCAAGGGCAAGAGAGAGCTGGTGGGAAAACTGGATGACCATGGCCTCTGACAAGATTATGAGGCCATAGTATAAGTGCCTTTTCCACTAGTAGTTGGGAGGGTGAGGGATGGAGATGGGCAGGGTACTTAAGGCCAAAATAGGAACAGCCTTCCTCTTCTGAGAGGACAGTAGGAAACAAGGCAAGATCTATGTGGAATTAGTGAGTGCAGACACATGCTGGGGATGGGCCCTTGAAAAGTGCTTTAATATCTGTGCTAGCAGTGGCCTGGGAGCCAGGCAGTGTGAGTGCATTTAAACCTGCACTCTGCAACCCACCTGCTGCAAATCATGCTGCCTATGCTGCCTGGCTTTGTTTCTGTGCCTTGGAATCCCTTCCTTTGTGGAAAGATTGAGCTTCAGGGAGAATCTGCACAAGAGGAGGAAAAAAAGGGCATGGAAGAAGATTTACAGCACAAATTTCCAAAGCAAAACCTTCCCTTTTCCCTTTGGGGAGTGGAGTAGCAAATAGGTCAGGGACTAAGGTGCCAGGGATACTTATAATGCTTTCTTCTCACTTTCTCTCATTTCAGTCATGGTGCTTTACAATTCACAGAGCTTTCCAACATGCATTTCTCATTTGATTCTCTACAACATCCTGCAGGCTGGTATACATACAATAGACATGTGGGGGTGTGGGGAAGCATTCCAATTTTCTAAATAGCGGAGGGGAGGTTGTCCAAGGACAAATGTTGAGAAAGAAGATAAAAATCCAGGTTTCTCAACCCCAGTCCAGCTGTCTAGGTCCCTATCTCTGCTGGCCCAAGTGTTTACAGTATCTCAAGTGTTACAGGTGTTTTCTTCTCCTTCTAGTTATATTGAGCCTGGGCCTCTAACTGCTAGAAAACTCTATCAGCCTCTTGGCTCCCTCACTAGAAATGCCACTGCCTCAGAAAGGACCCCCAACTCCTGCCTGCCCTGCTGGGCCCCTCAAATAACTAGACCTCCTTCCTGAATCCCTAAGGAGGTCTGTCTTCTTGAACCTTCTAAGAAAAATCAGGATTCCAGGGAGATTAGCAGTCCAAGGAAAGCCTGCCAAGTCAGAGAGAGCAATGGTATTTACAACAGACTGACCAGATCTAACATCAGCTTTAAAGATTCTCAGATGCGGGGGCGCCTGGGTGGCTCAGTTGGTTAAGCAACTGCCTTCGGCTCAGGTCATGATCCTGAAGTCCCTGGATCAAGTCCTGCATCGGGCTCCCTGCTTGGCGGGGAGTCTGCTTCTCCCTCTGACCCTCCCCCTTCTCATGTGCTCTCTCTCTCTCTCATTCGCTCAATAAATAAAATCTTAAAAAAAAAAAAGATTCTCAGATGCGAACCTCAGGCAAATTATTGGAGCTTCCGGAGCCTCAATTCCCTCAGCCATAAAATGGGGTTTTGTCTAGATTAAATGAGACCCATAACACAATTGGTTCTTAATGTGTTGATCTCCCTTCCCATCTTACTATCTATGGTTTTCCCTCTAAGTTTCCCCTGACTTCCCTTTCACACGGCCCCAGCTCTTTCATTCCATCCTCACCACCATTCATAACCACATTTTCCAGGACTGATAAAACTGGTTTCTGAAGTTGACCTAGGGGCTTGGTAGGTCACAGTCAAGACTGCAATCAGGAAAGTTTCTAAGGGCTATGAGGTCATGTTAAGAGAGCTTATAGGAGAATGCACTTAGCTACCAGGTCCAAGATAACTTCCAAGACAAAGCAGCTGGCAGAAGCCAGAAGGAATTGAGCCTGCTTTGCCTTATTCACCGCAAATGATCCCAAACCATCTTACGGCAGTTCCAAGAAAGCCAAGTTCAATTCTCCCCCCAGTACAGGAGCCTGCCTATGCTAGTCTCTCAGACATGGAGTAGGAGAGTAACAGCCTAGAAGTTACCTGTACTAAAGATAAAAATAAGCCCCAAACTAATTACCCTGTATCTTGGCCCAAGCTTGCCCAGAGTTTGCCCAAGACCCTCACTCACCAGTACCAAGGCTGAGCTCAGCCCACAATTTTCTCTTTTGGGTCACAGGGTCAGTACCAGCTGCCTCTGGGAACAAGGCTCACCTAAAACAGAGAGAGAAGTCAGTTAGGGTCCTGACAGGCATGAACTTAGGTCAGCACAGGCATTCCAAGTTCCTGCTCTCACATGTCTCGCATCTTTGCAAAAGACAGGTTGATTGGGTGCCTGGGTGGCTCAGTCGTTAAGCATCTGCCTTCGGCTCAGGTCAAGATCCCAGGGTCCTGGGATCGAGCCCCGCATCGGGCTCCCTGCTCCGTGGGAAGCCTGCTTCTCCCTCTCCCACTCCCCCTGCTTGTGTTCCCTCTCTTGCTGGGTCTCTCTCTGTCAAATAAATAAAATCTTAAAAAAAAAAAAAAAAAAAAAAGACAGGTTGATAATTAAATACATTATTTCAAGTTATGCTAAGTGCTATGAAGAAAAATAAACCAGATAAGAGAGGAAAGAATGACAAGGAGTGAGAATGAGGCCTATTTTAGATAAAATGATCAGGGAAACCTGGGGCACCTGGGTGGCTCAGTTGGTTAAGCATCTGTCTTCAGCTCAGGTCATGATCTCAGGGTTCTGGGATCAAGCCCCGCATGGGGCTCCCTACTCAGCAGAGAGTCTGCTTCTCCCTCTCCTTCTGCCCCTCCTCCCTGCTCGTGCTCTCTCTCAAATAAATAAAATTTTAAAAAAAAGATCAGGGAAACCTTCTCCAAGAGGTAACCACAAGAAAGAGACCTGAATGAAGTGAGGGAGTAAGAGCTGCAAAGATCTGAAGAAAGACTGTTTCAGAGAGGGAGAATACCAAGTACAAAGACCCCGCAGCAATCATAGGCAAGAATAAGCTTGTTATGCTTAAAGGAACAAGAAAGTCAATGTAACTAGAATGCGGTGATATAAAGAATGAGATACTAAATATATATGGAGGAATTAATTATGATCCCTATTTTACACCTGAGAAAACTGAGGCTCAGAGGTTGGGTGACTTGCCCAAGGTCAAAGTAAATCAGTGGCAGAACTGGGAATGGAGGGGCAGTTGGCTGGCTTAGTAGAGCATGCGACTCTTCATCTCGGGGTTTTGAGTTCAAGCCCCACATTGGGTGTAGAGATTACTTAAAATCTTAACAAAAAAGAACTGGGGGGGCACCTGGGTGGCTCAGTCGTTAAGCGTCTGCCTTCGGCTCGGGTCATGATCCCAGGGTCCTGGGATCGAGCCCCACATCGGGCTCCCTGCTCAGCGGGAAGCCTGCTTCTCCCTCTCCCACTCCCCCTGCTTGTGTTCCCTCTCTAGCTGTCTCTCTCTCTGTCAAATAAATAAATAAAATCTTTAAAAAAAAAAAAAAGAACTGGGAATGGAATTCAGGTCATCTAGACAACTCTGTCTCGATCTTGGGCCAGGTTCCTCCAGCTTAGATAACCCGGACCCCAGTTGGGACGAACTTTCAAGCACTCTAAAACTGGTCTCAGGTTTCTTTACTCATCCCCTCCTCTGTTGGTGAGGATGGTTGAAAAACAGAAATGGCTATATTACCTGGAATGTGGAATAGAGGAGACTCCAGGGTTAAGGAGAACAGTAGTACATGCCAAGCGCTGTTGTAAACCCTTTTTTATATTAACTCATTTAATCTGCACAACAATCTTATAAGGTTGCTGTGTTATTTCCCCATTTTACTACTAGAGAAATTGAGGCACAGATAAGTAAATTTGCCCCAAGTCACACAGCTAACAGAAGGCAGAGCTGAGACTTGACCCCAGAAAGTCCATCCTCTGGAGCTTGCCCTTCCCTCTTAACCATACTATATCAACTTCTGAAAAACAAAAGAAAAAAAAGGAAACATTCTCTAGTCATAGCCAATATGGCTCAGAGCCTCAATTACCCCCAGCCTGAAATCCTCTCCATTTACTTGCAGTCCAGGCTTCCTACTGAATATCAAATGAATGACTCTTGAGTCCCTCAGTTGGGTGGTTCCACACACTTCTCTAATCTCTAGCTACTGTGAGCAGAAAGCGATGATAACCATGACAATCGCCATTTAATAGCCACTAACGATGAATGTACCCTTTGAAACAGACTAGGTACCAGGCTAAGAATCTTACATGCACTATCTCATTTCAGACAAGAGAGTGACAGTTGTTCCAAGACATGGGTGAAGGGGTCTCTGCAGGGCTCCAGGCCTGGAGGCAAAGCAGCAAATACATGGAACTGAAGGATCTCTGTAGGCCCACGTCATAGGCCAAAGGCAGAGATACTAGGAGGTGAGCAGTAAGGGGAATAGACTATGAGCACCTCCAATTCAATATGTCAACAAACTGAACTCATCTCCTCCTCTACAGTTCAGCAAATGATATAACCATTCTTACAAGTACTGAGACTCTAAATGTTCATACTCTCCAACCTCTCCTTTCCTCATGCCCCATTCCCACAACTGCCAAGTCCTCATGCGTTTTTTCGTTATTGTTCTAAGAGCTCTACATACAAACAGTTCTTCTTTATTCCCTACTGTGACAACTTCCTCTTGATTCAGGATCTCACTATCTCTTGCCTGCAAGGCTGGAATATTTCTTAAAATTTACTGACATTATAAGGACAGACTGTTACAGTAGCCTCTTCTCTGGTCTTTCAGTAGTCTACCCCTATCCCTTCCTGCTCTAACCACTGAGTGCACACTGCCAGACTAATGTTCCCAATGCCACTCCCCTGCTCAGAAAAGAAAAATGAAAAAAGTCATGGCTCCCAATCACCTCAGCTTTGCTAAGTATGCCTTCATCTGGTCATCATCTGCCTTACCTCTATCATGGGCTTTCCAGCTCTCATCCTTTTGTCCATGCTGTTGTTACACTTGGAATGCCTGTCTATTTGTACATATTCAAATCCTTCTTAATCTTCCAAGGCCTAGCAAATCTATAAAGTTATCCTGAACCCTTTTTCTCACCACTCTCTGTCATATTCTTGAATCATCTCTGTGACTACACCTGGCTCTGGCCTCATCATCAGCTTAAGCCTCAAAACCAGTTCCTCTGTTCCTTCTTGTAAAGATTCCTGCTGGTTCCAGAGAATGAAGACCTACTCGGTTAAGATTTCTCTTCTCATTCTTGCTACTCTTACTTTACTCGGGATCTATCACCTAACAAGGGACCTTGGTTCTAATCTGAGCCTCAGATTTCTACAAAATGGAGATACAATCCCCATCCTGATTATAGGACAGGGATTTTGTGAGAATCATTGCAGTAACAGAAGAGGAGGTGGGGGAAGAGTTAGGATGGGAGATTCCAGGCCAGGTCTTTAATAGCTCTTTCTTTCACTGCAAAACACTGAGCATATTTATAGAAGCCTTCTAGCCAATCAATCGAAAAATACTTCCTGGGCGTGGTTGGTCATGGTCACAGCTCTAAGTTAGGGGTTACAGATGGCACAGGGATGAGTAAGAACAGTTCTTATCCTTAGGCTCCTTGCATTCCAGGGTGTGGGACTATGTGAACTTCCTGCAAAAGGACTACTACTAATATTAGGCTGGATCCAACAGTACAAAGAGTGCTCCACGTATTGTAAAAATGAAGAAATCAGGCTGACTGGAGGTGGCCTCAGAAGTTTCACAGGAGCAAGGACTTAAGCCAAGCCTTGATGCAGAATGACAGAAAGACACATGCTACTATGCACCAAGCACTGGGCTAGCTGTTATGAGGTTAACCCTCACACTACCCTCTGAAGAGGTGATGGCGTGCCCATTTGATATCCAAGGTAACTGAATATGGGCAAGGTTAATTGTACCATTTAAGGTCAAACAGCCAGTAAGTAGCAGAGCTAGGATTTGAACACAAGCCTGCTTTACTTTACTCCAAAGCCTATATACGTTTACTTACTTACTTTATGATCCAGAGGACCAGATAAACTCTAAAGTTCTTTCTACCTTAAAAATCCAATGATTTGGGGCACCCAGCTGGCTCAGTCAGAAGAGCATGAGACTCTTGAGGTCAGCGCTTGATCTCAGGGTCATGAGCTTGAGCCCCATGCTGGGTATAGAGATTACTTAAATAAGTACAACTTAGAAAAAAAAAATCCAATGATTTGAATGGGGGAATAGGGGAGGAGGTCTACTGCTGCTAATGTCTTCCCCATAAGACTATAATTTTATTGGCAGGTTTAGGGTCTTATTAACTGGAATAGCCTAAGTATCTGACACAGAGCCTGGCAGGTTATACTTAGAAGACACTGTGAGTGAATGAATGAGTGAATAAGCACCTTCCCCATGAACCTTTGTTCTGAGGTCTAGAAGTAAGGTCCAAAATCTCAAGCTCCACGTTATGACTCTCGGCCCCAGCATCTTTAATACCAGCTATCTACTAATCTGTTGTTTGAAGGTTCCCTTTTTCCATTCTTGTTTTCAGGAGTTAAGGGAGAGGTGGGGAGAGGTGAGGAGAGAAAAGGATAAGAAGGGAAATTGGGTGGATAAGAGAAAAGAGAGGGAGAGGAAAAGGGTGAAAGGAGAGAAGGTAAGGAAGGAGACAAAAAGGAAGGAATTGTCTGAGGCACAGACTTTGGGAAAGGTTTCTTTTCTGGTACCAGAACCAAGGATTTGTTTGTTTTTTAAAGAGCAGCCAAAGAATTCCTCTTTATAAATTTCAAATGAAGAGAACCTGCTTGTCCAAAACCCCAGACTAAATCTACCAGGAGGAGGTACAATGAAACTCCTCAGGGTTCCAATCCTCAGTTCTTAACCACTATCCTGCCCCAGCTCAACCTTCACCTGGTTTAGGCTAAAGCTTGCAGAGGTCAGAAGACATACCAGTTCTTCTGATACTCCTCTGCTCCTCCTCCAAGGGTTATTCCAGGCTAGTGAGCCTTGGGAATCCAACCTTCCTTATGGATGAGGAGACACTGACATCCTCTGGATGCTTCACCCCAGCTCCCTGTCATGAAAGTTTTGTTGAACCCTAAGGGAAAAAGAATTACTCCCTTTCTGCTGAGTTCCTCAAATGTGTGTGAAAAAATTGTGGTGAAGATGTGGATGAAGGCAGCAAGGTCCCTTCAGAACTCTACATCCTGAGTCCTAATACAGCTTAACCTTCTTTAGGTCTGATCTGCAAATTATACACTCATACTTCTTCTTCCTAAATTAGTAGAGAAAGCACTGGGCTGAGAGTCAGAAAACCTAACAGCTAGTTCGAGCTCTACCTCTGATTCGCTGTGTGACCTTGGACAAGTCCTTTCGCCTTCCTGGACATTAGTTTCCGTATCTGTAAAATGAGGGAGCCAGCATCTACTCTTCTGAAGAATCTTTTGAGGGATCAAGAAGACTGGCAAGGACAGTAAATTTATTTGGTTTTATATGAATGGTAAAGAAAGAATGAGGGGATGGTCTCTTAAGAAAGAAAGAAAAAGGGCTATACCACCTTTCAGTTGAAGGGCCTGCTCTGAGTGAAAGGATTAGGAAGAACTGTGGCAGACAGGCCACTGTCCGTACCTCCATCAAATGAGAGGCGTCAACCAAGACTTAAAACAACTCATGAACCACATGCACGTAAATCCCAACAGGTCCAAGTACAGAGAAAACAAGAACCACTAGAAGTCACATATTGCTCAGGAAAAGAACAAGTAGTAATAATCAATTCAGTGGTGAAGAGCTCAGACTCTAGAATCAGACACCTGGATTTGAATCCTACTCTGTCTCTTAACTACCTTTGTGTCCTTAGGCAAGGTACTGACCTTCTGTGCCTCAGTTTCCTTCATTTATTAAAAATGGTTCCTGCTTTGGGGCGCCTGGGTGGCTCAGTCGGTTAAGTGCCTTCAGCTCAGGTCATGATCCCAGGGTCCTGGAATCAGAGCCCCACGTCAGGCTCTCTGCTCAGCAGGGAGCCTGCTTCTCCCTCTCCCTCTGCCTGCCGCTCCCCCTGCTTGTGCTCTCTCTCTCTGTCAAATAAATAAAATAAAATAAATTTTTTAAAAAATGGTTCCTGTTTCATAAATGTTTTATTGGGAAAAATAAATGAGACAGCATGGGAAAGCCCACACCTAAGAGCCTGGCAAAAGTGACTCAATGATAGGTATTGTTATTCCATGTAAGTACCACAAAAGGATGAATCAGAAGCAATAAAAAGGCCTAGGAGGAAAAAAAAGAAATGCACATTTGCCATTACCTATTACGTATCATGCCCTATGCCCAAAGCCTTAATTATTTTCATTTATTCCTAATAACCTTTTGAGGTCAATAAAATGATCCCTATCTTACAAGAGGAAACTGAGCCTTGGAGAAATAACTTGTCTAATACCACACAGCTAGGAAACAGAACTTACTGGAACCAAGGTCTGACTCCAAAGACTGTGTTCTTTCTACTATATACCTTGTACTTTCTCATGCTTAAAAATAAGAAGACCCTGCCACTACATATAGGCACCAATAATAAAATTTTAGGAAATGGACCAAATTCTCCCATTTTGTACGTGATGAAGCAACTACTGGTTTTGCATGCCTGGGAAAAAGATGGGCAGGGGTCGAATGCAAGCGTACCATCAAGATCCAGACTTGCAGGCCTTGGCTTACCAGACCTTCCCAAGGGGCTCTCAGCCAGTTGTTGCAGTAAGAGAGGAGAGAGGGACTATTCCCAGACGGGATACCATACCCAAAAGGATAATGTTCTAAGTCTATATCAAACAGTCAAGAAGCCATGAGAGGTTCAGCCTGGGCTGAACTCAAATACCTGATCAAAACACCTAATACTGGGAGGGAACACAATGCTAGGAACACCTTTACAAGACTCAGTATGTACTGTGTCCTGCATTGCAAATTGTCTCTATTTCTGGGAAGCACTTTATTATGGCCCAGATGACCACAAGTCAGTCTGAAAAGAAGCACTCATTTCCTTAGGTCAGGCCATTATTTTGGAGCATTCCAACAACAACATCATCAACATCATCATCATCATCATCCAGAACAAGTTCTACAGGAGTACACAGAAACCAGGAACTACAGCTTGCAACTAGGGGAAAGGAGCCAGGAAATGAATTAAGAGAAGATCTGGGGAAGAAGTGAGTCCTAGACATCAAAGGCTTTTGGGAGGGTGGGGAACCAAGCAAAAGGCCTGGGACAAGAAAAGGGAGTGCTTCAGGGGGCTAAGGAAAGATTTTGATAGAAGAAATCATCTCCTACATTTGTAAACCAAAAAAAAAATTTTTTTTTTAAATAGCATGTCCCTATCGAACCCTTGCTGTTTAAAGAAGACTCTCCAAGGCCTACAGGAAGACTGAAAAAAAAGTGATATTTTCCCCTGGAGAGGGGAAGGAAAATAGAAGTTGGGTTCTCTAGGACTCTGGGGTGGCAACCAAGGCAAGAATGAGCAGCGCCAGGAAATAATCATAGGATAACAGCTCCAAGTACAATCAGACAGGGCTCACCTGCAGGTGGCCTCAAACCCACTTCTGCTCTGATCAGCACTTGAGGGTGCACAACTGCCCACATCCAGCAGGGAATATAAGATTAGCCACTGAGCAAAAAGCCTTTGTCCTAGGAGCCATGCTTGTCAATTTATTTGTTAGTTCTTTTCCAGCTGCACCCTAACCTCTTGGCCTCAAAATGAACTGCCTCAATCCTTGTGAGGCCTGCTTTTCCCCGCCTTGACCAAACCCATGGTCTTTTTTTTTTTTTTTTTTTAAGATTTTATTTATTTATTTGACAGAGACACAGCGAGAGAGGGAACACAAGCAGGGGGAGTGGGAGAGGGAGAAGCAGGCTTCCCTCAGAGCAAGGAGCCCGATGCGGGGCTCAATCCCAGGACCCCGGGATCATGACCTGAGCCGAAGGCAGACGCTTAACGACTGAGCCACCCAGGCGCCCCTAAACCCATGGTCTTACAGTTCTACCAGACTCCTCCCACTCACAAGGATACCTGACATTGACTCTTGTGACTGACTCTATTGTGTGGCTGCCTATGCCCAGGCATAATTAACCAACTGGCTGTGGTTTGCCACTGGGGCTAAAAAGATGACTCACAATATCATAAAAATGCAGCCAGGTCACAAAATAGTTCAGTAAAACCCTCCTCTACTCCCCAGCAAAGACAGGTGTCAGGATGCCCAGCATATCACAAAAGGAGGCCCTCAAGGGCAGCTGGTTTCTTACTGACAGGTGACGTTAGGGCTCCTGAGCTTAGTCCATGTCCGTGTATGAGAACATTATTTATGCCATAAATAGATGAAACTCAATCCAGGCAGTCTCTAGGCTGCCTGGAGGAATGTCCAGAGAATACAACAGATGCGCAAGACAATCATTTCTTGCCTCTGAATTTTCTTAACAGCTAACAGCACTTCTCCTTCCTCAGCTGAAGCTGTCTCCAGTTTCCCCCTCCTCCTTCCCTAGAAGAACCAACCCTGCAGGAATCATCAAGGGAGGCACCAGTAATTACTGTTTTCTTTTCTCCATGCTAATGAGACAGTTGGATGGTTCCCCTCCCCACCTCCCTAGCTGGAAGGGAGAATCTAAGGCTTTATAATCTGTAACCCACACACCAAAGCTTGGGCCAGACCGTGCCTCTGCAACTGAACTGTGTAGACGATGGCTTTCTGTCCCCAATGAGAACAGAGCTGGAAAAGGCCCCACCATTTTAGAAAAGGCAGACCAGAGTGGCAAGAGGATCTGTCCAAAGTCACAGAAGGAAGTCCATGAAAGGGCCAGATTGCTACTCCCAATCAGGACACTTCCCACATCATCCAGACTTCTACAGTACAGAATGACTTTGGAAGTGTCCTCAATGTGGAGCCAGGAACTCCAAGTATCAAGATCACATACTGGTTTTGTTTTTTGTTTTGTTTTTACAGAAAGAACATATGCAAGCATTTGAGTGGGGGTGAGGGCGGTGGAGGAGCACAGGGAGAGGAAGAGAGAATCTTAAGCAGGCTCCAAGGCCCGTGTGGAGCCAGACACAGGGCTCAAGCTCACGACCCCGACATCATGACCTGAGCAGAAATCAAGAGTCAGATGCTTATCCAACTGAGCCACCCAGGCACCCCTACACATAATGATTTTGAAAAAGTACTTAAAAAGCAACAACAGGGACGCCTGGGTGGCTCAGTCGGTAAAGGGGGCTGCCTTCGTCTCAGATCGTGATCCCAGGGTCCTGGGATCGAGTCCCGCGTCGGGCTCCTTGCTTGGCGGGAGTCTGCTTCTCCCTCTGCCTGCTCTGCCTGCCATTCCCCCTGCTTGTGCTCTCTCTCTCTGACAACTAAATAAATAAAATCTTAAAAAAAAAAAAAAAAAAAAGGCAACAACAATGTTCTGTAGATAGGGACTCAGCCCCAAGAATCTCAGTTCTGGGATGGAAAGGCAGGATCCCAGCGCCAATGCCAATTTTACCCCAGATATAATGCCAATTTTACCCCAAAATTAAAATCTCAAGTAGGTGGTCAGGCAAAAAAAGAATCTGTACATTTGGGGGCTCCTGGGTGGCTCAGTAGTTAAGCGTCTGCCTTCGGCTTAGGTCATGATTCCAGGGTCCTGGGATCGAGTCCCACATCAGGCTCCCTGCTCGGCGGGAAGCCTGCTTCTCCCACTCCCCCTGCTTGCGTTCCCTCTCTCGCTGTCTCTCTCTCTCTATCGAAAAATTTTAAAGGATTTTAAAATCTAAAAAAAAAAAAAAAAAAAAAAGCATCTGTACATTTTAGCTGGGATTCAGTTCAGTTACGTGCAGACTACAAATACCAAGGGTGGGATCCAAAGTTAGCCTTAAAAATGAACTTCTGGTCTGGTGGCTAAAGGAGGTCCTGAGGATAGTACACTTGGACCTCAGTCTTGCTAGTCCAATCCTCGTATGTCACAGATGAAGAAACTGAATCTAGGAAGCTTCAGAGGAGAGGACCCATGGTGAAGCAGCAGGAGTGAAGGATGTTACAGCCTAGAGCTAGCAACGGCCTGCCTGGATAGTCCCGGTCAAAAAAAAAAGGAAGACAGGGTCTCTGGGAAGAGCCGGCACTTGCAACGGCTGCATTGAGAAGAAAACGGCTGGAATAATTTGTAGAATCTAACAAGGCTTATTTTTTCAGCCTGAAAACCAGCTCCTGTCAGCCTCTAAAACCTCTTTCCTTTCCCTCTCACTGTCTATCCTAGCTCTATCATTTCAAGTAGGAATCAGCAACTCCAATCCAGTCCTTGAACTAATTCTGACTCCAGGCAGGAAATATTTAAATCAGTCTTAGCTGCAACCTCCATCCCCTACCCACAGGGCCTGGATATCAACACCTTCTCCCTATTTGCTACCACAGAGTTGACACTGGGCTCCCTGTGCTATTCCAGGCCACTGCCAGTGCTGACCACCAGACTTCACCTTCTAGAGGTCACAAAATCACGTGACTATTCTATAAATGGGCCTAAGTCCATGTGGTAACCCCTGCCTTAGTCACCTAACAACTCAGGCCCTCCAAGGACTAAAGCCTAGCTCTGAATCCCAGGCCAGATTTCCCCATCGGTTGCCACTCTCCAGACACTGCCTAGGAACCTGAACCTGCACTTGAGTTTGCTGCCCTCCCTACCCTTCGGCAGGGAAGGCAGCATGGTACGGTGGAAATAGCATGCAGACAGACCTGGGTTTGAGCCCTGGCTCTGTCACCTACACTGCATATCCTTAGGCACTGCTCCTTAACTGCTCTTGTGTATCCTCTTAGAGCTCTCATCACTGTTTACCTGTCTCTGTCCTCTAACACTCTCCCCTACTTGGGAACAAGGAATATTTGTTTCCCCATAACCTCGATGAGTCAGTCACTGTCTACTGAATGATCCTCTAAAACTAAGTTCCCACTGTCTGTAAAATAGGGATAATATCGCCGATCTCAGAGTTGTGAGATAAATAGGAAAAAGTCCGTAAATTGCCTGGATCAGCACCTTCCTCTACTGTATCATGGATGCCCAGGGCCAAGTGTTTGCCTGTACTGAACTAGACTGCCCATCCTAGAGACACCATGCCTTGCTGAACCTCTAGGACCACATGGACCTGACCTCCAGAGCCTGTTCCACTCCGGTAATTAGACTGAGTGCCAGGTCCTGGGACCTGCCAGTAAAAACAGCTAGAGATAGGACTACTTTCCTCACAGTCAAAGGCAATGAATTTCAAGTAGATGAAGTGTGGGAATATACTAATATTTTAGATTGCAAGGAGGGAGGGAACATGGGGGAGGGGGGTGAGGGAAGGTGTGCTCTGAAGTTGGGGTCTTAAGAGAAGAAATCTCAAATTCCAAGAAGTGGCTAAAGTCATCTGTACTGGAGCCTACAGAAGGTCCAGAAACATGAAACAAAGCGGCCGAGGTCACATAGTAAGCTAAAGGGAAGTAAGTCTGGAACCCACCACTGCAGTCTCCCCATCTAGTGTTTTTTTCTATCCTATAGAGCAGATGCACAATGTTCTAGAAAAAGGGGAGGCATAGGGGATACAGTGTAGTGACAGGGAGCAACTCATAAGGGATGTCAAGTGGTACTTATGCAGTTTCTGGCTGGGAGAGGGAACTGAGAAATAAATCCAGCCTTTGGTTTTACAGAGGCCTAATATGCTCTGGAAGCTGAAGGGCAGAAGTTCAATGTGGCTAGAACAAGTGTGAGCAGTTAAGGAAGAAAAAGGGTAAACAGTGTCCTCAAAGAATCATGAGCCCCTCTCCCAACAAATTAGCAGCTACTCTGGGTGATCAAAACCCTCTTGCCCACCCATCCCCAACTTCTCAACTCAAACTATGTTCCAGATTTGAGGATATGTGTCTTTTCCATTAGAGGGAGCTCAGACTTATAAACTGCAAGTGAAGCACAGAGAAGTGGCAGAGCTCTGCACCAAGTGGAAGAATTCTTTGTCCTATTTACCATATTCACCTGAACTTCTGACAAGTTAAGTGATTTGTCCAAGGTCACACAGCTAATAAGGGCAAACCAGGACTTGTTGGTATCCTGTGTCCTTTTGTGACCATGGTAACTTTCAGCAAATTTGACCTTTATAAAGTTTTGAGAGGTGGGCAGGGCTAGTGACTTCTGCTAAATCATGCCGTCCCTTCTGAAAAGTCTCATTTGGGAAACCTCCAATTCATTTCAGGCCTAGTCTCTTACAGAACTTTCATAATTACCTTCTAACTCAGAGGCCAGCAAACTTTTTCTGTATCGGGCCAGATAGTAAATATTTTAGGTTTTGTGGGCTATAGCAGTCTCTGTAGTATTCAACTTTGTCACTGTACTACGAAAACACTCAGAGAGGAACAAACAAGTGTGCTGTACCTCAGTACAATTTTATGCAAAGAGGCAGCAGACTGGATTCAGCCCACAGGCCATGGTTTGCTGACACCTGTTCTAACTAATCTACTGTCTCTAATCAACCTGTCTCCCAATCCATCATACACACTCCTATGGCAAGCCCTGTACCATGGATCCCCTTTGCCTACAAGATAAAGTTTAAACTCTACCCCCACCCTCTACCATATCGTTCCCCTGCACACTGTACTCCAATTACAGCAGACTATCACCCGGCAACTTCCTACCTTTCCCCCCTGCTATTCCCTGACACCCGCAATGCCCTCCATTCCTCTGTCAATAATACCTATTCAGGGACAAGTTCAAACGGCAACACCTGTGAAAAGTCCTTGCTTGCCTTAATTAGCCCTCTATATATGGCTGTCCCTCACCCACCACCGCCTCCCCACTCCCCCACAACTGTCAGCCTCATAGGGGCAAGCACTGTGTCATAGTCAACTCTGTATCCTTTGCAGTACCTAACATAGCACCCAGTCTCCGCTGACTGAACAGGCTTGGTTTCTAGGCCCTTTGAAGGTCACTAGAACATGGGGACCTTTGTTTCTAACAGAATACTCACAGCATCAACAGAGCCTTCAGTCGGCTTCAAGAGCTGCCCCCCACCTCCCTTTTGTATTCCTCGGCATTGGCCAGGTAACTGGTTAAAACCAAGCATTTTACTAGGTGGTTCTAGCCTGTGCTCAGATATGTGAAAAGAGGGATCTTATTTTCAAACCTCTGGCCCTGACCTCAAACTGTATCCTTAATATCAGCCATAAACTGATCCCAGACACATATTTAGCCCTAGATCAGGAGACAGCCTTCTAACAAGCACAGATCCCTGGTCCTGAAGGCAGGGGGTTTCACCCAGGGAAAGGCTCAGGGCATGCAGTCCAACCTCAAATGAAGAGGAAACTCAAAATATGTGGTAAGAATCATCAGGAGCATCACCTCTGCAAAGGGATCTCTACTGAGACTAAAGGTCCTGGGCAAGCCTATAGCCCACAAGTACGGCTATCCTAGCTCGGGGAAGCTATGAGGTCAAAGACTAAATTGCTGATGGGAAAAAAACAAAACAAATACACAAAGAATTTTTCTCCTAAGCCCAGAACGGAACAACATTCCATCTGGGTAAGTGAGCTTGTCACAGGCATGGGGTACTTAGCGTATCTGCCATTCCAGGATTACTGCTGTCAAATTTTAATTAGGGTAATTAGAGTTAAAAATGTAATTTCATTTCAGGGGTATTTTGAACAGATTCCATTAATTTCTTTTTTTGAAAGAACACAGAAAGGAGGGGCAGGCTGAGTGGAGCAAAGGATTTTGCCATGGGAGAAGCGAAGCCATGTGCCTGGGCCAGATGAGCTCTCAAAACACTGCCCAGAACGCTGAGCACACACCTGTGCAGGCTTGGCCCGGAGGACAGAGAAAGCTCTTCAGCTCTCTTCCTTAGTTCCCTCCCTGAAACTAAGTTTCAGTCAGCATCTGCTAATAAATCTACCTCCTTCTCCCCAACTCCTACTCCTGTATTACTGCCATTCAGCAGCTACTATTACAGCCCCAAGTCTGGCAAGGGGCACGAGCTTAGGGCTGACAATCTGATTTGCTACATGTTAGGGAATGCATTAATGTCCACCCCTTTGTCAGGAGTTCCTGGTCACATTTTTAGGCTTTTCTTTGTGCTAATTCCCTAGTCTAGAGCGACGCTCCCTGCCTTGCCTGCCTCAACTTTTCCTCTTCCTTCAAAGCACAAATCAAAGTTATCTTCCCCAGGAAAGCTCTCCTTCGTGCCTGTAATCCCAGATTCCCTTGCACATGCCTCCATTAAGGCATACACAGAATACTGTGGTTTGTTTCCTTGTTTGACTCTTGATGCTAGATTGTGAAGTCTTTCATGGCAGAGACTGGATCTTCATATGGGAATCCTTAGGCACTAGCACAAGCCCTGACACGTCGGAAATACTCAATAAATACTTGCTGAATGACCAACAACAGGGGCAATTGGGTCTGACCACAACTGGTAGCTAAGCATGTTAAGCCCTCACGGACTACAATGCCTACAAATACCCAGTCATGAGTTCCTTCCCCCTCCTTGCACAGGGCCAGTTTAGAAACCTGACTTTGCACTCCATGCAGGAGGAAGTCCTCCCACTGATCCCAAATGATGATTGATCTCTCCCATGAGAGCCTGCTTATTCCTTAAGGACCTTGGAAAGGAGATGAGAAAGCAAAAGCAAGCAGAGCATCTCCCCCCATTCTCTTCATCAATGATTTTAAAGAATTTCCTCCAGTCTTTGAAGAGCTCCAGGGAGAGGGCCCGAGCTCCAGTTCAACCTGCGGAAAGATAAAGGATGGCCCTGGTAGAAAGCACTTCATCAGCTTGGAATCTGTGCTGCAAATGCTCAGAAATGTTGTAATGTAGTACAATAAAGAACACGCAATGTGACATAGAACAGCCAAGTCATTTCACTTCTCTGAGCTTCAGCTTCCTTTTCAGACCTATCCCAGTAGGTTACAGTAGGAGAAACATACAAAGGGGATTTAAACCAGTATTTAACACTCAGTAGGTATTCAATAAATGACTTTTCCATCTGAAGAAGGCACCTGTACTATGTACCTAGCATCATATTATGTTTATAAGTTGACAGAGGTGAGGAAAAGATATCAAAGGGGGATACAAGGTAACCATTTCTGTTTGCTCAGGGCAGCCCTGCCTGCCGGGTCCAGGGGAAGAGGGACTGTTGTGTTGACCAGTATAACCAGAGCCACTTCATGGGAATCAGATTCTCCTTAGCTAGGAGCACTCCTATAGCCTCCTCCCAGGCTCCCCAGGCCTGGCTGCAGGCCCATTATCGATCCATTTCTAATTAGGACCTGTGTCAGTGCTTCTGACAGAAGGTCAGGGCCTAGGCTGCCTCTGCTGGCCTCTGGCCAAAGCCTGAAATGCTCTGACCAGGGTAGACCCAGAGAACCACCACTTCTGTGGCAGAAAAGAATACCAGACTGAACTCATCATAAAGCAGCATAAAATTTTAGAGCTGAAAGGGTCCTTTACGAGCATGAGCTTTGTTGTATTATAGGTGAGAAAGCTGAGGTCCAGAAAAGAATCTGTCCAATGTGGTACAAAAAAGATCTTGATAATTGCTTCCCAACCTGGCTACGCAACAGAAGGACTCTGGGAACTTGTTAAAAATATAGTTTTCTAGGCCCCACCCCAGAGAACCTGATATGGAACATATGCAGTGGCTCTGTCTCTTTTGCTAAGTAGATGATCATCTTCCAATAAAAGTGAACCCTGAAATCACAGGACCAGTTTGCAGCTAGGTTCAAATCCACCTTGCGTCATAATAGTGCCATTTAGAAGCAACCCTCTGTTGTCTGACCCAACCATAACAAGGTTATTCTAGGGGCCTCAGAAGTATCTGTCATAAATGGTTCAGACTTCTAACAGTCCACTAGTGTGGCTGTCGGCAAAGACATTTCCTTTCAAAACTAGTTTGAAACTAAAATGTCTCTTATAAAGATTAGAAATACCCAAGGAGGGGATAGCAGGGAATTGTGGGAAATGGTGTGGTACTGAGTGTGAGACATGGGGAATGGGGAGATGTTGTCTGTGTACAGGGGAGGCCTTGTGTGGATACGTAAGGAAACTGTGGTGTCTGAGGCTTGCAGGTACCTCCGTAACACATACAATTCTGAGCACCTGGTTAGAGAAGAGTGGACAGGGAATATTGGAGGATAAATGTGTGGGTACATGGCAGGAGGAGGAAGTAGATAACTTGAAGATGTAAGGGAGATAATACAGATTTGTATGGAAAGGAAGCAATGTGTGCACCTTTGTGACTCAATTTTGTGTCTATGTATTGCAAAACATATGAACTTGTAGGGACAGGAGGGAGTGTGTGTGGCCTAGACACTTGTATGCATAAGAAAACAGATCCATGAGCATATCTGACTCATCCAGCCCTAGCTTTGCCTAAAGGCTCGTACCACTCAAGGGCAGGCCTGTCTGCAGAAATTTCTCATTAAAAATGACATTATGAGGGCGCCTGGGTGGCTCAGTTGGTTAAGCGACTGCCTTCGGCTCAGGTCATGATCCTGGAGTCCCGGGATCGAGTCCCGCATCGGGCTCCCTGCTCAGCAGGGAGTCTGCTTCTCCCTCTGACCCTCCCCCCTCTCATGTACTCCCTCTCTCTCAAATAAAAATAAATTAAAAAAAAAAATCTTTAAAAAAAATGACATTATGACAACTACTAAAAAAAAAAAAGAAAAATGGTAACACACCCCCCAGCATCGTGGCAGGTTAAAAAAAAGTCAATGCCAATAAAACACGACAGACATGTAAGAAGCAATTATGCCACGATTATTTCTCAGCTTCACAAGGGGAGGTGTTTATTTGGAGTTAAATATTGTATAGCTGATTCACATCTCAACTCAAAGGACTGGATTTCCTGGGTAACTTGGGAAAGAGGGCAAGAAAGAATAAAGTAGGTAGAGAAAGGTAAACAACAAAGTTTAAAAAGGGGGGGGGAGGACTGGAGAAATGGGAAGATGAAAGAGAAAAGGTTGGGAAAAAAACAAAAATAAAAGGCAAGTAGGTTACAAGAGATAGGGAGAAGGGAAGGCAAGAAGAAAGAAAAAAGGTAGAAAAGACAGGAGAGAATTTCCTTTAGGCTGGCACTTAGCACGCTCTATAGCAGGATTTCTAGCCAAGGGGATGATGGGTGGAGTAGGTAGGTGGTAGGGCCTGATCTCTATACTTCCTCATTGCTTTTAGTACAACCATTCCCTCCATCAGGAATGTTCTTCCCACCATCTTTGCCAATTTGAACTTCTAAATCTTCAAGAACTTTTTCAAAGGCTACCAGCTTTTAGAAGCTTCCAAGATTTCTCCCAGTTAGAAGTTAGCTCTCAAGAACTCCCATAAAACTTCCACAGCACTTTGTCATATTTGACCTGAAGCATTTAACATTCAACTTTATACCACGGGTATCAGTACACATACATTTCTGTTATTCTGCAAGTACTATTTGTGCCAGGGCCATTACAGAGACACAAAGGAAACAGATAAATCGTACACTGTTCCCTGACCCATAAGATCGCAATTTCATGAATGAGAGCAGATTTGGGTGTAATACAACAGCAGAATACAACTACAGAAGTAGAAGCAAAGTGTAAAGAAGAATTCTGCTCATGGAGGGATCATGGAATGCTTCATTGAGAAGATGGCATTTGGAATGCTTCGAAGAAATGAACAGAAGCTTGTCTGGTAAAGGGGGCAGGGAGCTGAGAGCTTTCTACGCAGGGGAACAGTCAAACAACAAAGTCATGCTGAACTGAGTGGGAGCACAGGGAAACGGGCTGTTACCATGCCGCTGACAGAAGGCAGCATAGTGAGGTGGCACCAGACTGTATGAGCCTTGTAGCCAAGCCCAGAGTTGAGATTTTATCCTTTCCAACCTGGGGTGAGGTGGAGAAGAGGGCGCTGTTTTAAAATGTTTAATCTCCTTTTTTTAGTTGCCCTACTTTAGAGCAAGTCCCCTCAAAAACCCTGGAAACAGGTCCAATCCCAGGCTCTGCCTACTACAGAAGCACTATAAGAATTTCCCACAGAGGAGAAGGGCAGGCGACAGTCAGAAAAATAAGGAATAAAAGGGTGGGGATTAGCGGTGGGGGAAAGTGATGCAAAAGGGAGGGCAGTAGGGCTCAAGGAGAAAGGAGCTGGAGGGGAGGAAACAGAAGAAGCAGAGAGACAGATCTTCGCACTGAGGTTCCTTGTTGCTGAGCTGTCCTCTACATCTTTCTAGGTAGAAAAAATAAGGTCAATCTGATGCTAGCGACAGAAAGACCGTTTGTGCTGAGATTGAGCACATTTACTAACTGCCACCTCAACCCTCCCTTTGCACAAGATGATAGAGCTGTGCCAAGAAATGGAGTTTGCTCCAGCTCTACCAACCACCCCAAAGTAGCCAAAACCCCTTGCCCCATGCCCTAAGAGTGCGTGAAGCAGGAGCACCAAACAAAGGTCTGGAGTTTGAAGCAGGGCCTGCCCAGGACCCCAGAAAAGCTCTGCTTCCTTCCCGGGACCTCAATTTCATCTGCAAAACAAGGGGAGTAAAGGTGAAGCTCTCTTAGAGGCTGCATAGTCTATGAATTTATAGAAGCTGCTTCCCACAGAGGGTGACATGTAATGTGGGAATTTTCCTAACCTATCAAGTCATAACTTCATTCTTTCCACTCTGAGTTATGGCCAGTTTGAAGCCAAGGAGAAGTCAGACCCAGAATGGCAGCTGTCCCTGACACTATTATCCATTTGGCACTGTCCAAAATTTAGTCCCTTGCCCAGACCTGTTTATCTCCTAGGTCACAAACAGATGCTCAGGCCCAAGAATTGTTTTGTCTGACCCACATAAATTTGTTTAAAAACCTCTGAATTGGGGTGCCTGGGTGGCTCAGTCAGTTAATCGTCTGCCTTCGGCTCAGGTCATGATCCCAGGGTCCTGGGATTGAGCCCCACATCAGGCTCCCTGCTCAGCAGGGAGCCTGCTTCTCCCTCTCTCTCTGCCTACTTGTGTTCTCTGTGTCAAATAAATAAAATCTTAAAAAAAAAAAAACCCTCTGAATTAACTGCTAACATTTCAAATCAGATCTCGTGTTTTTAGAAAATTTTCCAGCTTCTCAAAAATATGAGCTCTCGGGGCACCTGGGTGGCTCTGGCAGTTGAGCATCTGACTCTTGGTCTTGGCTCAGGTCGTGATCTTGGGCTCCCAGCATCAGGCTCCTCACTCAGTGGGAAGTCTGCTGGAGATTTCTCTCCCTCTGCCCCTGCCCACATGTGCGTGCTCTCTCTCTCAAATAAATTAAATCTTAAAAAAAAAAAAAAAAAAAATCAAGAGTTCTGGCAACCCTAGAGCCCGTGGGGTAAAGGTCAAAGGGCCTACTGAAATCCTATAACTTATCTGATACCTTCTCATCTAAAAAAAAAAATTCCATACTAACATGATTTAATATGAGTAAACTTTTCAATTACTAGTTATAATATTTAAACTAATTCAACTCCAAAAAATCTGACTACACTGACACTTCAGGAAGGTATGTTTTATCCAGTGATTTCATATATGCAGCCATGTGTCCCAGTTTGAGTAACTCCAACATAGTTTATCTACTCACTCAAAACATACTCGGGTCCTATGGTAAGCACTGGGAAAACAGTAATTAACAAGACAGGCATGGTTCCTACCTTTGTGGAGTTCATGGTCCAGTAGGATATAATGGGGAAAAAGCTATAGAGAGTAGGGAGCACAAAGAAACACTAAGCTAAGGATCTCAAATAGGGACTTATCTGTAAAAGGAAAAGGTTTAATTAGGCCTTTGTTGCTGAAAAGTCCTTTCCAGCTCAAAATTCTACCAGCATCACAAGAACTTAGCCCAATATCCTTTTCGAGTTCCTAATACTTATTAGCTTCCCCCCTTTATCTGGGAAATCATGATCAGTTATCATGGAAATTACCATGGTGCTCCACATACAAGATGATTTTACAGTAATTACAGAAGCCAAAGGGAAAAGGCAACAAGAAGAGTCACTCAGAAAAAGTCACCTACTTTCCACACATAGGAGCTGCTGCTCATTGCAGCTAGGTGGGGAGAAAGACCAGGGACTAATTCCTAAGTAAAATAGTTTTGTATTAGATGTCATGGTTTCTTTCATGAGGCATTGGGACCCACCTTCCATACCCCCACCCCCGCCAAACTTGTGTCAGAGACTGTGAAAAATGCTAATTTTATAAGGACAAGGTTCACTGAGCCTTGACTAGTTGTTGTCCTTGTGAAATCCTAAGACAAGCCAAAACACAGACTTAATAGCCAACAGGGACACCAGAGTTTCTAATAAAATGAAGATAATTCATCTAGTCCCAGGGGACTAAGAGCACTGTAACTGGGCAAAGTCCCTTCAATATTAGAGTTCCAACCAGAGCGGGGTTGGCCCAAACGGACCAAGCAAGTAGCAAAAATAAGTACAGCTGACCAAGTGTTTCGAAGAAAAAAGTGCCAGTCTGGTGATAAATGGCAACTGGCACTGGATCACAGAGACAACAGGAAATGGTGAGGGCTCCGACAAACTTGAGAACAAATATGCCCTATCTAAAGAAGCCAGCCAATAAGGAAACAGTATGTGAAATGAACAGAAATGAAGAACGTGATTCTTTAAACAAAAGCATTTTGCCAAACTAAGCTGGTAATGCAGACTTGTCCAAAGATCAGAATCATATCCCTGTGCCAAAGACCAAAAAAAAAGCCAAGCTACAAGCTTCTTAAACCTGGACAGGCCAGTGCACAAGGAGTCACAATACAGGGAGTCCCTGGTAGAGAGCTCAGGAAGTGAAGCCTTCCACGAAATCGCTGGGGGCTATTCCCACGTCTGTGAATACGAAAATTGTTCCAGCCCCTGAAACTTCCTCAAAAAATCCTCCTCCCTCTTCAGGAGAAATCAGTCACCCTCACAACCCACATGCCAGGACCTCTGATCTCATACAAAGTATCTCCACTGAAAGGCAGCCCCAATATCCCCAGGCTGGCGTCCAACTCAAAACAAAACAGAAAAACACTGCAGGTCAAGTCAAACAAAATATGTATGCAGGCCAGAAACACCCCAAGGGGCTGCCAGTTTGCAATCCCTGATCTAGAGAAGATCCTCTGACTAGTTCTAAACAGGAAGGATTTAGGAGTCCCCTAAGGACGCCTAACTTCTGCCAGAGGAACTGCTTTTCCAAGGAGCTATCCAGGGTCCTACACCACTTGGCTCCTGAGCTTTAGAACCCATGATTCCACCTCCTTCTTTTGCTTAATCCACTGTCAAAAGTATTTTTTTAAAAGAAAGATTTAAAGATATTAGGTACCTATTACATGCAAGGCACTCTAGGGATACAAATGCCCTGAACCTTACTTCTCTGGACTTTTGACTTTACTACTTATAGTTGTATGTCGTCCTGGACCCAGTGCTGACTGTCTGCCACCCAAATTACTAGAGGTCCAAACCACTTCTCTATATACCACATTCAATCCTATATACCATATTGATTTTTTTTTTCTTTTTTTTTTTTTAAAGATTTATTTATTTGACAGAGAGAGAGAGAGACAGCACAAGTAGGCAGAGTGGCAGGCAGAGGGAGAGGGAGAAGCAGGCTTCCCGCTGAGCGGGGAGCCCGATGCGGGACTCGATCCCAGGATCCTGGGATCATGACCTGAGCCGAAGGCAGCCGCTTAGCTGACTGAGCCACCCAGGCGCCCCTATACCATATTGATTTTAATGGCTTGGCTAGCCAGTAAAATGAAGGCTCAGCAGCTTGGTCCCCCTAAAAGGGTTATCTTTAAAACTCCTGTCCCTGAACTCTAACAACTAAAAGCTGTTTTCTTTGCAGAAGAGCACAACTGCCCCATTACAGTCAGATGTCCTTGGGAGTGAACAGTACAATGCTAAATTAAATGTATGCTCTCCCCTGAATCAAGATGGCATTCCCATGCTTTACTCCATTATGACTCTATCATCTCCAGATTTCCTCAGCATTTCCATAAAAGCAGTAACATCTTTGCCAAACAGAAAAGAAGACTAGCTGCCCTTGAAATAGTAACTCAATCCAAGGAAGGAAGGTTTATTGCTGGAAAAATTTTGTTTCTTATTTACCAAGTCCTTCAAACTAGATTTATGAGCAGGGGAGAACACAACAAAAATGGTTTTTAGAAAAAGGCATCTGGCAGCAGGGAGGAGCATGGCATGGAAGAGGGCAAGAAAGGATGCAGGGAGGCTAGTTAGGAAGCTCCTATAGTCCCGCCATGGCCAAAACAGGCTCCATGTCTGAAAGAGGGTATGGTCCTACAGTCCCTAGCTGACTACCTGCTCACTGAAGACAGTCTCATTCATCTGAGTATCACCCAGCATCTAGTACCATGCCATTACATGGTAGGCACTCAAAGGTCATAGACCCATAAACCACCACTCCTGTGGGAGTTCTCAGTGTACATATCAAAGAAACTAAGGCCCAGAGAACTTAAAGTGATTTGCCCAAGCTCACAGAATGGGTGAGTGGTAAAAAGCAAAGAACGAGGGCTTTGGAGGCAAGAAGGTCTATGTTCACATCCAAGGTTGCTGTGAGGCCTTGGGCAAATCACCCAACTCAACCTTTCTCCGTCTGTTTTCTCATCTGCAAAATAAGAATACCTATTTTTGGGGGCGCCTGGGTGGCTCAGTCGTTAAGTGTCTGCCTTCGGCTCACGTCATGATCCCAGGGTCCTGGGATAGAGCCCCGCATCGGGCTCCCTGCTCAGCGGGAAGCCTGCTTCTCCCTCTCCCACTCCCCCTGCTTGTGTTCCCTCTCTCACTGTGTCTCTGTCAAATAAATAAATAAAATCTTTAAAAAAAAAAAAAAAAGAATACCTATTTTTTGTAGAGTTGCCATGAGGATTAAGACATACACTGTCCCCTAGATACAACCACCAATTTACAGGAAATTCAGAACACGGAAAACCCTACAGGAAAAACCCAGTTACTTCAACAAATAAAGGTAACAACAACAAAAATAGAAGTGAAATTACAAAATTAAGAGACTTAAGATATGTAACAACCAATTAAAATGTGTGGATCTTATATGAATCCTAAGTCAAACAAACTGTAAAAATAAGATTGTGACATTTATGAGATAATTGGAAATTTGAACACAATCTGGATTTTGATGGTATTAAGGTAATTGTTAAATTTTATAAGGTATGAAAATGGCATTGTGGTTGTTTCATGTTTTTTAAATAAACTTTACCCCAACATAGGGTTGGAACTCACAACCCTGAGATCAAGAGTCACATGCTCTCCTGACTGACCCAGCCAGTTGCCCCTGTGGTTGTTTTAAAGTCTTCCTTTAGAAATATATTGTGGAATAGTTAAGGGCAAAATAGAACAGCGGAGATTTTCTTTAAAGCGCAGGATGAGGAGAAGTAGGTAGGGGTATAAACAAAATATGATTGTGAATTGAAGCTGAGTGATAGGTATATCATGCTTCATTAACCTACTCTGTCTACTTTGTATATGTTTAAAATTTTCCATATTAAAAATAATTGGTTAGGTTTAAATCCTGACAACTCCATTTACTAGCAGTGTTGACTATAGGCGTATTTCTTAACCTCCTAGTGTCTCAGTTTCCCATCTATGAGGATCAACAGAACCTACTTCTTAGGGTTGAGGTGAGAATAAATATGATTTTTATATATACAGATTTATTTTTTTTAAGGAAATCTTTTTTTTTTAAGATTTTATTTATTTGACAGAGAGAGAGAGAGAGACAGCACAAGTAGGCAGAGGGAGAGAGAGAAGCAGGCTCTCCACTGAGCAGGGAGCCCGACGTGGGGCTCGATCCCAGGACTCTGGGATCATGACCTGAGCCGAAGGCAGCCGCTTAACCAACTGAGCCACCCATATTTGACATATAAAATTATATAACACATAAATGATATAAATTTACACATATAAGTCTTATAATACATCATTTATAAAGATTTCTATATACACAAAGAACTTAGCACATAGTAACTTTCAATAAACATCAGCCCTGTTAGTATGAACACAAGGTACCAGGCATGGTATCTCAACGGAGTGGGCACCCAATACATGGCAGCAATTATTAATATGAAACACAGACTTAGGTTTAGAACCTAGGTCAGATTTTTAATCAAGTACTCAACTAGTCTCCTCGACAGAAAGCCGAAATACCCTCTGGCAAAAATGTTCCCAGTGGCAGCTCTAACATCCCCAGTCTCTCCTGACAAATACCCCAGGACCTGACACAGGATCAGGACCTGACTAATGTTTAACATGGAAGTGCTGCTCTCTGGGAGCAGGCAGGGCCACCTTATTTCCCCCAACCAGATAATTTAGGGTACATTTTCTAATATTTGCTGACAGAACAAAGAGGAAAGGCTCTAAGAAATGATCAATGTTCATGCCAGCCTTCAAAGTGATTTGGTAAAACTACAGAAAATAAACACCCAGCTAGGGTCGACCCAGCAGGATAAAAGCTGACAAAGAAATGGCAATTTTTCCCTGAGCAAATATACAAGTAATAGATGAGCTCAGAGAGACTAAGCTCTTTAGGTTTTGGCATTCCCATCTTGCCCCCTCCCCCTTCTTTTAAGAGAAGACAAACTCTCAACATACTTCAAGTAGGACTGTTCACTGGATTAATTTATTCCCTGAAATGATGTAATTATAGGAAAAGAGTCATTCTCATCCTTCTATCCAGTTTAAATACAAATTGGCTTGGGAACAGACCTTTTCCACCTGCTCCAGAAGGCTATGAGAAGGCATCCCACCCTTAAAGTATGAGACACATCCTCCCCCCCTCCACCTCAGCTCATTAGCAGGAATAGGGATGCCACTCAATTTAGTCACTCGTATGCTTCTGTTCAAGATGTTCCCGTCACATACAGAATGTCCTCTATCTCTACAGCCTAAAATCTCCTGTGACCATACTTTCTGGGAAAAAAGGGAGGAGAAGGGACAGGGGCACAGCAACTGAGAAGGGATATCTGGGTGTTGCCTCTGAGTAGTCTGGGAGATATAGTCCAAACACAGAAATACTGGTTCACACACACAAATATATATATACTTATAGAAAAGAAATATCGGTTCACAATTTATAAGCACAGACAGAATACAAAAAACTGAAGTGGTCCCAGATAATATACAGTCACTATCTTTATCCTACAAAACCCAGTGAAATGCTCACACCTCCATAAATGTTCCCTGGGTACCACCCCCCCAAAAATGCAGCAGTCTCTCCCCCCTCTGAAATCCCAATCTCTTTTCCTTTTTATGGTACTGCTGAGAATTCATATTATGGTTCTTAAAATTCACTTCTGTAACTACGCACCAATCAGCATGACTTAAAATGAAAAATATAGACAATGCTAAGTGTTGACACGGACATGGAGCAACAGGAATTCTCTCATATACCACTGATGGCAGTGTGATCTGGGATGCCTCTGAAAAGTGTTTGGCAGTAACTACTAAAGCTGAACATACGCCTACCCTGTGGCTTGAGGTTGGAGAACACTAACTGCTCCCCCCTGACCCCCTGAAGTTTTTCCTAGCCTTCTGCCACATCACTGCCCCTGTCTAAATACTTCCATCATTCTTTTCTCCAATCCTAGAGGCTGATTCAGACCACTCTTCCTGGTCACTCCAGCCCAAAGAGATCTCCTCTTCTATGGAAAACTCTGCCATTTACCTATTAACTCTTGACAAATGGCCCATGTATTCTTCACATATAAATTTCATCATCTGGTTTTATAATGTACTTTTTTACTTTTAGTAACATTATCTAACTTGCTCCTCACAATAACACTGTGAGGAAGTTAAGATAAGGAGTATTAATCCCCTTTTATAGATGACAAAAAGGAGGTTCCAAGAGGAAAAATGACTTATTTCCGTTTACCTGGCCAAATTCGTGCCAGGGAACAAGAGTAGACCTTAGTCTTCCAAACCAAGCTATCTACACCAAACTGCCTTACTGTCAGATACATATTCATGATAATCTTATCTCCCCAAAGAGACCATGGGTTTCCTGAAGGCAACAATATGCTATACATGTTTACATCCCTCACAGCACCAAGAAGGCACCTATGGGCTCCATACAGTTTGGATGACTGATTTCAATATTGTCCACAATCTTCAAGAACAGGCACAGACATATTTCCTCTTCTTCTAGACCTCATAGGCAATGCTAAATTAATTGCTGGAAGAAATTATGAACACAACACAGCATCCCAAAGAACTTTTTTGAGTGTAGAGACCAGGAAAGAGGAAGACCCCTTCAAGATCAGGGTAAGTTCAACAGTCCCTCCATTTCCTAAGGGATCTGTGCTGCAAAGAGTCAAAGGCGGCTGGTACAGACAGTGGCAGTGGGCTTCAAGAACCACAATTTAATCACAACTAGTAAGTCACAAATTGAGCAAATGCCAGAAACCACACCTAAAATAATTCACTTGCAAGCAAAATAGAGAACTATCTTATTTCAAAACTGAGTATAATAAAACTTAAAATAATTCAATATAAAACTTAATTTTCTTCCTTCCTAAATAAGAACCTAGACAATATCAAATCTTTCTGGAAGCCAGCCAGAGAATTGATGTGAGGAAAACAGGGAAAGCACTAGGCAGATGTCTGGACACCCAAACCTGAAGGACAATGTTGTCCCCTACCCTCACATTCTTCACTTTACAAAACACTGCATGTGGGACACCTCAGCAACAGAGGATAAAGGGAGGGAAAATAAAGGTGGGGAGGGCACACCTGGGTGGCTCAGTTGGTTAAGCACCCGGCTCTTGATTTTGGGGCTCTTGATTTTGGCTCAGGTCATAATCTCGGCTCAGGTCATGATCTCAGGGTCTAAGCCCCATGTTGGGCTCCTGCTCAGTGGGGAGTCTGCTTCAAGATTCTTTCTCTCCCTCTGCCCCTCCCCCTGCTCGAGTGAACTTTGGGTTCACAGATGTGTGTGTGTGTGTGCGTGTGCTCTCTCTAAAATAAGTTAACTCTTTCTAAACATTGGAAGTCACATTCAAACAGGTCTCCTTGCCTAGTGATACATCCATCAATTCTATTTCTAGTCTGAACCCTCAACCCAAATATCTGGGCCAAGGAAGCAGGAATAAGCAGCAGCTAGGATCTACTGTACTTCTCTGTCTCCCTCTCAACACTGAAAATAATTTGAGGGCAGGAATTATGTACTGCTTGCTTTTATGTTCTCCATAGAGAGAATACAGCAGGTACTCCAAATACCTGGAAATGAATGACTGAACTTTGGGATGGAAAGCAGCTACCCGAGCATAATCATGCTACAGCAACTAGGTAACCTACTTAGCATGGTAACTCTACCAAGACCCTAATTTTAGTCTTTTAATTGGTATGAAAATCAATTTAGGGTGAGTCTTTAAGGTCTGAAGAAAAGATATTCTTGTGTTCAACTGATTCAGGCATAACTGTAATTATTATATTGACAAAACCGTCATTCAGTGTCAGCTTACAGCTATCTGGAAGAACAAAGTCCCAAAGTCTTAAAATGGTCTGTGTAAGCAGGGAACAACATTTGACTTCTCAGTGTAGCATGATCATACTTCCAGAAAGGAAACCCAGACCTAGAGAAATAATGAGTTATGGAAATGATTCTTTTAAATCTACTGCTGAGCTTGCTTTCACTGGCACAAATAATTACAAAAGAAACTAGACAAACAGATCAACAGACACCATGCAAACAATACCTTTAACTAGGCTTAGTAAAATCCTTAATAAAACAAACAGGAGACTGCTAAATACCAGATAAATGCCTCTGGAATGAAGAAAACCTGGCCAATAATATTAAGCTTATAAGCCTGGCCTTCTAAAACAGAATACGTACTTGGAATAAAGCAACGATTCTTACCTTGACAAATAAACAGAACTATTCACTCTCTACCGACGGCATTTCAAGGGCCAGGTAAACTCAGCAGAGGTATCTACCTCATAAAGCTAAAGCTCTAAGGAAATGCAAATTTCTGGTCTAGTGTTTTTTCCAGCCCTAGTACTGTTTGGGTATCTTATAGTGTTGTTTTTTTTTTTTTTTAATGTTCTCTTTATTCTATGATTTTAAACAGTTTGCTACATATTTAAATATAATTTTTTATAGTCTTAGACTCCAAGTTTGTCCATGGGACAACAGCTCCAAGTTTATAATGGAACTCGGCAGACAATTTGATAAATTCATCTCACAATTTTTCAGCAATCTGTCCACTCTAAAAAGCAATATCCATCTGTTTATATACCGAAAGGTATCTGTGAACCCAGAATTTAGCCCTCTGACATACTCTCAATGCTCCTTCCAGAGACGAATTCTCAAGCCACTTACAGCTTGAGAACCGTAATTCATACTATTAAGAGGTAAAAATATCATTCAAGATTATCTAGTCCAACCCTGTTGTTTTAGAAAGACTGAGATCCCAGAGAATATCAGGTAATTATAATTACATGTCTTTGGCAAGCATCAAATGCCTGCTGTTTCCGCCAGTAGAACCACACTGGGCATGTGGGGAGAATGGCCAGACTTGCACTTCAGTCAGTGAAGCACTCCAAATACATGTGTCTGAGCCTCAGAAAAATCTACATATTTAACCACAATCTCCCTACCCTTACCCCTGCATGGAGAGCAGGGGGCAGTGGACAGCCTAAATGACCTTTTGGGAATATAAACTAGAACCCAGTGATAATATTCCACCCTCCCCCCCCTCCTCTGATGAGGTACAGCCCACTTATTCACATCAAGTCCATTATGAAGTAAAAGAGACACTAAAACCAAAGAAAAAGAAGGGGCTGTGGAAACAAAAGATAATAGGGCGTCTGAGTGGCTCAGTCGGTTAAGCTTCTGCCTTTGGCTCAGGTCATGACCCCAGGGTCTTGGGATGGAAGTCCCACATTGGGCTCCCTGCTCAGCAGGGAGCCTGCTTCTCCCTCTCCCTCTGTCTACCGCTCTGCCTACTTGTGCTCTCTCTCTCTGTGTCAAATAAATAAAATCTTAAAAAAAAAAAAAATCTTTAAAAATAAATAAATAGGTAACTAATTAATACTTGGGTAGATGCCTATCTCTAGTTATTCACGTAAGCAGGGAGACGAAAATGAGTAGAGAAGGACCTCCAAACCTTTTTGTCTCTGGCTCCCACCCTTTTGGTCTTTTACAAAACTTAAGGGAGGTCTTAGACTATTTTATGATGAAATGAGGCCGGCCAGAGAAGGAAAGGAGTTGGCCAAGCCCACAGACTGAGTTAGTAGCAGGAACCAGACAGAATGATCCTCAGGCTCATGACTGGGTTTCCCAGTTTATCCCACTGCCCCCCTCTCTCTAATCCTGAGAGTCTAGGAGCTGTATGCCACCTCGGGTCTAAAACTTTCCTTACAGAACCTAGTGGGAAGTTGTAGGTCAGCAGGCTAACATTACTAGTCATCTCCCCTTCCAATTATACATTTTATACATGAAGCTAAAAGAGAAAAAAAAAAAAAACTAGGTTTTTATAGACATTCATGTCTATATACCCTTTCCCCCTACCAATGCCTAAGAAAAAAAAGGGAAGAGAGAAAGGAGGAAAGAAAATGCCTCTCCAAGAGATATACTATCTAAATCATGATCTAGAATCATAAAATGTTATTGCTAGAAGGGACCCTCATAGTCATCTAGTCATTATTTTCTATCATTATTCAGATGAGTAAACCGGGACCTTCGCCACCTGACAAAAAGACTGGAGTACAGAGCAGGGTCTCCTGACTCCTGTCCCAACAAAAATCCCCCATGGTCCCTCCCCCTCCTGTCCCACCCTGACCTGCCCCACCTCCACCACTGTTATCTAAGCTACTGAGATCTGCTGCCTTTCTGGATGCAAGCTCCGGAAGCTACAGCTTACTTACCTTTGTTTTCCCAGTGCCTAGCAGGTAGTAAACACAGGTGACTTACAGAGGGCCACATAAGCAGATGGAGAGTCTCAGCACCAAAGGCGTTGTCTAGAAAAAATGTAAGCCTTCCTTGGCTTAACATAAGCAGTCTTCAGGGCTATGCAGGGCCTAAATGTCTGGGATCTAATATTTCCTCCTTTTCTAAACTGATGTTTACATCATCCAGTTTAGCCAGGAATAGTTACCAGATGTGTTGTGCAATACTGTCCCTCACCCATGCTTCCCACCCCCAACCCTCCCCTTGGACAACTAGGATCAATAACTAGAAGGTAAATGAAAGCAGACGTAAGATGAACCTGCATGAGAAATCCACCTCCTCTCTTATGTCTTCACCTCAATAATCAGCATCCCCATCTCTATAACTGCACCAGATAGAAATCTAGAAGTCATCCTTGATGACTCTCCACACCAGTAATCTTTGTGTCTCACTGCTCAAGTCCTTCTACACATACACATCCTTCACTGGAAACACCATCATCTCCTACCTGTATTACCACAACAGCCTCCTTCTAACTGGTCTTTTTGCCCATGGTGCTCTAGACCTCCAAACCACTCCCCAAACAGGTAGCTAGAGATATCCTTCTAAAATGCCCATAGGAGCATGGCCCCCCCTTCACCTGGAAATGAAGTCCAAATTCGTCAACCGGGACAACAAGGCCCTTTCATGACTTGGCTTCTGCTCTACCTACTTTACCAGTCTCATCTCATCTCTTGCCATATCCCCCCATCTTTTGCTTTATGCTCCACCCAGAAATCTTGAGAAATGTGAGAGATGTATTTACCCCTCTGGGTTAAATGCAACCCCTCACCTACAGGATGGGAATAACAATAGTATGTACTTTTCGGGGTGGTTATAGGAAAAAATTAACACATGTTAAATGCTTAGAGTAGCACCTGATATAGGAAATGGCCAAAAGTCTCAACTATCACCACCACCATCAATAGACTTGCTATTCCTTCTGCCTAGTCTTATCTTTGTCTCAACTCTCCAAATCTCTTCTTTTCCTCCTGCCTTATGTCTCTGTTTTTCTTGAGATCTGGGCTTAGCCAACTTCTCTGAAGAAACCTCCAAGGCTTGGTTAGTTACCATTTCTCTATGCTGTAATATTGTTTATCCCTATTCACAACACTTCTCACATTGCCTGTTTACTTGCCTGCCTTCCCCACGAGGCTGTACAGACTCAAATCCCCAAGCTTAGGACTGTGCATGGCAGATGCTTAATAATTTCTCTGTAAACGGAAAACTTTCTAATAATTAAGTGTCCAATGAAACCGAATCTCAGCAAGTAGCCAATTCAAACGTTGGCCAGATGGCTAGCTGGTCGACAGGACTTTAAAAGCCCTTCAACTACAAGATTCTATCCAATAAACAATTCAACACATTCAGACCTCACTTTGCACTCAGGGGTTTGGACTTAATACCTAGGCAATGTTAGGCCATCAGATCTTTAAGGAAGGTGCAACGTGTTCAGATCTGTTTGCTGCCCCATTATCCATCTCTGGAACACCTCCCACCCCCACCCCCTGTTGGTATCAGGACAAAATTCCAACTACCCTTCAAAAACACCATATTCCACCACCTTCCAAACATACAGAAACAGAAGCAGTCAAACCTAAAGGAGTTTTGAAAAGCTAAATGCATTTAACTCCATCTTAACCACCTGCAAGCAATGAGTATTCATAAACACCCTCTAGGAACCCAAAACTAATCCTACTTGTGTGACTTTATGGAAAGAGGAGGGCAGAGAGAATGCATTTCATAAAGGTAATCCATCTAATCATCCTCTGAGTAGTTTTGATCCGAGCTGCTGTCATAGCACTGCTATTCTTGATCACTGCAGCCCGATATTCCCAAACCCCGGATAGTCGGAAAAGCAAGTGCAAAGAAGCAAGGGTGGAGAGTCCTCTGGGTTCTATTTCAAGGGTAGGAGGTCCCTTTCGAAGACACAAAAGGGGCCAGCACAGATCTCCAGAAAAGGCTTCGGTGATAAGGAACTTCAATCCACAGAGCAGAGGAAAAAGGGGGAAAAGAGCTTAGCCAGAGGTACAACCAGGCCTCTGTTCCTGCTGTGGGGCTGCATGCCACACCCTACTGCAGAGGACTAACCATTTTGCACTTACAAAGCACCTTGAGTTCAAGGGAGGCACTAGAAGTGCCAGCTTTGGCAGTCCCTAAAGGACAAAAGAATGTAGGATTCCACTTATATGAGGTACCTAAAGTAGTCAAATTCAGAGACAGAAAATAAAATGGTGGTCGTCAGGGGCTGGGGGGAGAGGGGAATAGGGAGTTAGTGTTTAAGGGCAACAGAGTTTCAGTTGCGGAAAATGAAAAAGTTCTTGACAACAATGGTTAGTGGTGATGGTTGGACAACAGTGTGAATGTATTTAATGCCAGAAAACGGTCCATTTAAAAGTGGTTAAAATGGCAAATTTTGGGGCGCCTGGGTGGCTCAGTTGGTTAAGCGGCTGCTTTCAGCTCAGGTCATGATCCCAGGGTCCTGGGATCGAGCCCCGCGTCGGGCTCCCCACTCAGCGGGGAGCCTGCTTCTCCCTCTCCCTGCCTCTCTGCCTACTTGTACTCTCTCTCTCTGTCAAATAAATAAATAAAAATCTTTAAAAAATAATAAAAATAAATAAATAAAATAAATAAAAAATAAAATGGCAAATTTTACCTCATGTATATTTTTACCAAAAAACAAACCCACACCGGCTTTAAAGTTATATTGTCTGCAGTTATCAATTACATGATCCTGAGCAAGTCATATAACCTCTCTAAGCCTGTTTCTTTCTTCCTCTGTAAAACAGGGATAATAACTAATTCATACATTCGGCTCTGAGGAATAAATGAGACACCCCACAGAAAGTCCTTAGTCCAAGAACTGGTACCTGGTAAGTACTTAATAAATGTTAGTTATTATTTCTACTACTACAATAGACTTTCACAGCCATTTTTCACAGTCCCCACACAAACAGGTTCACAGAGCCACAATGAGTGGCTCGGTTAATGATGCTACATCAAATCCTCTGCCCAGGAAAGGTGTTCTGTCCCCACCACTTGTTAATTTGGTGACCTAAGTAAGGCAAGTGCCCCAACCTTGCTGTGTCTCAATTCTCAATTACACCTGTAAAAAGGAGATGTAAAGCAAACTCTAAGAACTCCCTCACAGAACTGGGTTAGAAATCAGATGATTCCAGAAGAGTACTATAAACCATAAAGTACCATACGATAAAAGTAATGACTAATGAGAACTGGGTACACCTGTGCACAAAATCTGACCTTTTAATGCTAAACCTAAGGCATGGAGAGTGGCTGGAACTAAACAACTTTCTCAAGATTTCAATTTACTCAGGATTCCTGTTCTGTTAAGGCCTGAATAAGTAATTTAGTGTCCCTTCAAAAGGTGGCAAGGGATGGCAGAAATAAAACTATTACTGGACTGCTAAGCAGAAGACTGGGAGTTCTAATTCTGTCACTAAGGCAGTCTGTGAATTTAGACAATGTACTTGCCCTTTCCAGTGTTAACAGGATAGGGGGAACAAGGCAGATAAAAAAGTTAGACCAGATGGTAAGACCCCTTCCAGGTCCTACCTACCACAACTCCTAAATCCAGAATTTTGGAAAGAGAGCACAACAGACCTCCAGACTCCAAAGAACTAATGCAAACATTAGGAGACTCCTTCAAGATGTGGCCTAGGAACTCTATCTGATTTTTAGACACTCCCCACAATAGGGATCAAACACACTGGAAAACTAGAAACTTGCCAAAGTTAATTTTAGTTCACTTTTACCCCTCTTGATCTTATCTGAAATGGGAAAAATAAAACCCTATTTGAAGGCAGGGAGTTGAAGCAGTTGACTTGAGCCACTCCTGCTTCTCCTCCCCCAAGTAGGAGCTATAAATCTAAACACTATAGAGAACACGCAAAGTTGGGGGGGGGCGGGGAAAGAATATGCCGTAAATAAA
The DNA here is from genome assembly GCF_002201575.2 of Neomonachus schauinslandi. Lineage (NCBI taxonomy): Eukaryota > Metazoa > Chordata > Mammalia > Carnivora > Phocidae > Neomonachus > Neomonachus schauinslandi. The sequence goes on along the minus strand of NC_058412.1, from coordinate 113,722,499 downwards.
ATAGAGACCTCACTGTTATAATGACTTAAGCCTTCCATGAGCCAAAACCCCAGAGAACTTCAGTTGTGCTTGAGATCTGGAGTCCGCCACATTCATCAAATTCTAACGGGCAATACTAGCAAGAAATTCATAGTAATTTCCTTCCCCTCGGACCTCCCCTATCCACAGAATGGGATTTCATCCATAGTACAGTGGACACTAGCCTAGGAGTCAGGGAAAACGGAGTGACCCAAGGATAAGTCAAAATCCTCTCTGCACTAAGAGATTACACAAGCTGACACTAAGAAATAAATAACAAGTACTAGTACCACGGCTTTACACTCCTGTGGCTACTGTGATTTGAAGCAAATTATTTTAACTCTCTGCGCCTTGACTTCTGCTTCTGTAAAGGGGGATAATCCCCAGAAGGCCATCCTGAGAATTAAATGAAATAAAGCTTACAAGTTCCTAGTCAAGTCCATTAAATGTTACCTGTTGGTATTAAACACTTCTCTCACATAACTAGTTCCCTAAATCCACAAACATCCTGCGAAGCGACTTTCTTTCCCCCATCTTACAGAGGGGCAAACTGAAGCTCCGCCGCACAGGGGGATGCGTGAAGTGCGGAACACCGCCCCAGCTCTAGGGCGCGTTGTTGCTCCTCTCCGAGCCCCAAGAGTGCAACGAGCCCAGCAACGGCAGCGGTGGGGGCCGAGGCGGCGCTCAAGCCCGCGGGGAGCGAGGCAGGGCCAGTTCTACGCGCCTCGGGGAGCCGGCAGACCCAGCCCGGGAGGGAGAGCCGGAAGAAGCCCGGGCCGGGGCTAGAGCCCGGGACCGGCCCGCCCAGGCCTTCCCGGCGCGGCCTCCACTCCCCTCCCTCCTCCCCTCGCGGGGCGGGGCGGGGCGCGAGCACAAAGACTCTAACTTCCGAGCGGACGCCGGCCCACCCCGCCAACTCCTGGCCCAGGCCCGGCCCGCGAGGAGGAAGCGGCCAGGGAACGCCAGACGGCCGGGGGCAGGCGCGGATGGGCTGGGCCAGCGACACGGGGTTTGGAGGGGGGGGGGGGTGCGCGGGGTGAGGGGGCCGGGAGTTAGTCCCGCTCCCGGGACGCCCAGAATGGCCGAAAAAAGAGTTTCTAAAAATAGGCAGCAACCCCTGCGAAGAGGTGGGCGGCCGAAAAGGAACAAGGAACACTCCCCCGCACCCCCAAGGAGACGCCCGTGGCCCCCACTCACCCGCGCCGAGAGGTCTGGAGGAAGCCGCGCGGCGCAGAAGGAGGCGGTGCCGCCGCACTCGGGGGCGGAAGGGAGGGAGAGAAGGAGGAAGAAGGCGGCCCCGGCCGCGGCGTGACGAGCTGAACACACGCGCGGGAGTCGCCCCCGCCGCCGCCCCCTCAGCTTCTCTCGGCTGTGCCCGCCCTGAGCCCGCGCCGCTCGCGCGCCCCGCCGCACTGACAGCGGCGCGAGCCCCGCAGCCCCCGAGTCCTTCCCTCGGCCGGCACCACTGAAGCGCGCGGGGGTGGGGGCGCCCTGAACGGCTTTCCTCAGCTTGGCCCCGCCCGCCGCTCCAGCCCCGGGCCCGGGCCCTCCCTCCACACCCCCGACTCTGCCTCCAGAGAAGGACACAGTGACACAAGCGCTAGGAGTCCTCAGCCCCACCCTGACACAGTCCGACTTCCCGAGCGCATGGGTTCTCCCCACCCCCTCAGCCTCGCTTTGGAAAGGTCCAGAGCTTCGGCGGGGAGGAAGAGGAAGGCGGGGCCAGGGCGGGGCCTGCCAGGGAGGAGGGACTGAGGAGGGAGCCTGGGGAGGCGGGGCTGAGGTCGGGAAAAAGAGAGAGAGAGGGACTCCCCTACACCAATAAGCGAGCCGAAGGCGGGGCAGGGCTGACAGGGTGGTGATGCCAGAGACGAGAGAAGCGCAAGGCAGGTATGGAAGACCGTGGAGGCCGCGCGGAGCCAGGAGCCAGGGCTGCGCTTGAAAGGAGGGGCTGTGGGTGGGGCTAAACGGAGGCCGTGCCCGTAGGAGGAGTTAAGGGTAGAGGGAGACAGAGGCGAAACTGGGAGAAGCGAAGCCCTTAGAGGAGGGGGCGGGAGATGGGGCCGAAGAGAGATCCAGAAGGGAGGAAAAATTGAAGCGGGACAGAAGGAGGCGGGCCCGGAAGCAGAACAGGGAGGAGGGGGCGCAAAGGTGGCCACTCTGGGGATGAGCCGGAAGGAGGCGTGACCCAAAGGTGGGTCGCGAGGTTGATGCTGGAGGTGGGCGGGGCCTGGAGATGGGACCCAAACACGTTGGCGGGGGGCGGTGCCCGAGGAGTGCGTGAGGGACGCAGTAGGAAGGAGCTGCAGGTCTTTTCACTTTCAGGGAACCAGGTGCGTGGACTGGGCGAGGATAGCTCCTCGCAGGCTAGGCTAGGACTGGGCGGAGAGGCCGCGGTTGGGTTGGGTTTGCGGAGGACGTGGCACTCCCACCTACAAAGGAGGTTAAATTCAAGTACCTTTACCTTTCTAGGGTGCGGGAAATGTTTTATAACCCGATCTAGGTGGTGGTCCTCTCTACTGAATATTTCTCTTGTCGGAAACTCACCCAAATCAGTGTTCCAGGCTCCACGAACAGCCGGAGGGGTCTTCCAAGAGTACTCAGAGACCGTTGCCCTTCAGTCCTCAGCTATAGACTTCCTTGAGGGCTGGGAACTGTTCAGATTCTCCATGCAGCCGACCTGTGATTTCATGATTGTATTTTTCACATTGCTACCTCCAGAACCTGCCTAAGAGACGCGAGTCCTAAAAACCGCAGAGTCTGAATGGAATCCTGGCCTTGCCAGACCAACAGTTACAACTCTGCTTGTGTTGTTTGATGACCTCCGTGTCTTCCTTCAGAGGACGAGAAATCAAATTAGATAGTGACACCGAGACCAAGGCCAGGAACGTTCTTCCCCTACCTCTTCTAACTCTGGTTCCTTCTTATGCCTCAAGTCTCTATTTAAATATCACCTCAGAGAGGATTTTCCTGAACACCCCACCTAAAGATGTTCTCTAGTTTGGCCTCTTGTTCATTTCCTTCATGGCATTTCTTAGTCTTGTCATTTTTTGGTCTGTTTGTGTGTTTTTGTCTGTGTCCCCACTAGAAGGTAAGTTCCATGAGACCAAAAATCTTTGGTTGTGAGTCCATTACTGTTACCAGACCTGGTGCAATGGCTGGTATAGACCTAACGTTCAGTAAACACTTGAGTGAATGAATCAGCCAATCAACCAATTAAGGAATAGGTCCCTGCCAATCTCCTCTGCTCTATTTCTGGCCACTCCTGGATACTGGCCTCCCTCCCTTTGTACCAGCCTTAAAACCATGTGTACTTGAATACACCCCAGTCTCTCAGCACCCTCTGCTATAGCATTCTCTACTTGGACTGCTCCTCCCCTTCTGCCTAGATGCCTCCTGTTAATCCTTCAAAACTCAGCTCAGGAACTACCTCCTCCTCCCATCGGCCCCACCACCAGGTGTTCACCCCTCCCTGTTCATAGCCTTGATTATAAAACCTGCCTATGCAGGTGATAATCCTCTTCCTGCTGGCACTGAGGATTATATTCATAGCTTCAAAGGTCCTGATCTGCCCTCCGCTACCATTCTGACCTTATCCCCTATTGTATTGCTTTCACCTCCTCTTACTCTGCTCCAGCCACATTGGCCTTGCTGTTCTTCTGACATGCCAAGCATACTGCTAACTTCAGGGCCTCTGCATTTGCTGTTGTGTCTGCCTCAAATGCTCTCCTCCCAGATGTGGGCATGGCTCACTCCTTCAGGCTTCCACTCAAATGCCACTTCCTCAGAGAGGCCTCCCCTGACCCACATTTAAAATAGCAACACCATGGGGCGCCTGGGTGGCCCAGTCGGTTAAGCATCTGCCTTCAGCTCAGGTCATGATCCAGGGATTGAGCCCTTCTCAGGCTCCTTACTCAGCCTGTTTCTCCCTCTCCCTCAGCCTGCTGTTCCCCCTGCTTGTGCTTGCTCTCTCTCTGTCAAATAAAATCTTATTTAAAAATTAAAAAATAAATAAAATAGCAACACCCTGGAGTGCCTGGGTGGCTTAGTTGGTTGAGCATCCAACTCTTGGTTTCAGCTCAGGTCATGATCTCAGGATCCTGCGATTGAACCCCATATCTCACTCTGCGCTCAGGGCGGAGTCTGCTTGAGATTCTCTCCCTCCCCCTCTGCCGCTCCTGCTCACTCACTCACTCTCCTAAAAATAAATAAATCTTTAAAAAATAAAATAGCAATACCCTACTTCTCTGTACCCTTTCCTGCTGGATTTTTCTCCATAGCACTTATTACCACCTGAAATACTATTTGTTCATTTGTTGTCTCTTTCCTGTCTCCACCTTCTACTACACTTTTTGTGATCTTCACAAAGACAGGATTTTGTCTGTTTTGCTCATTCCTTGTCCCTAGAATGAATATTTGTTGAATGAATGACTATGAATTAAACAGAGAAGTGTTAGGAATATTCTGTGTTGTCTAGAAGAATCCCTGAAGATTAAAGCATGAAGGAAGATGATCTGGGGTCTTGAGATCAAGCCCCACATTGGGCTCCATGCTCAGGGTGGAGTCGGCCTGGGATTCTCTCCCCCTCTCCCTGCCCCTCCCGCTTGTGTGCACATTCTCTCTCTTTCTCTCAAAAAAATAAATCTTTAAAAAAAATTTTAAAAGAATAGATGGATAGGAATTGGCTCACCTGGTTATAGAGGCCAAGAAGTCCCATGATCTGCCATCTGCAAGCTAGAGAACCAGCAAAGCTAGTGGTATAATTCAGTCCAAGTCCAAAAGCCCAAGAACCAGGAGCAGTGATGTCCAATGTCCTGGGCAAGAGAAGACGGATGTTAGTTCAAGCAAAGAGCAAATTTGCCTTTTTATTCTAATCTGTCTTCAACAGATTGGATGACACCCACCTGCATTGGTGAGGGTGATCTTAGTGTACCAATTCAAATGCTAATCTCTTCCAGAAACACTCAGAAATGTTTTACCACCTATCTGGGCATGCCTTAGCCCAGTCAACTTGACACATAAATTGACTATCACAGCCACCACGAGGGAAAGCCAGCCAGAGAAATAAAGCCATCACATGGAGGAGGGTAGGATTAAGAAAACATAGAAAAAATGAGCCAGAGACCTGATAAAACCATACCTGAAGCTTGACCCACCTCTGGACTTTTCCATGAACCAATATGTCTTTATGGTTTGAGTAGCTTTAGTTGGGGTTTTTGTAACTTGCAATGAAAACAAATTTCCTAACAGATGAGTAGGGTTCAACAGGTGGAGGTATAATGCCTCACATTTTTATGGGGAGTTTGTTTACAGAATGCTGAAGGGTATTCCAGATAGGGGGAATAGCAAGTATAAAGGCAGGAATGTAAGAACTAGCACAAGGTATGAGCTGAGTTGGGAAAGATGAGATATAAAAGATAGGCTAGAACTAGTATCTAGAGGAACTGGTTTCTACACTTGGTAGATAGTGGGAATCACTGAAAAGTTTTGAGCAGAGGTTGCTTGAATGATAAAGTGTCAAGATCAGAACTAACTTTAGAAGTAATCTGATTCAACTTTGAGTTGTTTTGTCTTCATTTCAATGTGACACTGCCAGTGCCTCACAGATGGGAGGCAAAGGAATCCGGATTTGAACCCAGGGCCAGCTGAGCCCCAAGGCATACATTCAACCTCTTCCTCTCCCCACCACTAATTCTGCCCTGTGAGCCCACCCTGAATGGGTGAATCTCTCTTCAAAGATTTGACCATGAGGTTTGTAGAGCTACCTGAGCTAGGATGAGGAAGATGGATGTGAAAGATAGGAGAGTAGAAGGCCCCAGCAGGTGTCTTCATTGGAGGCAAGGAATGAGGGCAGATGAGGAAGGCAGGTGAATAAGGAGGAAGGGACAAATGAGGGAGAAGGTGGTAAGGGAGAATCAGCAGGATGTGGAGAAGGAGCAAATGGAAATGGAGGGATATAAGAAGTCATTGAGGAAGACACAGGCTTGTCATTAGAACAGGGGTTGAAAAGTCAGATGCCTCAGGGCCAGGCAGGGACCATAAATGAGCAAAGTGGGTAAGATAATAAAGAGTAAAGGGTCTGTAGTAAGCTGGGGAGCTCATGCTCCTTCTAGAGGAGGCAACTACTACACAAGTCATGTGGGATAGAGATGCCCAGGATTATTGCCAGTTGCCAGGTGTTAAAAAAACAAAAACAATTTTAAAAAAAACCCTGCAAGTCCAGATTTTTATATGAAATCATCTGGTTTTTAAGTGCTGGCACCTAATTAAAATTAAAAGAGCACTGTCCTGGCCAAAAGACTCACACCTTAGGGCTGAGTTCGGCCTGTGAGCTGCTAGTTTGTGCCTGCTAATCAATTTTGGTCCAAACCCCCTTCACTACTTACCAGCTGTGTGCTCTTGAGCAAATGGCTTCACCTCTGAAGTCCCAGGTTCCTTTTTTTTTTTAAGAGAGATTTTTCTTAATTTATTTGAGACAGAGAGCATGTGTGCACAAGCAGGGGGTTAGGGGGGTGGCAGAGGAAGAGGAAGAAGCAGACTCCCTGCTGAGCAGGGAGCCCAACGTGGGGCTCAATCCCAGGACCCTGGGATCATGACCTGAGCCGAAGGCAGACGCTTAACCGACTGAACCACCCCGGTGCCCCGGAAGTCCCAGGTTCTTATCTGCAAAATGGGGACAATTAATTCCGCACATTAGAGGGTTGCTGTAAGGATTTTTAAAAATAAATGTATGTAAACCACTTAGCATAGTACCTGACCAAGGGCAAGCAAACATTCAAAATAATTTTATCATCACTGTGAAGGTTATTTGTTTTCCTGTAACCCATGAAATCATGAACTAGATAAACTAGAAAGGTCTTCAAAGACATCTCGTCCAGGGGGTTTCAAACCAATTAAGCTATAGAACCCTCTTTTAAGCCAGACCTTTCACAGAAAGGCAGTGACTAAAACAGATGGGGGAGGGAGGTGGCTCTGAGTAAGGGAGGGAAACCCAGAGTCTGGCCTACTAGGCCTTCCCAGCCCCCCAGCCACAAACCACCCTCCTTAAGCTGTAGTCCCTCCACAAAATTCCAGGGTGTTACAGAACACAGTTTGAGAATCATCATTATATTCCAGGTCCCATTTTACAAATATGGAAACTAAGGCTCAGGAAGGCATAGAAATTTGCCTAAGTTTCAGTGACAGGAAGGGATTCCTGCCTTCCATGCTAATGTAGTTTCCAGTAGGAATGGCGCTCCCTCCTTCCTGTCCACCAGGATGAGAATAAACTCTCTTTTGGTGATTCCCTGATTGGGGTAAGAAGTAGCCCCCCTAGCATTAACCCAAAGCCCCAGGATATAGCCAGGGTTGATGGTGGCCAACTAGTGGGGGTGGGGAATGAACTCAGGCTTACAGAAGTAGAAAAGGAATTTATCTGGAGGGTACTGCGATCTCAGAGAGCAGAGGTGCCAGGACCAGGGACACAGATGTTGCTAGAACTCCCCAGTCCTTGTCTTTCCTTCTCTCTGCATGTAAGCTTTTCTGCTCAAGGCTGGACACAGCTGCCACAGCTCTCAGCACTCGCAACTCTCAGCTGCTCCATCAGACAGCCTGAAGCTTTCTGCTTCCAGTCTTTTTTTTTTTTTTTTTTTTTACTTATTTGACAGAGACACAGCGAGAGAGGGAACACAAGCAGGGGGAGCGGGAGAGGGAGAAGCAGGCCTCCCACTGAGCAGGGAGCCCGATATGGGACTCGATCCCAGGACCCTGGGACCATGACCTGAGCCGAAGGCAGTTGCTCAACAACTGAGCCACCCAGGCGCCCTCTGCTTCCAGTCTTAATGACAGAATTTTAAGCAAGGACTTTGGCCCAACATGAGTAGGTGCTCATCCTGAGACCAATTATCCACTGCTGGTGGGCTCAGGTACTGTGACTGGCCCAGCTTGAGCAAGGTGCCCACTCTGTAACCAATCATTGTCAATAGGGATGTGAGATGGATAAAAAGATGGCAGCCCCCATTAGAACCACATGGTCAGAGAAGGGGAGGAGCATTTCTCTCCTCAGTGAGGCTTACCTCATCACCCCTGCCATGCAGTCTTGCCACTAGCTAAGTTTAAATGAAAGGTTCCACTCTCCAAGCTTTGTTGCCCTTTATAACTATTAGAGAACACACATCCAGCTTACCTAGAGAATGGAGGCATGTCTTGTCAATCTTTGTATCCTTGCAACACAGTCAAACAAGAAGCCCCCCTAAGTGCTGTCAGATTGGATTGGACTGAACTGATCCTTGGAGGTGTTTAATCCAACTCACCCATTTTACAGATAGAGAAATGAGACCTAGAGAGGGTAACTCACATGTCATGAATGCTGAAAGCTGTCCATCAGAAGAGTTGCAGAACCAGGGCTGGAGACCGCTCATCTTGACTTCTAGTCCAGGGCAGATTAATCTCTGTGTTTAATCCTTGCCCATAGGGACATCTGAAAAGAATAGAAGGGATACCTCATTTTGGATGCACCCATTGGCAAATCTTAGCCAGGAGCCCAAACCTCCCTAGTGTTCAGTAATTGATGACATCAGAGCCAGATAGAGCCAGATATCAAATGAACAGGCCTCGGTTCCAACCCCAACACTGCCTCTTACTGGACAAGTTTCTCAGGTTCTCTAAGCCCCCAATTTTCTTCTCTGTAAAATGGGTAAAAATTACATTTACCTTAAAAGTTGGGAAGACTAGCAATAATGTGTATAGTGTCCCTGACACATAGAAGGTCCTCAAGAAATAGTAAGTTCTTCTAATGATTGTTGATGATAAAGAGGATGAAAAAAACAAGAGCTCTGGGGGGGGAAAAAAAAAAAAGCTCTGATTTTTCAAAGGAAAAAGAATTGTTCCTGAGGCTCTTCTCTTGGAGAACATAAATCCGTATCTTTCCTGAACAAAGGAACTCCCTTTGTTAGAAAGGAAGAGGAGGAGAGAAAGTGGGCAAGCTGTGACAGTGTCCACCTTCCCCTGAACTTTGCTCTGCCATCTCTACCCCATCTGCTCCATCCCACTGCAGTGCTGAGCTCAGGTCACATCCATGCTGTTGTGAGACCACCAGCTTTGGGCCATCCTAGCTGGGAGGGAGGAGGTGCATGTGGCAGAATCAGAAGGCCCCCCCCATGACAGCAGATAGCAGGGCTGGAGCATATGGTCCCCACCCCTGCTACTGGTGGCTCAAGGTTATGGGGAAGCTCTCATATAGGTTAATGGAAGGTTGTTTGTCTCTCATTCCTCACTGGCTCAGTCCTAGAGCCCTAGCTCTCCTCTCTGCCTTACTACTAGGTCTCCAAATTTATCAAACAGTAGACAGGCTGGCATCTTTAAAGTATGATCTTCACTATATAAAATCTTGGGGTGCCTGGGTGGGTCAGTTGGTTAAGCGTCTGCCTTCGGCTCAGCTCATGATCCCAGGGTCCTGGGATTGAGCCCCACATCAGGCTCTCTGCTCAGCGGGGAGCCTGCTTCTCCCTCTCCCTCTGCCTCTCCCCCTGCTCATGCTCTCTCTCTCTGTATCTCTGTGTCTCAAATGAATAAATAAAAAATCTTAAAATAAAAAAAAATCAAACAGACTGGATTTGAATCCTGGCTCTGCCCTTTACTAGCTGTGTGAAACCTGGGAACGTTCCTTAATGTCTCTGTGCCTCATACAAGAAATACAGAGAATAATATCTACTTCACAGAGTTCTTGGGAGGATTATATGAGTTAATTCACTTAAAGTATTTAGAAGAGTACTTGACGCACAGTAAACACTCACTAAATGTCATCTCCTATTAATATTACTATTATTAGTTCAGAATGGGCTAACCCCATTCCCCTGGCTCTGGTGATGGCACCTGACCCTGGCCTGAACATTCTGTCCCCATGCTCACTATGGAATCCTTCTCCACACATGGCAACCATATCAATTATTTGAATTGGTACCATGGGTTGAAAACTAATTTGGTTTCTGAAAGCCTAGTCTTGCCAGGCCAAAGCTGCAAAGCAAAGGTAACATCAGATTCTAGGCCAATGTCAGTCCTAAGAGGGAAGTATATAGCACTACAAGCCTTTCTCAAGAAACAAGAAAGTTCTCAAATACACAACCTAAACCTACACCTAAAGGAGCTGGAGAAAGAACAGCAAATAAAGCCTAAACCCAGAAGGAGAAGAGAAATTATAATAAAGATTAGAGCAGAAATTAATGAAATAGAAACCAAAAGAACAGTAGAACAGATCAACGAAACTAGGAGCTGGTTCTTTGAAAGAATTAATAAGATTGATTAACCCCTGGCCAGACTTATCAAAAAGAAAAGAGAAAGGACCCAAATAAATAAAATCATGAATGAAAGAGGGGAGATAACAACCAACACCAAAGAAATATAAACAATTATAAGAACATATTATGAACAACTATATGCCAACAAAGTAGACAATCTGGAAGAAATGGATGCCTTCCTAGAGACATATAAATGACCAAAACTGAACCAGGAAGAAATAGAAAACTTGAACAGACCCATAACCAGCAAGGAAATTGAAGCAATAATCAAAAATCTCCCAACAAACAAGAGCCCAGGGCCAGATGGCTTCCCAGAGGAATTCTACCAAACATTTAAAGAAGAATTAATATCTATTCTTCTGAAGCTGCTTTAAGAAATCAAAATGGAAGGAAAACTTCCAAACTCTTTTTATGAAGCCAGCATTACCTTGATCCCCAAACCAAAGACCTCACCAAAAAGGAGAATTACCAATATCCCTGATGAACATGGATGCAAAAATTCTCACCAAAATACTAGCCAATAGGATCCAACAGTACATTAAAAGGATTATTCACCACGACCAAGTGGATTTATTCCTGGGCTGCAAGGTTGGTTGAACATCCAACAAATCAATCAGTGTGATACATTACATAAATAAAAGAAAGGCAAGAACCATATGATCCTCTCAATAGATGCAGAAAAAGCATTTGACAAAGTACAGCATCCTTTCTTGATTAAAACTCTTCACAGTGTAGGGATAGAGGGTACATACCTCAAAATCATAAAAGCCATCTATGAAAAACCCACAGCAAAGGGGCACCCGGGTGCTCAGCAGTTAAGCATATGCCTTCGGCTCAGGTCGTGATCCCAGGGTCCTGGGATTGAGCCCCGCATTGGGCTCTCTACTAGGCGGGAGGCCTGCTTCTCCCTCTCCCACTCCCCCTGCTTGTGTTCCCTCTCTCTCTCTCTCTCAAATAAATGAAATCTTTAAAAATATATATTAAAAAAAAAAAGAAAAACCCACAGCGAATGTCATTCTCAGTGGGGAAAAACTGAGAGATTTCCCCCTAAGGTCAGGAACATGGCAGGGATGTCCACTATTACCACTGCTGTTCAACATAGTACTAGAAGTCCTAGCCTCAGCAATCAGACAACAAAAAGGAATAAAAGGCATCCAAATCAGCAAAGAAGAAGTCAAACTCTCACTCTGCAGATGACATGATACTCTATGTGGAAAACCCAAAAGACTCCACCCAGAAATTGCTAGAACTCGTACAGGAATTCAATAAAGTGGCAGGATATAAAATCAATGCACAGAAATCAGTTGCATTTCTATACACCAACAATGAGACAGAAGAAAGAGAAATTAAGGAGTCGATTTCATTTACAATTGTACCCAAAACCATAAGATACCTAGGAATAAACGTAACCAAAGAGGCAAAGGATCTGTACTCAGAAAACTATAGAATACTCATGAAAGAAATTAAAGACACAAAGAAATGTAAAAATGTTCCATGCTCATGGATTGGAAGAACAAGTATTGTTAAAATGTCTATGCTACCTAGAGCAATCTACACATTCAATGCAATCGCTATCAAAATACCATCAACCTTTTTCACAGAACTGGAACAAATAATCCTAAAATTTGTATGGAACCAGAGAAGACCCTGAATAGCCAAAGGAATGTTAAAAAGAAACCCCAAACTGGTGGCATCATAATTCCGGACTTCAAGCTCTATTACAAAGCTGTAATCATCAAGGCAGTATGGTATTGGCACAAAAACAGACACATAGATCAATGGAACAGAGAACCCAGAAATGGACCCTCAGCTCTATGGTCAACTAATCTTCGACAAAGCAGGAAAGAATATCCAATGGAAAAAAGACAGTCTCTTCAACAAATGGTGTTGGGAAATTGGACAGTCACATGCAGAAGAATGAAACTGGACCATTTCCTTACACCACACACAAAAATAGACTCAAAATGGATGAAAGACCTAAATGTGAGATAGGGATCCATCAAAATCCTAGAGAAGAACACAGGCAGCAACCTCTGTGACCTCGGCTGCAGCAACTTCTGGCTAGACACGTCTCCAAAGGCAAGGGAAACAAAGGCAAAAATGAGCTATTGGGACTTCATCAAGATAAAAAGCTTTTGCACAGTAAAGGAAACAGTTGACAAAACCAAAGACAGCTGACAAAATGGGAGAAGATATTTGCAAATGACATATCAGATAAAGGGCTAGTATCCAAAATCTATAAAGAATTTATCAAACTCAACACCCAAAGAACAAATAATCCAGTCAAGAAATGGGCAGAAGACATGAACAGACATTTCTCCAAAAAAGTCATCCAAATGGCCAACAGGCACATGAAAAAGTGCTCGACATCACTTGGTATCAGGGAAATACAAATCAAAACCACAATAAGATACCACCTCACACCAGTCAGAATGGCTACAATCAACAAGTCAGGAAATGACAGATGTTGGCGAGGATGTGGAGAAAGGAGAACCCTCCTACACTGTTGGTGGGAACGCAAGCTGGTGCAGCCACTCTGGAAAACAGTATGGAGGTTCCTCAAAAAGTTGAAAATAGAGCTACCCAGGCAACCCTATCGGGACCCCTCTCACTCCTGAGAGCTTTTTCAGTATCCTTACTTAATAAACTTCTATCGCTTTACTCACTCTCCTTTGCGAGATTCATTCTTCAACTCCATGAGACAAGAACCTTGCTCTCCCACATCATCGGCAGCTTTGTACAATCACTTTACTATTGCTCAATAAACCTTGCTTTGCTGCCCACCAAAAAAAAAAAGAAAGAAAGAAAGAAAGAAAATAGAGCTACTCTACAACCCAGCAATAGCACTCCTGGGTATGTACCCCAAAGATACAAATGTAGTGATCCAAAGGGGCACCTGCACCCCAATGTTTATAGCAGCAATGTCCACAGTGGCCAAACTATGGAAAGAGCCCAGATGTCCATCAACAGATGAAGGGATAAAGAAGATATGGTATATATATACAATGGAATATTACTCAGCCATCAAAAAAATGAAATCTTGCCATTTGCAACAATGTGGATGGAACTAGAGGGTATTATGCTAAGCAAAATAAGTCAATCAGAGAAAGACAAGTATCATATGATCTCACTGATATGTAGAATTTAAGAAACAAGGCAGAGGATCATAGGGGAAGAGAGGAAAAATGAAACAAGACGAAACCAGAGAGGGAGACAAACCATAAGAGACTCTTAATCTCAGGAAACAAACTGAGGGTTGCTGGAACAGAGAGGGATAAGGGGGTGGGGCAAATGGGTGATGGACATTGGGGAGGGTATGTGTTGTAATGAGCACTAGGTATTTTATAAGACTGATGAATCATAGACCTGTACCCCTGAAACAAATAATACATTATATGTTAATTAATTGAATTTAAATTTTAAAAACCCAAAAAAACAAAACAAAACCAAAAAACCCAGTCATGCTCTAAAACAATGTAAAAAAGCTGGCACTCTTCTTATATAAAGATTTTGGGTTTGAAGGTATTTTTTAAATAAAGATTTATTAAGAATAAAAAAAAGATTCGAGGCCAATTTATCAGGAGGGAGAATTTCGAGTGGGGAGATTCATGGACCATCAAATTCCATGCTGCAGGTAAAAGCGCACTCTCCCTATTCTAGCCATTGGTCAGACACCATGAAATAATTATGCTAGGCCATTACTTTGATGGTCCCCAATGAGCCACACTTCCCAATGGTCACTCTTATATAGTCTTTTCCCATATTGACAGTGGGCTTGGCCATGTGATAAACTTTAGCCAATGGGACATTAGTAAGCACAGTGCAAGCAGAGACTTAATAAATGCTTTCACACTGGCTTATCCTCTTGGAATGCTCGTTCCTTTGCGCCCTGAACAACAATGTAAGAATGACTAGAGAGACCAAATGAGGAGAGTCAGAATCCTAGCCATTAACCAATCTGCCCCCTGATTACAACCACCGGAGTGATCACCAGCAAGATCAGTGAAAAAACCACCTACCTGAGCCAAACCTAAACTGCATAGTCATGAAAAAATAAAATGGTTGTTTTTAACTATTAAGTTGGGGTGCTTTTTTTACATAGCAATAGACAATCAAATCAGCAATAATGTTCAATAACCTTTCTTAGCTCCACAAAATTCTCAAAACCTTCCCACACCTAAGAGAGTGGGAGTGTTAATAACCTCATTTTACAGATGGGAAAGCTGAGGCCCAAAAAAGGGAAATAATAGCCCCAGCCACGCAGAAAGTGAGCTGCCTCACTCATACACTTCTTTTTTTTTTTTAAGATTTTATTTATTTATTTGACAAAGACAGCGAGAGCAGGAACACAAGCAGGGGGAGTGGGAGAGGGAGAAGCAGGCTTCCCTCTGAGCAGGGAGCCCGATGTGGGACTCGATCCCAGGACTCTGGGATCATGACCTAAGCCGAAGGCAGCCGCTTAACGACTGAGCCACCCAGGCGCCCCCACTCATACACTTCTGAGTCAGCTCCTTCCACTGCATTTCCCACTGCAATAACTTCTATCCAAATGGATAAATGTATCAACAGCAGCAGAAGGAGGTGTCATATAGAAGAAGCACTGGACTGGGAGTCACAGTGGCCCAGTCTGAAGTTGACAATTGCTTGGCTGTATGAGCTTAGACAACTCAAATCACTTCCCTGTCTAAGCTTCAGTCTTTCCAATGTTTCAGTGAAGGGGAAAACTCAGAAGCTCATAGGAACCAGGCAAATCACAGACAAGGGAAGCAGGCCAGGCTGGGGCTGTGGTGGTCGGTGAGCACACATACCAGCTCCAGCAGTGTTACCATGTGGAATCTGGGCCCGGTGTGGCAGATTGCCTGATTTCTTTTCCCCTTGGAGAGATAGGAAATATCTATGGATATTTGCAGAGCCCAATGCAGGTTATAATGTGAAGTTTCCCAATGTTAAAATATTACGAATTCATTTGAATTAAAAAATATATATATGTGGAACAACAACAAAAAAATTATATTCATTTAGTCTTTGGGCTGTTCTTTTGAAATTTTGACCACTTTACTTCAAAATGCCCTGCCAGGGGCACCTGGGTGGCTCAGTCAGTTAAATGTCTGCCTTCAGCTCAGGTCATGATCCCAGGGTCCTGGGATCAAGCCCCACGGCAGGCTCCCTGCTCAGCAAAGAGTGTGTTTCTCAGTCTCCCTTTGCCCCTCTCCCCTACTCATGCTCTCTCTCGCTCTCTCTCAAATAAATAAATAAAATCTTAAAAAAAAAAAACCAACCCAAAATGCCCTGCCAGAGTTTACACGATCATCAAATAAAGATGCCTACCTGTCCTGCTTCTGCCCTACACACACATAACATTTCCATCTATCCCACTTGCGTCATAGAGCCTGAAGAGCAAGAAAGCCTTGGGTGTGGCCACCATGTTCTTCCATGGAGTCCAGCCTGCCCATACTTCTGCTGCAGGGAAAGAGGTGCAAAGGCCTAGCCTCCAAAGCCTAAAATGGGTAGAACCTCAGTAGAGGGCTAGGAGTAGAAGGGAAATAACATCTCCTCAGTACTTAACTGTGTGCTAGGCATTACAGCAGACGCTCGGCAGCATCAAAAATGGTGACGAGCCCAGACCTTCACACCCAAACAGACCTGGGTTTGAATCCTGACTCTGCCACTTGTGAATTATGTATCCTTGGGCTTATCCCTTGCCTCTCCTGGCCTCAGTTTACTCTTTTTTTACAACAGAAATCTTAACGTTTCCAGTCTCTCAAGGCTTTGGTGCGAATTAAACAGAAAAATTATATGTGGCACATATGGTGAGCTGGCTACTCCCAAATTGTTTACAGCCTCCCTTGCCAGGAAGGCTGCCTTGATTTCCTAGGGTCCCTAGGAGGTAGGGTTGCCCATACAACCTAGGTGACAGAGTTCTGGCTAGTGATATGTAAGTGAAAGTTGCTTGGTGTTACTTATCTGATAAGTATTTTTTTAATTCAAGGATAATTAACATACAGCGTTATATTAGTTTCAAGTGCACAATATAATGATTCAACAGATCTATACATTAGTCAGTGCTCATCACGAAAAGTGTACTTCCAGAAAAGTTGTGGGCTTTTTTTTTAGAGCCAGACAACTGGCATTCTTCAGCCTTTCATACTTACCCTGTGTTCTGCCTAGAACACAGGTGTGATGCAGAGGTATAGAAGCTATCCTGAAATCTTGAGAACAAAGACTGACTTGATAAGAATGATAAAGCAGAAAAACAGAAAGAGCCTGGGTTCCTCCAGACTTCTTATGCGAGATAAATGAAGCCCGATATATTCATGCCACTGTTACTTCTGATTTTTGCTTCTTGCCACCAAGCACTTCTGACTCAGACAGCATAGCTGGTTCATTGTAGTACTCAATAAACACTACCTTTGTTATTTTGCCTATGTTACTTTTTATAATCATAACCACCTATGCTGTATTATTTTTTAAGATTTTATTTATTTTTTTGAGAGAGAGAGTGCGAGTGGGAGGGACAGAGACTCTAAAGCAGACTCCGCCCTGAGCGCAGAGCCCAATGCAGAGCTCAATCTCACAACCCTGAGATCATGACCTGAGCCAAAACCAACAGTCGGATGCTCAACCGACTGAACCATCCAGTCACCTCTATGCTGTGAGTATTATTACCCTCAGTTTAGAAGGGAGAAAGACCTCTTCCCAGAGTGGGTTATGAAGTTTCAATGAAATGGGTAGCCATAATAACAGCAAACATTTATCAGCATTTGCTATGTTCCTGGCACAGCTCTAAGTGCTTCACAAGTATTAACTCACTCCTTACAGCATCCCTGGAGGAAAATGTTATTATTATTCCCACCTAACAGATGAGGAAACTGAGAGCAAAGAGGTTAAGAGACTTGCCCAAGGTCATACAGCTAGCAAGTAGCAGATCCAGGACTTGAACTCAGCAGTTTTAGGGCAGTGCCTGGCATCTGGGGATGTGTGTGTGTGTGTGGGGGGGGGGTGTGCATGTGTGTGTGTGTGTGTGTTTTAATTAGAAAAAAAGAATGTAGCTCATACAAGTTGTGACTTGTCTCAAGCCACACAGCTAGGAGGAGGTGGTAAATTTGAATCCAGGATTTGGACCCATGTCTGGATGACTCCAGACCCACATCATTAAGGGGATCCCTGTGGGTGAAGAGGTGTGTGGCCTGTAATGTTGAAGAGTCACATATATTTGCATCATGATGAGAGGCTATGCAAAGAAAAAAGCCTTGAACCATCCTCAAGGTTGCTGCCCCATCCAGATGAAGAACCCAAGGCTCAGAGAGGGAACATGACTCGCCCAAGGTCATCCAACTAGAAAGGGGCAGGGCTGGGCCTGGGATCCATGGAGCTCTACTCCATAACTATGGGGACATAGAGGCTGGAGGAAGGCTGTTCATCCCTGATCATAATGAGCCTTGAAGACAGAAATGTAGTGGCAGCAAGTGACAACCCAGCCATTATTTATATTAGAGGGCATTAAATTGAAGGGACGCACATAGCTCTTCAGTTACCAGCCAGTGCTCTGACAGCCTCACTCTTCTCTGTAAGTCCAACTATGCTTGCGTGGGGTGCAGAGAGCGGCCCCTCACACTGACTCTCTACTAAAGAGCTTAATTGTCCGAGAGAAAATACCAGCAGTCCTGCCCAGCTCTGGGCAAAGCTGCAATAAACTAATTGAAATTAAATGGCTTGGATCTCAGAAGGCAATGGGACACCGGTAGGGAAATATAGAGTATCTATTCATTCAACAAATATTTAATTAGCATTTTTATGTGCCAGCCACAGTGCCATAAACTATAAATATGGCAAAGGCCAAAGCAGGTAAAGGCCCTGCCGTCATGGAGATTATATTTGTAGGAGGATTGAAATCTACCCTCTATAACTCATAGGCACACACACACAAGAAGTATATGTTGCTTTTTATAAGTGACTTAATTTTTTTCTCGTGTCTCCCCTATTATTAAGAGAGTAAAATAGAAACTTGGTTATTAACAGTACCTTAGTCTCTGCCAGTTGAAAACAGTCTCATGTAAGTATTTAGTATCTTTTGAGTTAAGGGCTCATCTTTCTTTTGACGCCTACCCCTTCCTCAACTCAAGGTGGCATATGGGTGTCAGCCAGTCCATACATGGATCCTTGTGCTATTCTCTGGGACAGTTACCTAACAGGTCGGGAGACAGTATGTGGACCCATATGTGGCCCATCCTCCCCTCCCCACTGATTCAGTGGGAGGGTGGGAAACCCCAGGATACCAGGGCATAGAGGAAGGAAGACCCATCCGTAGCCAAAAGCCAGAGCCTCCCATATCTCCTCAGCATTCACCTCCATAGTCCAAGATGATTACTACAGCTATGACCCAAGACTCAGTTACAGGAGCACGCTTGGCCCACGCACCAGATAACGCAGCATTACTGGTGATGATGCCCAATATCCTTCAACCAATTACGGATGGGAAGTTGATGGCTACCAGCATCCTCACCCATCATGTGGGACAACTCAGAAGGGTGTTCTTGTCTCCCAGAGTTCCCCAGTGGGATTAGCTCCAGTTGCCCACAGTGGTAAATTACATGATCACACATAATTCATTGGCAGCCTTTCCTTCGCTGTCTTGCTCCCCACCCTACCAACAGTGTTTCTTGAGATCATTCCCCAAATTAACTACTTGGTCTCAAATTCTTGTCCCAAGGTCTACAATGAGCAAACCCTAAGGCACCATCCATTTAATTGCTTTTAAATGTCATATTAGGTGATGATAGATAATAAGCCAATATAGCAGAAGCCCCTTTATCTCATGCTGTCAAGACAGATATTTGATCAGTGCATCAAAAATATTAGTCCAAATGTGGATTAATTATAACATATGATACATATATACCTCAAACATTTTCGTTTGGTCTAAAATAAATAAATGTACAGATGACAATCTTTTTTTTTTTTAAAGATTTTATTTATTTATTTGACAGAGAGAGAGACAGTGAGAGCAGGAACCAAGCAGGGGGAGCAGGAGAGGGAGAAGCAGACTCCTGCTGAGCAGGGAGCCCAATGCGGGGCTTGACCTGAGCTGAAGGCAGACGCTTAATGACTGAGCCATCCAGGTGCCCCAGATGCCAATCTTTTGACAGAGGACCAATCTTCAGAAAATTCAGCATTAGTGCTCGCTTTGGCAGCACATATACTAAAATTGGAACGATACAGAGAAGATTAGCATGGCCGCTGCACAAGGATGACACACAAATTCGTGAAGCATTCCATATTTTTGTGCAAGACTAATGAACCACAGACCTGTACCCCTGAAACAAATAATACATTATATGTTAATAAAAAATTTTTTTTAAAGAAAATTCAACATTACTCACGAAGGCTTCAGGGTGAGTAGAGATATACCTGGAGAGAACTTGAAGAGGCAACGGGATGACAGAAGGGAATTAACTGGCGGCATGTCAGAGCCAGCTCTAGGACTCAAGGCTGTGAGTTCCAACCCTCATGTTAAGGTCGAAATGACCCCAAGCTTCAAGCAGTCACGATTACAGGGAAGCTGGCCAGGAACGAGCCCTCCCAGGGGCCCAGGGACAGTGGGCAACCATATTTCCCAGCACCACTACCCCAAAGAGGTGGGCAATTACTGTCCAGTCCAGTTTCACATCCCAGGACAGCTACCCTGGTGGTGTTTAACCTGCCCCAGCCAGTGACCCACAGAGATCAAATACAGAGGGCCCTCAAAGGGAGTGTGAGCTAGAACTGCCTTCCAGAATAGTGTGTTATTTTATAACAGGGTCACAGGACATCCATATGGGAAGTCTTCCAGATCACCTCACCCCCTGCCAGTGTATAGATGGGCTTCCTAAGGTACAGATTAAGGAAAGGGTTTGTTACCAACTTTACAGTTCTCATAAGGAGCACTATAGTTCATGCAAACTAAAGTGGTTTCACGGTTCCCAATGGTTTCCCCAGTGGCCATGCAGTGCTCCCCACCTTTATTCTGGAAATGAAGTCCTGGTGGTTAGTCCAGGCCATGAGCATGTGACTCAAAGCATGTCAGTTAGGGGGCACCTGGGTGGCACAGGCATTTAGGCACCGGACTCTGGGTTTCCGCTGGGGTTGTGATCTCAGGGTCTTGAGATCCAAACCCGTGTTGGGCCCCACGCTTAGCACGGAGTCTGCTTGAGATTCTCTCTCCCTCCGCCCCCCCCCAAATAAATAAATGTTTAAAAAAAACAAAAGGGGGGGTTCACCTGGGTGGCACAGTTAAGCATCCGACTCTTGGTTTTGGCTCAGGTTGTGAGATCGGGCCCCAAGTTCTCTCTCCCTCTCCCTGCCCTTCCCCCTGTGTGCTCTCTCTCTCTTTCTAAAATAAATAAATATATCTTAAAACAAACAAACAAACAAAAAACAGGCCAATTAGAGACATCTCCTGGAATTGCTTACACCAGAGCTAAGGGAGAGACTTTATCCTCCATGAGCTGCTGAAGCTGAAAGGCTGCGATTCTAGAGTTGCTAGAGGCCACATTCCCCTCCCTGGGGAGAAAGCCCATCTGTGATAAGCAACAATGGCCCCAACAAGCATAGAGCAGCGGAGAAAAGTGAGGGAGAGAAGAGCCTGACAGCATTTGGATATCTGAATCCGCTCATCACTAGATCAGCTCTACCCTGTGCTGTCCATGGTTTGGTCATGTGAGCCAATAAATCCCCTTTTGTGCTCAAACTAGTTAGAGTTGGGTTCCTACCACTTCCAACAAAGACTCTTTGACTAATACAGACATCCCTAGCAATGGAAAAGATGAGGAGCCTTCGGGCGCCTGGGTGGCTCAGTCGTTAGGCGTCTGCCTTCGGCTCAGGTCATGATCCCAGGGTCCTGGGATCGAGCCCCGCATCGGGCTCCCTGCTCAGCGGGAAGCCTGCTTCTCCCTCTCCCACTCCCCCTGCTTGTATTCCTGCTCTCGCTGTCTCTCTCTGTCAAATAACTAAATAAAATCTTTAAAAAAAAAAAAAAAGATGAGGAGCCTTCAGGTGGCCTCCCAGGCAACAGAGGTTCACAGTCAGGGGCTAGGACAACAGAGGAGGGGCCAGATAGAGATGACTGCCAATGGCTAGTCTTTAAGCATATAGGAAATACCTGCTGGGGAATATACATAATTCTTTTCACACACACACCGTCACACACATGCGCGCACACACACCAGGGCTAAAGGGGGAAAAGAGCTTTAAGGAAAAGGTACCGCCATAACAGAATACCCTGAGTCAGGTACTTACTCACCCCCTTGTAAAGCCCAGCTCCTAGGTATGTTCCAACTATATAAGGCAGCAGAAAAACTAGACACATTAGCTATTGTTTTTTTTGTTTTGTTTTGTTTTTTAAAGATTTTATTTATTTATTTGACAGAGAGAAACACAGCAAGAGAGGGAACACAAGCAGGGGGAGTGGGAGAGGGAGAAGCAGGCTCCCCACTGAGCAGAGAGCCCGATGTGGGGCTTGATCCCAGGACCCTGGGATCATGACCTGAGCCGAAGGCAGATGCTTAACGACTGAGCCACCCAGGCGCCCCTACCTATTGTTGTGACTCTTATTCTCGCTCTCTTTTCTGAAGCATTTCTAAATTAATGTATTCCCTTTTATAACTTTAAATAGCCATAAAAACTAGAACAGATCCATTCTTTATGAAGAACTGCACAATGTGTATGTATCTCCTCTCAAACAGAAGGCCTTGTGTGCATGTGAAAGCTTGAACAGAAAGCACTGGGGTTATTTGTCAATTCCTTCAGGAGCAGGCCCCAGCCTGGTGGGCAGAGGAGGGCGCTTAGAAGCATAAACTTGGCACCAATGTTTTATTTCTTTTTTATTATTGGGAAGAAATGTTGGTTAATTGAGAAAAGTGAATGTAAGTGTTTTTAAAGCCCGTTCAGGAAGGTGCGGGAAGAAGCCACTGTGTGAATGTTTATTGTCTGAGGCTTAATTGTATGCTGATACTTTGGGATTGAAGGGAAAATATGGGGAAGGCTTTGCAAAGGGGGCTTGAGGTCCTGTGTGAGTAAAAAACAACAAGAGGAACCATGGGCTTTTGACTGATGAGAGATTAGATTGTTGTCAGAATATCTCCACCCTTGCCCTCTACCTCCGTGCGTGGACTATACCTCCTCACCTCCTGACTTTGTGCTTGGCCGTTAAACTTCCTTCGGCTAATAG
The DNA here is from genome assembly GCF_002201575.2 of Neomonachus schauinslandi. Lineage (NCBI taxonomy): Eukaryota > Metazoa > Chordata > Mammalia > Carnivora > Phocidae > Neomonachus > Neomonachus schauinslandi. The sequence continues at coordinate 113,700,002 of NC_058412.1, read as the reverse complement.
GCTTAAAATATACTTGTGTAGTTGGGCATGCTCTCTTACAATTCAGAAGGAAGGAAATATGTTCCGGTTAGCCCCCTGGATTTAGGGGAAGAATGAGAGACACATGGGAGTAGAGCCACCCAAGCCAACTTGTTGAGTGAAAGGGAGCCATTCAGCTGATCAGGAAACCCAAAACTAAAAACCAAATGTCATACGCCACTGAGTGTTTGAGGCTGATTGTTCTGTGGCGTTGCTATAACAAGAGCTAACTGATACAAGACATTAATGTGATTTCCCTTGAACATGCAAACTGGTGAACCCAGGTAACATTTGGGTTATCTTACTAACATAAGTTAAAATCCTAAAGTCAGTGAACCTTTTACCTTTTATTATAACTGATTTTATTATTACTGATCAGGACTCAAGGTGAGCACTATAATATAATCACCTGCCCCTGCCCCCGTTACCTGCTGACCTTATGCTATGGTTTCAGAAATTGGAGAAAGAATGGTGGAGTTTAGGAAGTGGGACCTCGGGCGCCTGGGTGGCTCAGTTGGTTAAGCAACTGCCTTCGGCTCAGGTCATGATCCTGGAGTCCCGGGATCGAGTCCCGCATCGGGCTCCCTGCTCAGCGAGGAGCCTGCTTCTCCCTCTGACCCTCCCCCCTCTCATGTACTCTCTCTCATTCTCACTCTCTCAAATAAATAAATAAAATCTTAAAAAAAAAAAAAAAAAGGAAGTGGGACCTCACAACACTTCCTAACCTATCTGATCTGGGTCGTGGGGCTTGTAACTGCGATATCCATGGGTGTGATTTTTTGGAAGAGGCAATCCACCATGAGCCCTGAGCACTCATGAATGCTCTTACTGGATATGTCAAGAATGTAGGCCCTGATTACCCTTTATCCAGGTCATTTTCAGGGTTGTGTTTAAGACAAGCAACCTTGAAGGATAAAGTAACGTTTTCCCCTCCAATAAAAGGCAGGCCTGTTACCGGTGGCTGTAAAAGCGGTAAATCCTCCAAGCTCAGTGTTGTCTTATAAACATAACTCACTGTTGTGTGCAGGCCCATCTGTATCACCTCCTGGGGACCTAGGAGACATGGGGAATCAGTAGAAGCCTGACATTCTGGCTACACCTTGTCCCTGTCTCTGCCCCGGGAGCCTGTCTTCTGCCAGCCCCCGTGAAGCAGAATAGCTTCTCAGCTTGTAAGTAGGGGAAAGTCTCAGTCCCTTCCCAGCTCCTGACATGGGTCACCTCCCGTGAATGTTAACTGTCCTGTGCACTGCACAGGAATGAAGTCTGTGAACTCCTCCAGAGAGCAGGGACCCCCGGGGGCAACATGAAGCACCAACCTGGGAAAGGGAACTTCATAAAATTCTGAAAGGTAAGGTTAGAAGGAACCCTTGTGATCAGAAGAAAAGCTTAGTGCAGTGGTTCCTAGAAAGTGGGCTGTATCCCTGGTGGGTCACAAGAGGATTTGAGATGACATGTGGAAGAGCATGATTTCAAATTTTAGTGGCAATTATTTCTAATACGTGTTAGAAAAAAAGGTTTTCCTTTTTGAAGACATATTTAAAGAACAAGAATAGGCTAACTTAAAAATATACTTAAACAAGGGACGCCTGGGTGGCTGAGTTGGTTAAGCGTCTGCCTTCAGCTCAGGTCATGATCTCAGGGTCCTGGGATCAAGTCCCACATCGGACTCCTTGCTCAGCAGGGAGCCTGCTTCTCTCTCTCCCTCTGCCCCTCGCTCCTGCTCTCTCTCTCTGTCAAATAAATAAATAAATAAAATCTTTAAAATATATATACATGTACTTAAACAAGACTACAAGTGTGGATAAGTTAGATGTGATTAACTGGAACTAAGAAAAAAATAATCTTTATAATGACTTAAACCCTAAGAACCAAATGTGTTGATCTCACATAATGGAAAGTCTGGATGTTCCAGTTTTCTACTGCTATATAACAAAGCTTCCCACCTAGTGACTTATGTTCACAGATTTTGAGGATCAGGAATCCAGACAGGGCACAGAGGGGATGACTTCTCTCAGAGAGAGGGAGAACCCAATGTTTAAGGCTTTATCAAGGAAGACTAACTGCTGGAGGTGACTCAACTGGCAGAAACTGGAATGATCTGAAGACCCCTCTCCTCATGTGTTTGGCACCTAGGCTGGCATGACTCAAAGGCTGAACTCATTAGGGGCTGTCGAACCCAGACCTACATGTGGCTCCTCTATGCGGCTTGGGCTTCCTTATAGCATGGCAGACTCAGGGCAGTCAACTTCTCACATAGTGGCTCAGGGTGTCAAGAGCAAGGGTTCTAGGGAATAAGGCAGCAGCTACATGGTCTTTTGTGATCCAGACTCTAAAATCACATTGAATAATTCTGCTGTACTTTCTTTTTTTTAAAGATTTTATTTATCTATTTAGAGAGAGACAGAGAGTGGGGGAAGGGGCAGAGGGAGAGAGAGAAGCCCAAGCAGACCCCAAGCCAAGCACAGAGCCTGACACAGGGCTCGATCCCACGACCCCAAGACCAAGACCTGAGCCGAAATCAAGAGTCAGACGCCCAACCGACTAAGCCACCCAGGTACCCCTCTGCTGTACGCTAAAAACAGCCACAAGCCCACCAGGCTGGCTCAAAAAGGACATAGACATGACCTCCTAATGGAGGGTATGTCAAAGAATTACAAGAATTTACAGAGTTAGCAAACACTTAAATTCCAAAAGACCTGTAGCTGGTGGCTTTAAATATATCATTTTTATTTTATTTTTTATTTTTGTTTTTGGGGTTTTTTTTTTCTTTAGATTTTATCCATTTAACAGAGAGAGAGAATACAAGCAAGGGGAGTGGCAGAGGGAGAGGGAGAAGCAGAACCAATGAACAGAGAGCCCAATGTGGGGCTTAATCCTATGACCCCTATGACCCCAAGATCATGACTGGAGCCAAAGGCAGATGCTCAACCAACTGAGCCACACAGATGCCCCTATTTTTATTTTTGTTAAAGATTACTTATTTAGAGAGAGAGAGAGAGAGAGAGCACAAGCAGGGGGAGGACAGAGGGAGAGAAAGAATCTCAAGCAGTTGCCATGCTGAGCATGGAGCCTGATGCAGGCCTCCATCTCACGACCCTGAGATTATGACATGAGCTGAAATGAAGAGTCTGATGCTTAACCAACTGAGCCACCCAGGCGCCCCTAAAGATATAGTTTTTTAAAAGAAATTAGAGGTGTCTATACTTAAGATGCTGCCTGACATACTCTAAAGTGTTCAGTAATTTTGCTTATTATTACTTGATTCTTCCAGATTTTTCCCCACATATACCAACATATATAAATATGTAAGTATCATGGCATGCAGATAAAACAGTATACATACAATTCTGTAAGTTTAAAAAACCATAATGTGGATATCTCTTCACATCTGTGTCTATAAAATAATCTCTTTTAAAAAAACTTTTTATTGTGGAAAATTTCAAACATATACAAAAGTAGAAGCAATCTTATAACAAAATCCCATGTGCCCATCACCCAACTGCAATGATTATCAACTTATGGACAGTCTAGTTTCATTTCTGCCAATATCTACCTCCTTTCCTTTCATATTATTTTGAAGGAAAACTCAGACATCATATCATTCCATTATCAAATATTTTAGTATGTATTAGAGCTATCCCTTTAAAAAAATTTTTTTATTTATCTGAGAGAGAGAGAGAGACAGAGACAGCGTGGGGGAGGGGCAGAGGAAGAGGGAGAGAATCTCAAGCAGACTCCCTGCTGAGCATGGAGCAGATGCGAGCTGATCTCATGACCCGGAGATCACAACCTGAGCCAAAAATCAAGAGCTGGACGCTTAACCAACTGAGCCACCCAGGCATCCCAGAGCTACTCCTTTCTTTCTTTTTTTTTTTTAAGATTTTATTTATTTATTTGTCAGAGAGAGAGAACACAAGCAGGGGGAGTGGCAGGCAGAGGGAGAGGGAGAAGTAGGCTTCCCGCTGAGCAAGAAGCCCAATGTGGGGCTCCATCCCAGGACCCTGGGATCATGACCTGAGACGAAGGCGGATGCTTAACCAACTGAGCCACCCAGGCGTCCCTAGATCTCTTTTTCTATGTACATACTAATATATTTCAGTACTTAAAAAAAAAATTAAAACAGACACATTTGGTACATTGTTTTATAACATAAATGTTTTATTTAGCAATATATCTTGGCCATATATTTATTGCACCAAAGGTTCTGGGTATTTCTGCTGAACTCTCCCTGTTTTGAGACCCTGGAAAGGTGGGGCAAGTTCCAGTGTGAAGACTTTAGGCAGAAGTCACCATACAAAAGCAAGAAAGCCAGCATTTCAACCCTTCCTCTCCTCCCGTCCCCACTAAATTAGATTTTTACTTAAATTGGTTCAGTGCAATGTGCACACATTTTGTCTGGGTTTTGAGAGGTAGTTTGGAGTTGGCTATTTGAGGAGCAGCAGTTAGGGTGAGGTAGAGGCAAACGGGGACTTCACTTGGGAGGCTTCACAGTAAACTGTAAATGAACTTGAACTGAGATTCCAGACACCTGAACTCCTTACCTTGACTACATTTTGTATGCTTTATTATGGTTAAACTTTTGAGATATCTCTTTCCTAGATGGATTACAAGGGTAGAGAACTGAGGTATCTTTTTATTAGGACATCTTATTGGGCATAAATTTGGAAAAGAGTAAATAAACCTATCATTATTTGGAGAAAAGGAGTATGTAACTGAAAACACCAAGAGAATCAACTGAGAAAATGTTGCAAACAGTAAAAGGATTCTGTAGAATAATATGGTAAAGAACTAATAAACATCATCAACTGCTATCATATATGCAAACATCAACCAGGTAGAAGAATTAATGGAAGAAAATATCCCATTTACAACAGCAACAAAAAGGTGCTAAAGGATTCAAGTTGTAAAGAAATTTAATCATTTCTTTACAAAATACCTGGGAATTAAGATACAATAACTATATGCAGAAAACTTTAAAATATTACCAAAGAACATCAAAGATTTGAACAACTAGGAAAACATGTACTTGGATGAAATGACTCAATAACCCAAAAATGTCATTTTCACTATGTTTATACATACATTTATCCTAATGCCAATAGAAATACCAACAGTTATTTTTTAAGTAAACAAGGTGATTCTAAATTCCGTAAGAAAAATAAACAAACAAGAATACCTGGGAAAAGGGACGCCTGGGTGGCTCAGTCGGTTAAGTGGCTGCCTTTAGCTCAGGTCATGATCCCAGGGTCCTAGGATCGAGCCACGCATCGGGCTCCCAGCTCAGCAGGGAGCCTGCTTCTCCCTCTCTCTCCCTCTGCTTGTGCTCTCTCTGTCAAATAAATTTTTTAAAAAATCTTTCAAAAAAAAAAATAAAAGAATACCTGGGAAAACCCTGAAAAGAAGAATGAGGGAAACCAGCTCCATCAGATATTCAAACTTATTGCATAACCACAACAAAACAGTGCAGCCATGTCACATGAATAGACAGGAAATATCTACTTGGACAGTAGAGAAAGTCCAGAATACCCCCAAAATACAGGAATTAAGTATATGATAATGGTGGCATCTCACACCAGAGAAGAAAAGAGAGACTATTTCAAGAGAGTTGATGGAAAACAAACAAATAAGAGAGTTGATCAGATAGCTGGGTAGCCCATATGTGGGAAATAAGTTAGTTCCATTCCTCACTCTCTTCACCAAGATAATTTCTACAAGAATGAAAGATTTAGGTTAAAAAATAAAGATACTAGGAGAAAACATGGGGAAATTCCTTTATTTTGTTGGCATGGAAAAGGCCTGTCTAAGCATGATTCAAATTCCAAATAAATTTGACAGAGAGAGAAAGAAAGAAAGAAACAAACAAACAAAGAAAAAAGGAAGGAAATAAACTCAGTCAGTCTACATGGCAAAAATACCAGAATCAAATTTAAAAGATAAGCAATATATTGGGAAAAATTTTTTTCTGTAACTCATATCACAAACAAAGGGCTAATCCCCTAATATGTAAAAAGCTCTGGGAATCAAAAAGAAAAACAACCCAATATTAAAATGGGCAAGGATAAAAACGGATAATTCACAAAAAAATGAAATGCATGAAGATATGTTCAAATTAACTCAGAATAAGAAAAATGCAAATTAAAACACACTGATCTGCTATTTTTCACCATCAGATTGGCAAAAACCCCAACATTACACTCTGTTAGGGATCCCATAGCAGTCTTATTTATCTCTGATGAAAAGAATGAACAACATAAATTGGTGCAACCCCTCTGGAGGGCAATCTGGAAATACCAAAATTAAAAATACATATGGGGGCGCGCCTGTGTGGCTCAGTCGGTTAAGCGGCTGCCTTTGGCTCAGGTCATGATCCCAGGATCCTGGGATCGAGTCCCACATCAGGTTCCTTGCTCAGCGGAGAGCCTGCTTCTCCCTCTCCCTCTGCCTGCCTGCCGCTTCCCCGCTTGTGCTCTCTCTCTCTATCACCCTCTCTCTGTGTCAAATAAATAAAATCTTAAAAAAAAAAAATACAGGGTGCCTGGGTGGCTCAGTTGGTTAAGCAACTGCCTTCAGCTCAGGTCGTGATCCTGGAGTCCCAGGATCGAGTCCCACATCGGGCTCCCCACTCAGTGGGGAGTCTGCTTCTCTCTCTGACCCTCTCCCCTCTCATACTCTCTCTCACTCTCTCTCTCTCAAATAAATAAATAAAATCTTAAAAAAAAAAAAATACATATGGGACATGTGGATGGCTCAGTTGGTTAAGTGTCTGCCTTCGGGTCAGGTCATGATCCCAGGGTCCTGAGACTGAGCCCTGTGTCAGGCTCTCTGCTCAGCAGGGAGTCTGCTTTTCCCTCTCCCTCTGCCTGCCGCACCCCCTGCTTGTGCTCTCTCCTTCTCTTTCTCTAACAAATAAATAAATAAAATCTTTTATTAAAAAAAAATACATATGCTGGCATGCCTAGGTGGTTCAGTTGGTTAAGCATCCAACTCTTGATTTCAGCTCAGGTCATAATCTCAGGGTCATGAGATGGAGCCCCTCATTGGGCTTTTTGCTGGGAGTGGAGCCAGCTTGGGACTCTCTCTTTCCCTCTCATTCTGCGCCCTCCACCTTCTCTCTCTCTCTCTCTCTCGAATAAATAAATACATACATACATACAACATGCATACATTAAATAAAAATATATATGCCCTTTGACCCCAAAACTCCATTTCTGAGAATTTACAATAGCAACATTTACCAGGAAGTGTAAAATGATGAAAGTACAAGGTTATTTGTTGTAGTATTGTTCATAATAGCAAATGATTAGAAAGAATCTAAATGTTCATCAGGAAACTGGTTAAATACATTACAGTATATAAACGATGGTACACAAGTGTGAAAAAGAATGAGTGGAACTTCTGATTCCACCAAGATAAAATAGCCCCATTTCTCCTAGGTCCTCTTGCTTACAACTAAAAAACCATGGACATAACACAACAACAAGCATAAGAAAACTCTTAAGGATGGAAAGGAGAAGGTACATTACAAACCAATAGCTGTCATGAATTTAGATGCAAAAATCTTCAACAAAATATTAGCAAATCAAATCTAGCAGTGTATAAAAATAATTATATATCATGACCAAATGGGATTTATTTCAGATAACAGGGAGGAAAAATTTTTACTCTACCCTTCTAGTTTCTTTTGGTTGGTTTATTAATTAAATCAACATAGGGGTGCCTGGGTGGCTCAGTTGGTTAAGCGTCCAACCCTTGTTTCGGTTCAGGTCAGGATCTCAGGGTCATGAGATTGAGCCCCACATCAGGCTCCACGCTCAGCACAGAGTCTGCTTGAGATTCTTTCCCCCTCTCTCTCCCCCTCTGCTCTTCCCCCTACTCACACTAGCTCACTCTCTCTCTAAAATAAAAAAAAACAAAAATAAAAATAAATCAATATAAAATAGATTAGCAGGAGAAAAATTTAATTACACACATACAGAAAGAAATATGAAACCCAAGGAAGAGTTGGTCAATTGAAGTTTATATGCCATGCTGAGCTAGGGAATGGGATAGCTGTTTGGGGCTTCAAAGGGAAGGAGGGTAATATACAGGACAATAAGAAGAGCAGATGTTTGGTAATTAGATGTTTGCCCTGCCATACAGGTAGGTCCTTCAGACAAAAAGTTGCCCCTTAGTCTGCTGGATCCTGATTGCCTTCAGCTCAAAATAATCCACGCACCAAAGTGGAATGTTTTGGGTCAATATTTTATTCCCCCTCACAGGTATGCAAGTTGTGGTATTGTAATTTATAATAACAAATATATATTGGATCTTCCTGCCAGTTTCAGGCACAGAGCTCCTAAAACCCTTGGAATTTCCTGTGATGAGAGCTATAAAGGTGACTTTTGTTATGTTAATGAGGTAACTTTTGGAAAGCACCTATGTTGGGAGCTAGCTGTCATTAGAACTAACCTTTGGATTAGAGGGTTGAAACACCAGAAAAAAAAAAAAAAAGAGGGTTGAAACACTCAGTTCTACCTCCCTGACCTCTGGGGAAGGTAGAGGGGCTGGAGACTGAGTTCAATCACCAATGACCAATGATTTAATCTATAATGCCTTTGTAATGAAGCCTCTATAAAAATCCAAAAGGATGGGGTTCAGAGAGCTTCCAGGTTGGTGAACCAGAAGGCTTTCACATGCCACCATTCCAGACCCCAAACTCTACAAGTCTCTTCAGGCTGTTGGTTTGTATTCTTTGATATCATTTGCAATAAATCAGTAATCACTGCACAAATGGGTTTCCTGAGTTCTGTAAACCACTCCAGCAAATTAATCAACCCCATGGAGGGGGTCATAGGAACAACTGATTTACAGCCAGTTGGTCAGAAACACAGGTTAACAACCTCGGTTTGTGCCTGGCAGCCGAAGTGGAGGGCAATCCTATGGGACTGAGCCCTTAACCTGTGGAATCTGATGCTATCTTCAGGTAGACAGTATTAGAATTGAGTTGAATTGTAGGACACCCAGCTGGTGTTGGAGAACTGCTTGTTGGTGTGGAGAAAATTCTTCCCTCCACCCACCCACCCACCCACCCACCCACACACATAATTACAAGCCTAGTTCAAGCAAACTAAAGAAGAGAAGTTGTATGATCAAATCAAGTGATGTGGACAAAGCATTGACAAAATACACCTACCTATTCATGATAACAACTCTTAGCAAGGGATGCCTGGGTGGCTCAGTCGGTTAAGCAGCTGCCTTTGGCTTGGGTCATGATTCCATGCTCTCCCTCTGCCTCTCCCCCTGCTTGTGTTCTCTCTCTCTCTCTCTCTCAAATGAATAAATAAAATATTTTAAAAAAGAACATCTATAGGGGCGCCTGGGTGGCTCAGTTGGTTAAGCGACTGCCTTCGGCTCAGGTCATGATCCTGGAGTCCTGGGATCGAGTCCCGCATCGGGCTACCTGCTCAGCGGGGAGTCTGCTTCTCCCTCTCCCGCTCCCCCCGCTTGTGCTCTTTCTCTCTCTCACTCTCTCTCTCAAATAAATAAAATCTTAAAAAAAAAAAAAAGCAGTTTAAAAAAAAAAAGAACATCTATAAAAAAACCTACAGCTAACATCATACCTAATAATGATAGACTGAATATTTCTCCCTATGACAGGAACAAGTCAAGGATATCTATTCCCACTACTAGAAGTTATAGCCAGTGCAATAATGCCAGAAAAAAATAAATAAAAGATAAGGGCGCCTGGGTGGCTCAGTCATTAAGCGTCTGCCTTCGGCTCAGGTCATGATCCCAGGGTCCTGGGATCAAGCCCCACATGGGGCTCCCTGCTCAGCGGGAAGCCTGCTTCTCCCTCTCCCACTCCCTGTTTGTGTTCCTCTCTTGCCGTGTCTCTCTCTGTCAAATAAATAAATAAAATCTTTAAAAAATAAATAAATAAATAAATGGATGAATAAATAAAACTTTAAAAAATTTTTTTAAAAGATTTTATTTATTTATTTATTTATTTGAGAGAGAGAATGAGATAGAGAGAGAGAGCATGAGAGGGGAGAGGGTCAGAAGGAGAAGCAGACTCCCCGCTGAGCAGGGAGGCCGATGCGGGGCTCGATGTGGGGCTCGATCCTGGGACTCCAGGATCATGACCTGAGCCGAAGGCAGTCGCTTAACCAACTGAGCCACCCAGGTGCCCCTGAATAAATAAAACTAAAAAAAACAAGGTCATAGGATATAAGATCAGCACACAAATATCAATCATATTCCTATAAACTAATAGCAAACATGTAGAAACTGAAATTAAAAACAAAATACCATTTACTAAACTCCAAATAAAACTAAAGAATTAGGTTAAAACTTAACAAAACATATGCAGGATCTGTATGTTGAAAATTACAAAATGCTGATGAAAGAAATCAAATACTTAAATAATTGCAGGGGCATTCCATATCCATGGATTGAAAGACTCAATGAAGTAAAGATGTCAAGTCTCTTCAAATTGATCTTTAAGTTTTATCTAATTCCTATCAAAATCCCAGCAAGGTGTTGTTTTTTTTAAAATAGATATAAACAAATTCAGATTAGTTAAACCTGGGTGCCTGACTGGCTCAGTCAGAGGAGCATGCGACTCTTGATCTTGGGATCATCAGTTCGAGCCCCACATTGGTTGTAGAGATTACTTAAATAAAAAAGGATTGGTTAAATCAATCTTGAAAAAAATGAAGTAGAAAGAATTACTCTACCTGACATTAAAGTCTATTATATGAACATAATAAAGCAACTCAATATTGGAAGAGGGACAGACACATAGATCAATAGAACAGAATAGAGAATCCATAAATAGACAATACATATATGCCCAATACAAAAACAATTTAGTGGAGGAGGACAGCCTTCTCCACAAATGGGGCTGGAGCTATCATACATCCATAAACAAAAAAACAGAACAAAACAAAAAAACAAAAAACCTTGACCTAAGCCTCACACCTTGTACAAAAATGAACTTAAAATAGATTATGGACTCATATGTAAAATGTAAAACTATGAAACTTTCAGAAAAAAATTGGAAAAAATCTTTGGGATTGTTATGGGCTTTGTGTCCTCCTCAAAATTCATGTTTAAGTCCTAACCTTCAGTACCTCACAGTGTGACTGTTTTGGAGATATGGTCTTTTTTTTTTTTTTTAACATTTTATTTATTTATTTGACAGAGAGAGACACAGCAAGAGAGGGAACACAAGCAGGGGGAGTGGGAGAGGGAGAAGCAGGCTTCCCGCTGAGCAGGGAGCCTGATGTGGGGCTCGATCCCAGGACCCTGGGATCATGACCTGAGCCAAAGGCAGACGCTTAATGACCGAGCCACCCAGGCGCCCCTGGAGATAGGGTCTTTAAAGAGATAATTAAGGTTAAATGAGGTCATTAGGATCGGCCCTAATCCAGTATGACTGGTGTCCTTATAAGAAGAGGAAATTAGGACACAGACTTATACATAGGAGAAGTCATGTGAACACAAGGAGAAAACGGCCATCTTCAAGCCAAGAAGAAAGTCCTCAGAAGAAACTAACCTTGCTGACATCTTGATCTTAGACTTCCAGCCTCCAGAATTGTGAGAAAATACATTTCTGTTGTTTAGACCACCTAGTCTGTGGTTCTTTGTTATGGCAGCACTAGTAAAGTAATAAAGGAGTCTAGAGCTAGGCAATGAGTTCTTAGATTTGACACTAAAAGCAAGATCCATAAAAAGTAAAATTGATAAAGCAGACCTCACTGAAATTAAAAACTTTTCCTCTGTGGAAAGACTCTGTTAAGATAAAAGGACAAGCTACAGACTGGGAGAAAATTGTTGCAATTCACATATCTGACAAGGGACCAGTATCTAGAATATAAAATAACTCTCTCAATACTCAACAGTAAAAAATTCAGAAATAATCCAATTAGAAAATGGACAAGAGGGGCGCCTGGGTGGCTCAGTTGGTTAAGTGTCTGCCTTTGGCTCGGGTCATGATCCTGGGGTCCTGGGATCGAGTCCCGCATCGGGCTCCCTGCTCAGCGGGGAGTCTGCTTCTCCCTCTGTCTCCTCCCCCATGCTCATGCTCTCTCTCTCTCAAATGAATAAAATCTTGAAAAAAATAATTTAAAAAAAAAGAAAATGGACAAGAGACATGAATAGACATTTCACCAAAGAAGATAGATAGAAGGCAAATAAGCATATGAAAATATGTTCAACATCATTAGCCATTAGGGAACTGTAAATCAAAATTATAATGAAATATCACTACATGGCTAAAATGAAAAATGGTCACAATGCCAAATGCTGGTGAAGATGCAGAGAAACTTGAAACAACTCAGCAATTGCACTCTGGGGCAGTTAACCTAGAGAAATGAAAGTTTATCTTCACACAAAAATCTTTACACAAACGTTCAGAGCGGTTTTATTTGTAATGGCCCCAAACTGGTAACAGCCCAGATCTCTTTCAATGGGTGAATGGTCGAACAAGCTATGGTATGTCCATACCGTGGCATACTGGTCAACGGTGAAAAGGAACAGGCCATTGATACTTGTACCCTGGAAGAATTTCCAGGGAATTATGGTAAGTTAAAAAAATCAATCTCACGGGGTGCCTGGGTGGCTCAGTGGGTTCAGCGTCTGCCTCCACTCAGGTCATGATCCCAGGGTTCTGGGATCGAGTCCCAAATCGGGCTCCTTGCTCAGTGGGGAGCCTGCTTCTCCCTCTCCCTCTGCCTGCCACCCCTCTGCTTGTGTGCTCTCTCTTTCTCTCTGTTAAATAAATAAATAAAATCTTTTTAAAAAAATCAATCCCAAAAGGTTACATGTATGATTCATTCATATAACAGTCTTCAAATGCCAAATTATAAACATGTGGAACAGATTAATGGTTGTCAGGGGTAAGAACAAACGAGGAGGAAGTGATGGGGAGGAAGGAACGTGTGGCAATAAAAGGGCAACACATAAGATCCTTGTGGTGATGGAACTATTCTGTAGGTTGACTGTAACAATGTTGATATGCTGGTGCTATTGTATCACAGTTTTTGCAAAATGTCACCATTGGGGGGAACTGGATAAATAAATGGTACACAGGATCTCTTAATATTATTTCTTATAATTGCATGTGAATCTACAAAAGTTTTATGTTAAGGAGTGCCTTGGTGGAAAATCAGTTGAGCACCCACTCTTGGTTTCAGCTAGGTTGTGATCTTGGGGTTGTGGGATTGAGCCCCACGTCGGGCTCCTCGCTCTCTCCCTCTGCCCCTCCCCTCGGTGCTCTCTCTCATAAATAAATCTTCTAAAAATTTTTTTTAATTTTAATATTTTTGAAGATTTCATTTATTTATTTGAGATAGACTGTGAGAGAGAAAGCATGAGAGGAGGGAGGGTCAGAGGGAGAAGCAGACTCCCTGCTCAGCGGGGAGCCCCACTCGATCCCCGCACTCCAGGACCATGACCTGAGCCGAAGGCAGACGCTTAACCCACTAATCTTGTAGCTTCTGGAAGGAGAGTGGATTGTGAGGGTCCAAAGGCAAAATTGGAAAGCCCAGAAAGAAGACTTTTCCCAGCTAGAGAACAACTGAGCTCCACATTCTTCAATAAAGCTTAATTTACCTTTTATTTATTTATGACAGAGAGAGAGCACAAGCAGGGGGAGCAGCAGAGGGAGAGGGAGAAGCAGGTTCCCCACTGAGCAGGGGGAGCCGGACCCAGGGCTCCATCCCAGGACCCTGGGATCATGACCTGAGCTAAACACAAATGCTTAACCAACTGAGCCACCCCAGGCGCCCCTAATCTACCTTTGAAAACAAATGAACTGCCCTCCTCTGCTGAGGAAAGCTTTTCACCCCTAGGATAAAGGCCAGCCACTCAGCATGGCATTCAAGACGTTTCACAACGTGGTCTACCGCTGCTAGTTCCAGGCTCATCCTCTCTCACTGCCGCTTCAATCACGATGTTCTCTTTTACCTGAACACTTCAAGTATTGTCACACCTTTGTGCCTTTGCCCATGTTGTTCCTTCTGCCTGGAATGCCCTTCCTGCACACTTCACCCTTAGAATCTCCAACTCCTTAAGACCAAACACCAGGTTCTCCTTTTGTCTGGATGCTTTTCTGACCAATCCATCTCCCCATGCACAATTAATTGCTCTCTGTTTTGGGTTCCCAAGGCACTTTCTCTAACTGCCATTTTATCAGTTGTGACATTGGCTCGTCACTCGGGCGTGACTTATAATTAATTGTTACTAAATAATTAATTGAGTGGTCATTTGTTTGATATCCTTCTCCGCCACCAGACTGCCAATTTCAGGAAGGTAGGGGATCATGTCTGTCATATAATTTCATTGACTGGGGCAGCGTCTAGGATCCTGGAGCTTCCTGCTAAGGGGTTTTCTGAAAAGTTTTGGATCTTGAGCCCCCATTCACCTTAAAGGAGCAGCATCCTGAAAATTGATGCCCGGAGCATGTCCTAACCAGCACTGAAAGGACTGAACTATCACTCTCCTTGTTCAGTTCACACAACTCTATTATTGGAGCCCCTACCTGGCAGGCCACCGGTCTCCCTGAGGTTCTAGCCCACCAGATGGAAGGGGTTAAACCCTGCCAGCAGGGGTAAAGGGGGCAGGGAGCCTAAAGCTGCATGTCCAACACAGCAGCTACCAACCACAGTGACTATTTAAATTTAAATTTGTTAAAATTAAAAATTAAGGTCCTTAGGGGGACCCTGGGTGGCTCAGCTGGTTGAGCATCTGACTTTGGCTCAGGTCATGATCTCGGGGTCCTGGCAAGTCCCCTTGTCAGGCTCCCTCCTCAGTGAGGAGTCTCCTTCTCCCTGTCCCTCCCCCCACTCATTCTCATTCTCTCTCTCTCTCAAATACATAAAATCTTTAAAAAAAAATTAAGGTCCTTAGTCAAGCTAGCCACATTTCAAATGTTCAGTAGCTATCTGTGGCTAGTGGCTATTGTATGAGACAGCATGGAATCATAAAACATTTCCATCATCACAGGCATTTCTATGGGACGTTGCTGAGATGCAGAGAGTTACCCTTTACTGAGTGCCTTCTATAAAGTAGCAGTCTGCTAAAGCATCTCAGAGAGTGTGCTCGGGGGTCAGACTGTCTGGGTTTGAACCCCAGCTCTGCAGTCACTAGCTGTGTGACCTTGAGCAAGTTTCTTCACTTCTCTGTGCCTCATTTTCTTCAATTGTAAATTGGGAGTGTATCATAGTAGTATCTACCTCATAGTAGGTTGTTGTGAGGACTCCACGAGATAATACAGTAAAAACACTTGGGATCACTACCCTGGCCATAGTAAATGCTCGGTTTCTGATTTGTTTGGTTCTGAAAATGTTTAAATGTTTTCTTTAAATCTCACCACAGTCCTCTTATGTGAGCGCTATCAGGATTCCCATTTACATATGGGGAAATTGAGGCTCAGAAGACAGAAGGAACTTGTCCAATGTCACATGGTGAGAAAGTGGCGGAGCTGGCTTTGAACCCCAAAGCCCACAGTTTTCTAGACTTCCTCCTTTGAGGGGTGGGGATGGATATGCCCCTAGCCCCAGCTGGAACTCATTTAGCTCCACAGTCCTTTTTGCCAAGATGAGCTCCCGCCAACCCTACCAGGGGCTCCGAGCACTTGACTGACGCCCCATCCCCATCAACAGGGGCCTCCACCCTCAGCTGGCATCCATCAGAAAGCCTTCTCCTTCCTGCTGCCCTAAATGAGATGCTGGACCCTGAGCGCTGTGCAAACACAACATGAATTCTGCTGACAGGGTAATAATAAGGCTCCTAAATCAGCACTTGGACTTTCTGCTTTACATATATTACTCAAATTATGTGTCAGGGAGTAATATACATTATAAACCAGATGTGCCAGTTACATATTTCTCTCTGAAACGTCTCTTGGGTGCCTCCTGAAACTGCTACTGGTGTTAATCACACATCCTTCCCACCCTGCTTGGGCCATGGCGGGGCCACCCTGACAGCAGGAGGGCCGGGATGGGGTCAGGAAGGATGGGAGGTCAGGCAGAGCTGTAAGGAACCAGAACCTGATTTTCTCACTTTGAAACCAGGCCCAGCTGCACTGGGTTTCTCCACCACTTCTGGATCTTTCAGCTGTGCAGGCTGCAGTTTTCAGTCCCCAGTGCTTAGCCAGAGTCTGGTACATAGTACATATTCAGAGGCTGATTGCCTACCAAAGTTCTATTCTCTCCTTGTTTCCAATGAATACAATCCTGATACTGTTTGGAGCTGCAATGGACTAAGCTATAAGTATTCACTTTCCCAATTTCCTTGTGGCTAGGTATGAGTATGTGAGTCAGTTCTAGCCACTGAGATGGAAGGGGAAATGTGCTGGGGACTTCTGGGAAATCCTTACATAAGGACCATCCCTTACTTCTTTTTTTTTTTTTTTTTAAGATTTTATTTATTTATTTGACAGAGAGAGATACAGCGAGAGAGGGAACACAAGCAGGGGGAGGGGGAGAGGGAGAAGCAGGCTCCCTGCAGAGCAGGGAGCCCGATGTGGGACTTGATCCCAGGACCCTGGGATCATGACCTGAGCCGAAGGCAGTCGCTTAACCGACTGAGCCACCCAGGTGCCCCATCCCTTACTTCTTGATTCTTTTCCTCCCTGCCTGGAACATAGTCATGATGGTTACAGTTTCAGCCATCTTGCCATGTGAGGTTACAAACATGAAAACAAAAGCCTACATGCTTAGGTGGAGGTGTGAAAAGATGGAGTCTGGAATCATGTGGACATATCTGAGCCTTTCTACCAGCCCTGTTCTGCCTCCTCCAGACACTTTTTTTCCCAGACACTTTTTTTTTTTTAAGATTTTATTTATTTATTTGAGAGAGAGAGAGAATGAGCGGTGGAGAGGGGCAGAGAGAGAGAGGGAGAGAGAAGCAGACGCCTTGATGAGCAGGAAGCCCGATGAGGGACTCGATCCCAGGACCCAGAGATCATGACCTGAGCCGAAGGCAGATGCTTAACTGACTGAGCCACCCAAGCGCCCCTCCAGACACATTTTTATGTAAGGTAAATAATCCCCCATCTTAAGTTTGCCATTACTAGAGCTTATCATATGCCTGACATATTTGCTTTCAGTGCCCCTGTCATCCACAGAGAAGCAACTCTTGGGGAACCTCCTCAGTCCCTGCCTCTCTTCCCTGAAGTGTGGTCATCACCACATTCCTGCCCACCCCCGCTTCTCAGAATGCTCTCGCCACGTTCCCTGCTGGGTGGGCAGTGGACCATGGCCATAGCTAATTGCGTCAGTGGAATAAATCTGACTCAACCAGATTCTCTCCCTGAGAATTTCAACTGGACCCGGAGATTTGCATTCATAACACACGTACGGGCACCTGCAGCCCATCAGGGCCCCGGGAGGCTCTGTTTGGCCTGTACAGCTTTTTTTTTTCTTTTTTTTTAGATTATTGATACTAGAAAACATCAAGCTTCCCATAACAATCTAGATTTGTGGCTTCTCCTGCAAGAATGGGAAGTCTGGCATCGCTGGGCTCACATTCCATGTGGCCATAAAGGCTGCTGCTGAGAAGCAGACAGGCCCGCGCTCTTCCACACCCCATAGTCCCCACCTTGCCCCAAGGTGTCCTCACACAAGCTCCACCCCACTTCTTCCTGTTGCCTGCCTGGCTCCTTGAGGCACTTGAGTGGAACACGGCTGATCTAATTGGGCTCTGTAAGGCCCTGAATCAGGATGATGAGAAATGCTCTGCTGAAGACCACAACAGCAGTGATTAGTGACGGTCACTGCGAGCCAAGGAGCACGGTGAGGGCTCTACATAGAGTATCCTACTTAGTCCTCGAGACAAGATGACCCGGGCCGCCGGGGTGGCTCAGGCGGTAAAGCATCTGCCTTCGGCTCAGGTCATGATCCCGGGGTCCTGGGATCGAGCCCCGCATCAGGCTCCCTGCTCCGCGGGCAGCCTGCTTCTCCCTCTGCCTGCCCTCCACCCCCGCCCCCTGCTTGTGCTCTCTCTCTCTCTCTCTGTCAAATAAATAAATAAAATCTTTAAAAATGAAAATAAATAAGTAAAAACAAGAAGACCCTGCCATGATCATTGTACGGATGAGGAACGAGGTGCAGTAACTAGACCAAAGCCTCACAGTGAGCTACACATCTGGGATTCAAATCCAAGCATTCTGACGTCCGAGTGGGTGCTTCCCAATCAACAGACTAGACTGCCTTCTCATGAATTAGGACCAAGCCACAGCCGGAGAAAAACGCAGAGGCACGGAGAGGGAGAGGGAGAACTGAAGCACCAGCTTGGGAAGCCAGGGAGCAGCTGCCATGACCCCTGGCTGTTTTCTGGTTCCTTGTGAGGCCTGGAGGTGCTCCCCACTTGGGTTCCGAGGAAACCTCCACCAGTTGGGATTCATAAATGCAAGCAACAGAAACTGATTCTCGTGGATTTATGCAGAAAAAAATCAGTGGAAAAGATACTGGGAAGCTTTCAGCATCGCGGGGAAGGCTAGAGAACCGGACCCCGCTACCACGGTGGGAGAGGCACAGGCTCGTCTGGTGCGGACCCTGCTGCCCCCACTAGAGTACCAGACCCTTCGGGCTGCCCATTGGACCCTGCTCAAGCTCCACACCTGACACTAGGGACTGCCACTGCTCCTACGGCCTGGGCTGCCCCAGAGACGGAATACTGTTGCCTCGATGGCCACCATCACCAGACTGGGCCTCTCCACTGTCCCTGTGTCTTTGACTCACTGGCCCCTCTTTCAAAATCTAATGCGTACACCCCTGACTGCCCCAGCCTAGGCTGCATGCCCAAACCCTAGTTTCAAGGGAGGCTGGAAAGCAAAGAGCTAGCACTTCCACATTCTGCATTGGGAAGTGAGTTCTACTTCCCACTAAGACTCATATGGGGGGGGGGGGGGCCCGGGGGGGGCCCTCGTTAGGCGTCTGCCTTCGGCTCCGGTCATGATCCCCGGGTCCTGGGTTTGCGTCCCGCGCCGGGCCCCCTGTTTGGGGGGGGGTTTCTTTTTTCCCCCCCCCCCCCCCCCCGCTTGTGTTCCTTCTCTCGCTGTGTCTC